>NW_027491410.1:600000-1200000 GCF_021521415.1 Bidens hawaiensis
AGCTTTAACTGGTTATTCATGGAATTGCTAATTAACACAAAGTGTGGTAGTTTGGTTCTAGTTGAGCGGTTCTAAGCCTTAATTTAATCCTAATATATATTGCTTTGTGACATGAGATAAATTAGCATGAGTCTATAATGTGTAATTATTTCATGTCATAGGACTACAAGCCCTAACCAGGACTAGGTTCATTAGCAATCTAATTAAGTAGTTATTGATACCTTATTGTAGTAAACCCTAGGCTAGCCAGGCATTGAATCATGGAGTTCTAGGTGACAGCTTGTCTTTGACTCCTAACTAGAGCTCATCCCTTTAAGGAACAAATGTCATAGAAGGAATCAACCGAGATAGTTTAAGTAGATCGAAAGGATTCAATACCTAGGTAGTATATCTCTCCCACTTAATTTCTTTTGTAAGTTAGTAGTGCAAATCATTTTGGTAAATTAATAGTAAATTCTACTTTTTAATATTTAAAATTTCCAGAATTAATTTACCGATTAAATGTTCACAAAGGTTTAATATGAGGAGATGCTCATTGTGTCCATGGATAGATACCATGGCTATACTTCGTATATGATATGTTCATTTTCTTGTGTATGTATAGTTAGTTTAACTGAAAACCACTTTTACTAAATTAAACTCTTTGTAGAGAATTTCTTCATATATCAATAACTTATTCAGCACACACCATTTTTTTTTCCAATCAACTCTTTTTATTACTCTTACACAAATTTTCAGCCTATCATTCTTGAACTTAGTTGTTCTCGCCATTTTCCTCATGAACTCCCTTATTTTTATGCCTGAATTGTCACGAAGTCGTTGATGGAGATAAACCAAAACCCTTAATTCGGCATTAGGTTTCTATTTCCAGTTGTGTTGGCTTCGCATACGAAAAATTAATCTGTATGCATGATGTGTGGGTGAAAAATGTGCTTTTAGTGTCTAATATTGTGTGTTTGGTTATTATATCTATTGAACATGATAACTTTGATTGGGCTTATGATTGTATGAGCTTGGAGCTTAATTGAACTAATTTGGAGCATCAATATGATGAAGAATCAAGTTATAGATCTAAGGAAGCAACCAGGGGATCAGAATGTTGCACAAGTATCAATAAAATGGAAGTTGAAGATTTGTGTCTTAGCTCAACCGTAGCTTACAATGGAGTCTGGACGTAGATGACACCGTGAGGCAGAGCCTAGTTGTCGTAAGGACAGGGTCTACCGTAGCTTATGCTGGCCCTACCATAGCTAACTGTACGCCAAGTGAGGAAAGTCCATTTTTAGTGTTTTTCTTTCATATTTAAGCTTTTTTAAACCTTAGGTCGACATATCTTCATATCTCAACCACCAAGGATGATTTTGGAGCCATTCTCCCCATCTTAACACCTCTCAATCATAAATTCATCCATGGATTAAAGATTCCAACCAGCAAGTGAATTAATCGTGGTGCAGAGGCAAGGCTAAATCATTCATGACCACTTATGAACCGAATATTTTATGATTGTACTAGTATTTGGAGTTAGTTCTGATTAATCTTTTGATTGGTTGAATCTTTATGTTTGTTTGAATTGTCTAAACAGTTGATTTTCTAGAATTTACGTTTATCTTAATTTATTTGGTTTGTGTTCATCAACATTTAGGATTAAAATCTTATCATCATTGATTGATAGATGATAGGTTTTATATTAACGACTGGTAATTAGGTAGACCACGCTAGTTGTGTCAATTCATCGAATTAGGTTCTGTGAATCATCGTAGCCAAACTAATGTTTCTAGTAATTATTGTTTAATCTAATAAACAAGTTATGTCTATGTGATTCCTCAATTGATATACGTTTGGTTAGTCGGTTCATTTAATTACATAAACCTGAAGTGTTGTCACTATTTTCTTAAATCATTTTACAACCAAATCTTTAAAGTTGCTTGACATCATTTATCCACTTAGTATAATTAGTTATTAAACAATTGATCTTAATAGCATTTTCAAATGATTCCCCGTGAAGAAGACTTTACTTACCCGTAATAGTTATAGGTATTTAAGTATTCTAAATACTTGTTTTTTTATTAGAGCACCACATACATCAATGCCTCTGAAATCATTAGTATTAGGGTTTAATTATCAATGATTTAGGTCTCATAAACATAAACGCAAATGGTGTTCGGATTGTAATCTTAAATAGGTTTTAGTCAAAGGAATGGAAATGGATTGAGTTAGTAACAACTCACCGATTCCTGATTTAGATTATAGGAGACTAGCTTTTATCCACCGTATTACGGGATTGTTTTACATTATCCGTTTCTAATATTTATATAGTTTTTAGGATTTTAATTTTATATATTGTAAGGAGGTTAATAATATACTTAAGATTTGATGATGAAATTGTTTTACACATAAATGAGTAGTTATAACCCGATTTAAAAGTTATGTGGGTTTGGTGAGACCCATGACCCAATTTTTTTTACTATAAATTTGTTTCTTAATTGTAAATAATATCTTTTTTCATAAATACGGATATTGATTTCAGTATATCCCTATTTTGTAGGATTTTCATATCAAATATTTGATGAGATTAAATTTTAATATTTAATATAATGAGATGTTATAATCCGTTTAAGGGTTCTCTGGGTTTGGTGAGAGCCGTACCCATGAATTCGGGTCAAATGCATGAGAAGCTTTCATTTATAAATAAAGCAATCTGGTAGCTTAAGAGAACTTAGAAAGGTTTCATTTATATATATTTAAGATATGTACGGT
The DNA here is from genome assembly GCF_021521415.1 of Bidens hawaiensis. Classification (NCBI taxonomy): domain Eukaryota; kingdom Viridiplantae; phylum Streptophyta; class Magnoliopsida; order Asterales; family Asteraceae; genus Bidens; species Bidens hawaiensis. Next base: position 602,758 of record NW_027491410.1, read on the forward strand.
GGGTATTGCTTATAATGTAGATAATTATTCTTTCTATCACTAAACAAAGTTGGAATCATAAATAAAGTTGAAAATAAAATTATAATTTGAATGAGGGTTTTAAAAGTGAGATTTTGTTAGATATGTTTGTATGTTAACTGATATGAGGCTTTGAATGGACATTAGAGTGGTTGTGGGAATTGTGAGGGTTAGTTAATGTTCAAGAGGGTGGGGGGTTAATACAAGGGTACTTATCGTCTTCTTTCTAGTTTTAGTATTTTAAGTAAATTACATAAATAGTTATAGTAGTTTTAAAAGAGTGAAATGATCATTTTACACAAAGCTAATATCGATATTTAGTGTTAATACTTCAAATTCGTTACAATTCAGATATATTGATCTCAAACTTTCAACTTTTCAAATTTAGAACTTAAAAGGTGTAATTTTAATCAAACCACAACATTTGTGTATTTAACTCTAATGTATACTAGCAAGTGAGCACATAATTGAAGGTTATTATACTGGCCTATGTTGGAATGGAAACATCAAATCACACGACTATGTTGGTCTAATTCACGTAACAGTGTTGGACTCTTTCTTAGTTATGGTCTTCGAGGCTAGACATTATGTACTCATTTAGCATTATTGTATATACGTTTTATGTGCTTTTAGGTAAAAGTTTCAAGATATGTAGATGGATTAGAAGAGCCTAAGTGACAGAAGAAAATGTTTTGTATAAGCCTATTATTGTGAGTTTCTTTATCCATATGTTGCTTTCAATTAACAAATACATTATTCTCTTCAGTTTTTGCTATGAAGGGTAATTATGATGATACCATGATCTATGTTTGGTTAATTTCGTGGCATTGCAGGTACCAATCTTCTACATCATCTCCATTATCTATTCAAATGCCTCAACTATATCCCAATATAAAAGGGTAATTCTGATGATATTTTCTATAATATATATAAACGAAAACATAAAAATCATACGTGTCGCGATGTGGTCACCCCCCCTAATTTTTGAGTCACTAGATTTGCTTGATTTTTAAATGGATGCTTCTCATGCATTTGACCCGAATTCATGGGTATGGGTCTTACCAAACCCAGATATTTCTTAAACGGGTTATAACATCTCATTAAATTAAAAATTATTCTCACAAAATTATTGATGTGAAAATCCTATAAAATAGGATATACTAAAAATTATTATATGATTATTTAAATATTATTTATAATTAAAAATTAATTTTATAGTAAAAAATAAGCAGATCTTGGGTCTTACCATATCCAGATACCTTTTAAACCGGGTTATAACATCTTAATTATTTGTAAAACTTTTTTATCATTATACTCTAAGTATATTATAAATTTCATTACAATAAATAAAATTAAACCAAAAAATATATATAAATATTAAAAACGAGTAATGTAAAACAACGCCCGTAATACGGGGGATAAAAACTAGTGATATATATTTCATCATTTTCATGGCATTGCATGACTAACCTTAACCTTCTACATCATCTCTGTTATCTATTCAAACCGCCTTAATTCAAATCGCCTTAACTACATCCTAGTAACCATTGTTGTAACTGAGTGAAACTACCGTCGACAATAGCCCTCTAATATGGAGATGTGGTACATGGATTCATTGGTTTGAGTATTTGACGGTATTTGTGACAGTGGTGCAGTGGTTGTTAGTGATGACTGATGACTAGAGTTCTATTGTATTTAATTTATTTTAAACATTTTAAACAAAAGAGTAAAAATGTAACTTCGGTCAACTACAAAGCAAAACATGATAGATGAGTAATTTATCTAAAATTACTCTAAATTTTATCCCGACAAAATCAAACACCATCTTAGTCCTTTTATTTTACCAATCTTCATGTTAAAGTTACTAAAATGTCTCTTTTTACCCAAATTGAATCTTGAATAAGAATTTACTATATTCAAATTTTTAATTCAAAAGAATCTATATTTTTGTCCTTTAAAGTACGTAATAGCCTAATAGGGTACACACTAAAAGCACCTTGCCAAAACGTAATTAGTTGACAAATTCAGGCATAATCATTCGTTGACTTGCATAATATTAAAAATAATTAAAAAAGTAATGCCTCTTCACAATAAAGTGATAAACTACCCAGTCCTAATCATCTTCCTCAAAGACCTCTAATAAATCATGTAATTGAAACATAATAATTAATTATTTAATTATGGAACCTTAGGTTAAGTACTCTTAGATCAAAATCCACTTCATATACAAAGTGAGAATAGCCAATAAAAAATGCAGTTCATGAAAAGCTAAATATTAGGTAACATGAATGTTCATGGTGATATCGGGCATAGAGTTGGGCCCAAACTTCTCAATCAAACCACTCTTATATGCATCCAATGATATTATTATATAGCACCAAAGTAAGCTTTAGTAATTTAACAAATTAATTAAAAAATGCTTAAAGATAGTTAAGGAGTTAACAAGTTTTGTTGACATACCCTCTCATTAACAAACTCCACGGCAGAATTAGTCCTTACTGGATCAGTGGCGGAATCTAAACTTCTTTACCAGGACTATAAAGTACTCTTATCTACTAGCTTAGGGTTGTGTTCTTTAGCCGTACTCAAATACCGAACCCGAACCGAATTAAAGAATACCCGAAAAACCTGACCCAAATCCACCCAAGCCCGAATTAAAAAATACCCCAAAAAAACTCGAACCCGAATATAACCTAAACCCAACCGGCCCGAACCTTAAATGGGTCTCGGGTCAATTTTTATCACAATAAAAAACCGAACAACCCAAAACACAATACCCGGTAACAACCCAAGCATTTATTGTCTTTTCTTTATAGATGTGTTTTTGTTTGGAGTCTTTGTGTCTGATATATTATGTTTTATTAGTTTTGAAACTTTTAAACATTATCATATCATTCGTTTTTTTAATTTTTAAAATATTCATTTAGTAGCATGATGATATTTTGTAAATATTTTTTTTTCATTTTACATTTTAACCCAAAAACCGAACAACATGAATCCGACCAATCCGATTTTATATGGGTCGGTTAGCGGGTCCTTTTTCCTAGTCAAAATCTCGAACAACTCAACCCGAAAAGTCTATAAACCGAAAAATTAACCTAAAGAACTACCCTAGAGGATTCTAGGCATGCCTTTTCTAGAAAAATCTCATATTACATATATAAATATCCAATAATTCTCATGGCGGGAGGATCAATGGGCCTTCTCAACCCCCTCTAGTTTCGCCCCTGCCGTCACAATCGATACTGTGCAAGCATAACATCATAATCTTTTGTTACACGATTGAGTACTAGAGGTGATCGATGAATTGCATGATCGAAACATGAGTGTAACATTTTTTCAGAACTTTGCAAGGTTATTTTACATAACTAATCATATATAACTACCACTTATTTATGGGTTTGTTCAGGGCCGGCCCACAGGGGTGGCAGGGTAGTCGACGACCACATGCCCGATACCCCGTTAGGCCCGAAATTTTTTCTTTAAAAAGTTATATTTAATTTTATTACAAAAAAATATGTATATTTAATGTTTAAACTCAGTTATATGTCCACTAGCTTGATCTAGTGGCAAATGGGTATTATTCTTAACCAAAAAGTTAAGGGTTCAATATTTGAGACATATTTAATCTTATTTTTATATAAAAAATTTTTACACAACCCAAATTATAACTAACTAAACCTATATAAAAAATTAATTGTTTAAACCAACAAAATACTCCTTTTTAATTAAGGCCCAAAACAAATTTCGTCTTTAACCCAAAAATTTTTTTGCTTACTCAAAGTTGGGCTTGGGTTTGATCATATCATTTTGGTCTTTTTATGATATTTTCCCTAAATATATAGTGTTAGGAATGAATATAAACAACTTTTGACTTGAGAATAATAAAAATAACTTAAGAGTTCTTATGTTAAAACTAAATTATAATGGTAAATCACTCACTTTATTAGTGAGAGGTAGGGGTTCAAATCTCACTATCACCAATTTATATTGGAGATATAAGGGATGACTCTGGATTGCCAGGATTCGAGTCCTGATCTCACCCGGTTTTACCGGCTCCTCGTTGTCGTGCTGTTGGCGGGCGTGGGGGTCGGGTTTTATCCTGGGAATCCCTCAATAGGTGGACCGCTAGGGGCTCCATCTGTCCGGACTCGTGGCCGGCTTGAGCTACCTTTAGCCAATGATCGAGGGCCACGTACAAAGTACCCAGCGTTACTTAGTTGGTCGTTCCAAAAACAAAACAAAAAAAACTATTACACTGCAGCTTTTGAACTAAAGTAATTATTTTTACTATACTTTATCGTTTGTATTGTTCTTATTTAAAATTATAAAGTAATAGAGTAATAATAATTCTTGTTATTTCTTTTGAACAGCTAAAATGTTTTAGTTATTTGTATGCTTATAAAGTTAATTTCATTCGTATCTGATCGCCCACCCACCAACACAAAAAAGCGCTCGCACTCACACACATAGGGGTGTGCGAGGTGCGGTTGGTACAGGTTTGGACTAAAACCGAACCGAAAACTAAAGTTTCGATTTTTTGTTTTTTTCAACCATTTGGCTTCGGTTTTGGGTTCAATTCGGTTTTTGGATTCGGCTTTCAATTTTGCAAATCGGGCTAATAATTTCCAGACCAAATAAATTTAACCCATGATATATTTGAAATTATGCATATACTTTTTATAAAAAAAAATAAGTTAATTATTAATAGACTATTATACATTTTGGCCTAGAATATTAAGAGCTAACAAAATATACTTACCTTTAGAATGATTCAATCTCATCCAAAACAAAACATAACTAGTTAACGTTAAAAACAAAATAAATACTCAAGTTTATAAAACATAAACGATTTAACAAAAATTAGTTCACTAAATCTGTTTTGTCGGTCTTGTCGGGGTCGTTTTTTCGGTTTTTATAGAACATAAAACTGACCAAATTAAATTGATATTTCATTTTTTTAATCAAAACCGAACAGTCAGTTCTATTTTGATTTGGTTTTTTTTCTTTAGTGTCATTTTGTTGGTTTTGTGCACACACCAACACACACATTTATTCGATAGCTGAAAGGAGATGGTTAGGCTAAGGATAAAGGGACTTGGTTGAGCCCCAGGTGAGCCAAGCAAAACCCGACACGTAAGAGATGACATGACACTGGATCAAGCCCCTCAACCAAGCCTCAGAGGGTGTAGTGGTCCAGATGATCCGGGACTTGATCCAGTTATTTATTTATTTATTTATTTATTTTAAATATTAATATTAATATTCTTCTTCTTCTTCACCTTCAGCAAGACATACACACAGATCACCGGACCACCGGACCACCACCACCACACAGATCACCGGACCACCACCACCACCACAGATCACACCACCACCACCGGACCACCACCACCACCACAGTTCCGGCCAGTCGATCGGACGGCCACCAAACACGGCACCCCACCTGGATCTATCTCTCTCTCTCTCTCTCCAAACAACAGCTTTCTATCTCTCTCTCTCTCCAACGTTTCCAACGGCTCTTTTTATCCATTCACCCCCGTGGTCCGGCTCGCCCCTCCCTTCGCGCCCCCGCTCGCATGAGAGGTGGTAATGGTGTGCGCGAGCCACGTTTGCAGCCACCTGGATCACCCCCCCCCCTCCTCCGCGCCTCATTACCCTTGGCCTTACGTGTAAATTTTCATGTGAAGACAGGAACATGTGTTTCTATAAAAAGTAAGCTTTGGACTTGGGAAAACATAATCAACAAGTATCAGTTTAAAGCTATAACTTTTAGACTATCCCAAAAAAGATCAATGATTTGCACTTTAAATTCCTGTCCTATTTGCCGAACAAAAGTGGACACAAATAAAAAGAAAAAGAGCTAGCTAGAGAGGTTGTTGAATGTGTGACTTTCAAAGATTAAATTTTAGAACGACTAAAAGATTTTTGGACCACAATTATAAAACTACAGATGTCAATAGGCATGTGTTAAAGATTTCTGGACCAAATCTAACATCTGTAAAATGTCTAGAGATTCTGGTTGTAACATATAATTATGCATATAAGTTTGGCATGCAGGTTACACCATCTATATAATTTGGTTTTAGAATGGACCGTTTTAAAACTTATATGTTGGGTGTGATGAGCATGAGTTGCGTACAAAAACTAGGATTGTGATGTGAAGCCATGGTTTAGCTCAATTGTGACGTGCATGTTGTGCCTAGGTTCTTGTAAGAATTAGGCTATCATGGTTTAACTAAAAAGTGTATAACGCCTTGTCACGTCACTAGCACATAGGTGGTTTGCTTTAACTAACCCACCATTTAACAAACATGTCGTGGTTTAACTAAAATAATAAATTAAAAAGATTTTTTTTATTCAAAAGATGTTTGTGTGCATGTGATTGATGGAGGGTAGTGGAGCCTACCACATTTTTTACGTTCACCGCCACTAATTAAGGGTTTAACGCCTCCCCTCTTGGCGCCCCACCTTAAAATGTGTCACGGTGTTTAACCTTATGAAAGCTTAGCTAGGACAAGTGGCTGGTTCATCTTGGTGTTTTATATAGAAAAGCCTTCCTAATATTATGGAAGATGACTGGACCTCGAGGTCTATCATTAAAGGGGAAGTACAATGATTTGGTATATCATTGAAGGAGAAGTACATCCTTGAAATGCATGTTTCAATCCCAACATGTAAGTTTGATGCGTTACCCCTATTACCATTGCTACTCGGTTATGGATCAGGGGTGGACCTATTACCATCCTTAAAATCATGTTCAAATATTGGTTTTGTTGAGGCACGAGCTAGTAAAATGATCTTAAATATGGTACATTGTATTTGAGATCAAACTCATCTTATACAACTATTATACAAAAACCATTCAAATAAAAAAAACAAACTTTGCCCATTAATATTTTTTGTGAAAGTTTGCGGTGTAAAAAAATGAGGTTTTTGAGGGAGGTTTGAAATCTAAAGTGCCGGTTTGTGAATTTTTAGCGTTGTGGATGCTCTCAGAATCTATTCTAGTGTCTCTGACGCTAAAATTTGACCATATGCTATTTGAATAATTTCACTATTAGAAAAAGAGATGTTTTTCTACAATTGAATTCGTTGGAAATTTGTTGAAAAATCAAGTTTCTAACAGTTTTCCAACAAAACGGTTAAAAAAGTTACGTTGGAAAAACACATGCTTGAAAATCGTTTTCAATCATTTTCCAACAACGTTTCTTACAAAATTGCTACAAAAACATGTTGTTGTAGCTTCTTACAACTTTCCTACAAAACTTATTTTGACTTAACATAATGTTTATTAGATAACTAGTTTGAGCCCCGTGTATTACTTAGGAAATTGATGAAAAATATATAAAATTTGAACATTAATCTAAATACAATTGACAACACAATTATTATATATTGTTAATCAAATTACAATTTATATTAAAATTATAGGAATTACTAAAGGCACATTACGCAAATATTTACTTATAAGAAAAAATTTCCTTGTACACTACGTTTGCGGTTGTGTGTGCCAGTATACCTAATAATCAAAATTTTTAGTCAAAGTCTGCTTGTAAATCTTGACAAAGCGACGTATAGATGTCCGCGTGAAAACACGAGGTCTTTCAAGTACAACCCAACCATAAATAATAAAACAAGATTATGTATTGATATCTAAATCTTAAATATATATAAACGAAACCTCCTTAAATTCCCTCAAGCCAGCAGATTGCTTTATTTGTGAAAGAAGGTTTCTCAGTCATTTAAACCGAATTCACGAGTATGTGTCTCACCAAACTCAGATAGCCTTTTAAACGGTTATAACATCTCATTATATAAAAATTGATCTCATCAAATTTTATATGAATATCCTACAAAATAGGGATATACTAAAAATTAGTATCTGGTTTTTTATAAAATATTATTTATAATTCAAAAACAATTTTATAGTAAAAGAAAGCGGGTCATGGGTCTTACAAGACCCATATAGCCTCTAAACCGGGTTATAACATCTAATTTATTTGTGAAACCCTTTAATCATCAAGTCCTAACTATATTAATAACTTCCTTACAATAAATAAAATTAAAATCCAAAAAAATATATTAAAATTAGAAACAAATAATATAAAACAACCTCGTATTACAGAAAATAAAAGCTAGTTATATATATATATATATATATATATATATATATATGATAGCTAAGAAAAGAACTTCATGATTCTAGCTTTTCAAAATAAATCAAAAGAATAAATTTAAATGGTTAGTATGTCGATAAACAAATTTATGAGAATGTGTCAATATATATAATGAAATTTTTTAAGGAATAAAGTATTTTAATTGACTTTTATTTTATATACCTGAAAATACTAAAAAAATTAATAATAAAACAATGTTCCGACCACTTAAATCCCATTTGGTATGCTCTTTTTCTATAGCTAAATTATTTCATTTTATTACTTAAAAATAAACATGAGGTTAAAATATAAAAAGAAAAAAAAGAATAAATAAATAAACATTAACACACTTGCTTTATATATATACATAAGAATAAGGCTATTTAGGGTTTGATTGACCCACATGGGATCCAAATAACAAAATGAGTTTAAAAAATGTGAGGATAACTTAGAGAATGACCAGTGGCACAAAGTAGTATTCTTTTATTTGAGTAGTAGTACTGTAGCAAATTTGGAGCTTAATTTTTTTGTTGAAAGTCTGTTGGAACTACTTGTCGCAGGAAATTTGTAGGAAATATTTTTGGTAAAATTACTTGTTTTCTAGTAGTGTTTGAAAATAATGTTCAAATTATTAACAAAAAGTACACCCCTTTGAATCATCATAAGTCATCTTGAATAGTAAATAAAAGATAGTCACTTGAATTTCTTGAGCTCATTTGCTGAGCTAAAGCCAAATGAAAAAGAACAAATAATGGAATTTAGGTTAAGATCAGATGACTTATTTACTTATTATTTTATTGTTTCCAACAGGTGATGCATGGAAGGTGGACAAGAAAGTAGATGGGTGATTTGGGTAGTTATGTTGTGATGAACATGGAAAAGGTTAATTAGTTCTTAGTGGGTTCAGCTGACTTAATGATTGCTTAGTTGCTATTGATTGATTAGTTTTGTTTTTTAACGGAAATTTGGATCACTAACGAGCTATTGACTCTCCTAATTATCTCCTAATTTTTTATCGAGTACCAGAGACCACCTTTAGGAGGAAACCTACCAAAGGTAAGAAACCCTCTAGCCAACCTGGAGGCTGGAACCCCCTATTTTGTCACAAATGAAACTTGTACCTAAAACTTCTCATATTTAAATGTAGTTTTTGAGTGTCTCATCTTAAACATTTAACCGAGGATTGGGTAATTGATTAATTACTTCAAATATGGGTGTGCTAATTTACATATCCTTTAGTGAATCCGCATCCGTTTCTCATATCTCCAAACCTAAAGTTAAATTAAAAATCACTATCTTTTTTCTCTCACTTTTAATTAAATAATAATTTTTTATACTTTTATCATTATCTTTTCTATTTCCTTCACTCACAACCATTTTTATAAAAACACTAGAGTAAAATTTAATATGGTGAAACAAGCAACTTTCAAATATATAGACAAATCATAATGTTTTATCTCTTCTCCACACACAACACCTTGAATCATTCATTACATTTTAAAACACTCCCTAACGACAAAATGGAGGATAAGATGTGAATGCTCTTATAAGCAAAAACAAAACATAATAATGGCAGGTATCCCATCATATATCATAGTGCACAAATGAGTATCTACTAGATTAAGACGTGTTGATTGATAAAGTAGATCGAGCCAGCATTCCACGACTTGATATTATTGCTTATTTGTTAATTATATATTTTCATCTTTCGAGGAAAGAAAGTCTTGATATTGTTAACGACTTAAATAAAAAATATTATAAGTTTTGGATGTGAAATGTTTTGGGGAGAATTGAAGGTAGGTAATTCTTTCACATGTGAAACAAATAGTAAAACAAAAAAATGTTGAACGAATTTTCCATAAGAAGATGGCTTCCAACATGGTTTTGATGTCTTGGAAACCATACACACATTTATACAAGACTTCACCAATTAGGTTTTGGCAAAATTTTGGTTGATAGTCACTCGTAGTTGAACTAGAGTAATTAAACAAGTCCCCGTATAGTTGTTTTGACCATCTCTCACTCTTTCGTGGAGTCTTAGTTAAAGAAATTTTAAATAAGCTCGAGTTTAGTTCTCGTACTAGAACTCCCTCGTACTTGAAGATTTGGAAACCAATCTCTCATACCAGAACAAATAATGATTGAGTTCCTTACAATGAGCCTTCTTATTTTCACTTTTAGCTTGTGGATTGTGGTTCAATTTCTCTTATTGCTAAAAGAGATGAAGATCAAAGGTTAATGCAATTCTTGATTGGGACTGAAACCATGTTATGATACAGTTAAGAAGCAATATTCTTATGATATTCAAGATAAAAAAAGAGAAAGAAAGAGAGATTCATATTGTTTTATGTTTTCTTTAGAATAAGTATAAAGTGCCATTTTTGTCCTTATGGTTTGGCAAATAATACAAATTTAGTCCAAAAAGTTTATTTTTTGTATATGGACCCTTCACGTTTCTCAGTTCTTGCCAAATACATCCAAATCACTAACCCCGTTAAATTTAATCGTTAAGTCAGGAGTATGTCTTTTCACTATTTCTTTATTATAATACTTATTTTAGTGAACTACGGTTTTCGTCATTATGGTTTGTCCAAATCTGCGGTTTCACTTGCAATCAAACCCGAATTTATTAACCTCGTTAATTTTGGTCGATAATCCATTTGCGTGCCCCTCACGTGATGACCAGTTTTGTTATTTTTCTCCCTAAATAAACTTCAGTCCTAATTCGCAAGCCACCTCACGTGAGGGCCGGGGGTGTATTTGGGAAAAAAAACAAGGAACAAAACTGCCTCTCACGTGAAGGGCACACTAATGGGTTTAACGACCAGGCATAACGATATTAGGGAATTCAGGTTTAATTGCAATTGAAATGAAACCATAGGGAAGAAAATTGCAAATTTGAAACTATTGGACTAAAACTGCATATTTAGACAAACTAGATGGACGAAAACCGCAGTTCACTAAAATAAGTATTATAATAAAGAAAATGGTGAAAAGACATGTCTACCCCTGACTTAACTATTAAATTTAACACGGTTAGTAATTTGGATGTAATTGGCAAGAATTATGAAACATGGAGGGTTCATATGCAAAAAATAATTTTTTTGGACTAAATTCGCATTATTTATCAAACCACAAGAACGAAAATGGGACTTTACTCTTAAGTATATGTGAATGTTTTTTCTTAAATCCCAAACAGTTGATTTAGTCAACGCCACGTCATTCTACCCCTAACCATCTTTCAATCTTGAAAAGGCTCATCTTCACCCTAATTCATCTTTCAATCATTTATTTTTATTTTTATTTTAACAAATATAACTTACTTTCAAATTAAAGACATAATATATATAAAATAATTAAATAAAACTAAGATAACATAAAATTCACTAATTAAGAAATTACACCAATGATAAAAAAACACATAATTGAAACAAAATTCTAAATACTAAATCAATAAAATATAAAGTTAATCCTCCACATGGACCCGTCACATGTATCCAAAAGCAACCTCATCATTAGAGATGCACATCCTAACTGGTTAACCGGTTTCTAACCAGTTAGTAACCGATTCTCTAACCGATTAGTAACTGGTATTTCTCTAACCGGGTTGTAACCGGTCCAAACCGTCGGGTCTTAACCGGTTAATGTTTTCAGCAAAAAACCCCGGTTAGTAACCGATTTTTTATGAACCGGTTTTTAAAACCGGTTATTAACGTTGAGTAAAAGCTGCAACCAATATTACCGTTGTGAGCTACATTCTGACCGTTTTTTGACCGTTATTTTGAACGTTGTACCCATATTAACCCATCCCAATTAGTATAAATAAGTATGGAATGTATTGGGTTGATTACACCACTTCCCTAGCTCTCAAAAACACACAAAAAAAAAAAACGAAAAACCAAACCCAAAACCGCGACAAAAACCGCAAAAAAGATGGCTACACTTGAACAACTTGGTTTAACCGTCACGAGAATTGTCTCAACAAACCGAGACAAAACCCTTTGGTGTAATTTCGACAAGTGCGAAATGTCAAACGAGACGTTTAAGGCTCGGTGCAAAAAATGTAGAAAATTTTACGCACAAGAGTCGAACTCCACTTTAAGGCTTCACCTAGAAAAACATTGTCATACCATGAAAAACAATCCCGCCACGGATCAAGCGCAACTTTCAACCGATGGAGCCGACATTTGGGTTTTAAACCTCGAAAGCGTTCGCAAAAGGATGGCAAAATTTGTCATTCAAGAGGGCTTACCGTTTGATCACTTTGACAACCCGCGCTTGACAAAGTTGATTCAAGAAACGCTCCAACCTCGGTATCAACATGTAAGTCGCATTACCTTAAGACGCGATTGTTTAAAAATGTGTAAAAGGCTAAACGAGAATTAGTTTTGGGTTTCGAAAACTTAAAAACCGGTGTTAACTTAACTACGGACGTTTGGTCGGCTCCACATGGTATACCGTTTTCGTATCTTTGCGTTACCGCGCATTGGGTTAATCCCGACACGTGGCAAATAATGAAGCGTACGATCGCTTTTGAGCTATTTAGTTATCCTCACACCGGCCAAAACTTGTTTTATATTTTAGATAATGTTATACAAACATTTAAATTACATGACAAGCTTTTTTCCATATCTTTCGATAACGCGTCAAATAATACCTCCGCGGTTCAAAAACTAAAACTAAAATACCAACAGATTTATGACGGTGTTTTTTTCATACTAGATGTGTTGCACATATCATTAACTTGGTTGTGCAAGACGGTTTAAAAGTTAAGCAAATAAAAAAGGTAACCGAGCGTTATAGATTAATGTTAATCGAAATTTTTAGAGCTAGTAAGGAAAGATATACACGATATTTGAAATTGTGTATCGATACGGATTCCATCACTTTAGGTTCGTATTTCGACGTACCTACTAGGTGGAATTCGACTTGGTTTATGCTTGATAGCGGGTTAAGACAAAGACCCACATTGGAATTATTTCATGACAATCTTGCTAAGAAACGAAAGGTTAGGGCATTTTCGTCGAGGAGTTGGGAAATTGTTTCAAAGTTAAGCGAGTTGCTTAAGGTTTTTAAAAATGCAACAACTTATTTGTCGGGTGTTTATTATCCGACGAGTCCGTTGGTTCTTCATCAAATTTGGTTAGTTTGTGTCAAAATAAACGATTTTGAATAGTCGATCCAATGTACGATTATATGATATTACCAATGAAATTAAAAATGAAAAATATTTTGAAGAATTGACCCCGGTTTTACTTGTGCCGCCGCGTTGAACCCGACTTTAGCCGTTACCGGGGTTGAACCTTTAATCGAACAAATTTTGTTGGGCTTTGGATTTGCATTTAGATGACCCGAATCATGCATCAAAACAAGTGAGAAAATTTAATACTTATTTGGAAAACATGTTTGAACATTATGCTCTTAAATATGGTTCGACAACGAGCGTTCAACAATCAATGGGTTTTGGAGAAAGCTCATCGTCATCAAGTAACCCAAACATAAGTTTGTTTAATGATATAAGAAACGATAAAATTAAAAAAGCTCGTGATAGCGTACCAAATAGCGAGCTAAGCCGGTATGGTGCAACCGATTTTATGTTCATGGAAAATGATTTTGAAAAATTTGATATTTTGGGTTGGTGGAAGAAAATGGAACCCCAATTCCCCGTGCTTGCCGCCATGGCCCGGGATTTACTAACCGTCCAAGCTTCTACGGTAGCTTCGGAAAGTGCTTTTTCTTTAAGTGGTAGGATTCTAACTATACGAAGGACGAGGCTAACACCGGAATCGATGGAAATGTGCATTTGCTTAAAAGACCACTTGGATGCGGCGGACCGTATCCAACATACATCTAATCTTGAAGGAGAGCTCATTGTTGAAGAAAAGCTACACAAGGAAGAAGTAGCAATGGGTGCCGCACAACCACTAACCGAGGAAGAACAAATGTATGATGATTCAGGGCGATCGAGTAGTCCCGAACCGGATCGCGATGACCCGTCTAATGTCCCGTTCCCGTTTGGTGTAGACGAGGACGATAACGAAGAATAAAATCATTAAACGATGAAGCCGAAGCCCGAAAGGAAGAATAAAACAATAAACGGAACGTCACGAAGATTTTAAACATTTCTTTTCTAGTTAATTATGTATTGTTTTGAAGCAATGATTATGAAAATGTTGAAAATGTGAAAAAAATATCAATAAAAAACAAGAGTTTTTAGTTTTTTTTTTTCCTGATTTTTTCAGGTTTTTTTTTATTTTTCCAGTTTTTTTTTCAAATAAACCGGTTTTTTTAACCGGTTAACGGTTAACCGGTTCGGTTAATATCCGAACCCGGTTAGACCGGTTATGGGTTTTCAAACGAATACCGGGTAGTACCCGACCCGATTAACCGGGTCTACCCGGTTTTTGGCCTGCCAGTAATTAACCGGTTTATAAAAATCCTGTTATTGATTAACCGGTTAACCGGTATTGTGCACCTCTACTCATCATAGTTGGTCCAAGGATTCGAGAGTGTTCTCAGAGCCATTTTTTGATTGATAAAATTAAGTGAGTTTTGAGAGAGAAAATTAGATGAAAGAGTGAAATTAAATGATTGAATGAGGGTTAAATTTACAGGGTAGTGTTTTTTTTTTTTTTAAAGTTGGCTGTTCACACACATCCCGACTGGGATTTGATTTTTTGGTGCACCAGGCGGCACAACACCCTTCCCCGACTCCACTCTAAAAAGGCTATGGTTTGCTCCCATTGTAAGAATACAAGTCATCATGAGTTGTTCTAGTATGAGAGAATTTGTTTCCCAATCTTCAACTATGGGGGAGTTCTAGTACGAGAACTAAACTCATACTTGTCTTTTCTTCAACTAAGAGCATTCTCATCCTATCCTTCAAATTTATGCGAGGGAAGTTTACAAATTATAAGATGGAGTTTTGAGTGGTTATGACGGTAAATTATAAGGTGGAGAGAGAAAAAATAGTAATTTTTTTGTAAATTGGGGAAACAAAGTTTGCCACTGTTTATTTTTTAATATTTGTTGAATTTGTTGTGAGTAGATGAGAAAGAAAAATGTAATAATAAAAGTATAAAAAATATTATTTAATTGAACATGATAGAAAAATATAGTATTTTTTAGTATAATTATAAAGATGTGGATGAATGATAGGTTGGGAATGCTCAAAGAGAGACAGCCAGAACAACTCGGGGAGCTGTGTAACTAGTTGTTTAACTATAAGTGACTTTCAACAAATTTTCACCCCAAAACTGTGCTTAATATGTTTGAATATACTTACTTCCAAAAGAAAAATAGTCAACCTCAATCAAATGGTTTGGGAAAATGTTTAAAAAACTAAAAAAATTGGATAATATGTGAGATGGTCGTGACTCGTGAAGTGTCAAAGGTCCAAGTCGAACTGTGGAATGACCATGGAGGCGTTTGAACAATTTCAGTTTTTTGCCTCCTCAACATTTAAGGACGCCTTCTTTCAATATTCGAGTCCACGCCACGCCCCACGCCCACCTATTGTGCACTTCAAAACTAGACTTCTGAGTTATATTTAGTGATCTTTAAGCTCCTTAAATGTCGGTATTCGTAAGCGCGTTGTTACCTCACCAATTAGCTAATCAGACGCGAGCCCCTCCTCATAAGGATTCTTCCTTTTACTCCTTAGCCTACGGGGTATATAACCGAAAACTAAAGTTCATGCAGCAGCAAAAGAGGAAGTGTTGAAATATGAATGTTCTTCGATGGGTTATTATTTACAAAGCTTGAGTGTTTGTGAGGCTTATTATAATATCTACATCTAAACACCAAGCTCTGTTTCTGTTTTTCAGTGGTGATTATTGAATATGTCACAGTAGAGTCAATCAAGAACTGATCTTGATTCTTAGAATATGTAGAACGAGAAAACAAATATTGTTTCTTTTCCAATTATCCAAAACCCAAAGATACACCAAACCTTAAAAACCCACTGTTGCTTTAGTCGAACAAAACAGAAAGCAGATGACAAACTTCTTGGTGGGCTGCACACAATATTAAATGGCAAACACAACTGAACTTATTGACAAACAAAAGACTTCGTTGATTTTTATTAAGAAAAAACGACTTACGAAAAACTTAATAATCCTATGTGAACCAAGGGTTTATATAACACCCTTAATTCGAGTCCTACTCGTATTCAAATACACAATTTGAATCAACTCAAATAGGTTTTAGGATAAAACTAACTTAATAAAAATAAGACAAACTTATTAATAAATAATAAACGAATTATTATTTAAATCTCCTCCAGGCCACCCCATGAGATTTACCGAACCGCCCTTAAATATCGTCTCGTTTAACACTCCCTCTAGATATTTGCTTCCTTCATTCCCAAGCGAGTACAAAACTTCACTAGCTTCTCTTTTGGCAAACTCTTTGTGAACATATCAGCAGCTTGCTCCAACGTGTTAACGTATTTAAAATCAATTTCTTCATTTAACACTTTCTCACGAATAAAGTGATAATGAACTTCAATATGTTTCGTACGCGCATGAAACGTGGGATTCTTAGCCAGCAATATTGAAGACACGTTATCTCCATACAAGGTTACCTTCTTGTTCTTACCTTGATTTAATTCGTTTAGAAAACGAACCAGCCATACGCACTCTTGCGCAGCCATAGTCGCAGCCCGATACTCCGCCTCGGTAGTCGAAAGTGATACGGTAGGCTGCCTTTTGCTACACCATGTAACAACACTTGAACCAATCAAGAAAACATAACCGGTTGTACACCATCTCGTGTCCAGATATTTGGCATAATCGGCATCGCAAAACCCGATTAATTCCATACTCGACTCCCTCTTAAACTTAACACCGTAACTCGGAGTCGACTTCACATACCGCAACACTAACCGAGCAGCTTCAAGGTGCGGTTTTCTTGGAGCTTGAACAAATCTACTACGCACACCAACGACATACGCAATGTCGGGTCGAGTCAAGGTCAAATAAATAAGACTTCCAATTATTTGCCTATACATGGTTACTTCTTCCAACTCTTTTCCTTCTTCGGCTCGAAGAGACCCGTTTGGTTCCATGGGTAACCGTATCGGTTTGCAACTTTCCATACCGAATTACAACAAAAGATTAACGACATACCGATTTTGGTGAAGTATAAACCCATCATTCTCGTACTCGAGCTCAATACCCAAAAAGTGCTTTAATTTTCCCAAGTCTTTCATGAAAAAACGAGTGCACATATTCGTTTTTAGTTGCTCAACCACGTAGACTAAATCACCGGTTATAATTAAGCCGTCTACATAAACGAGGACAACGACGGTCTTCTCACCTTCGGCTCGGACGAACACACTGGTATCGGCTATTGTAAGAACAAATCCGTTGAGTTCCAAAAACTCACCAATCTTACCAAACCAGGCCTGCGGTGACTGTTTTAAGCCGTAAATTGCTTTCTTCGACTGACAAACATAATTAAGAAAATTTTGACTTACAAAACCTCCTGGCTGATGCATGTATATTATACGATCCAAATCGCCACACAAAAACGCATTACTAACATCCATTTGCCATAAATCCCAACCTTTGCACGCGATAATAGCTAAAATTACTCGAACCGAAACGAGTTTAGCTACGGGACTAAACGTATCTTCATAATCGATCACGTACTCCTGAGAAAAACCTCATGTCACTAATCGAGCCTTATATCTTTCTATGGACCCGTCGGCCCGTCTTTTAATTTTAAAAACCCACTTACACGAAATCTGTTTTACATAACTCGGCTTCGGAAAAAGATGCCAGGTCTCATTACTGGCTAAAGCATCTAACTCTTGCTTCATTGCTTCCATCCACTTAGGATCTCATACAACTTGTTCTACCGTCTCTGGTTCGGTTTCTTGACTAACAAGTAAGGCGACATTTGCATACTTCGGGTTTTGTTTTCTAACTCGATCAGACCTCCGGACAGCCGGTACATCACCTTTAGTATTAACTGATTCAGTTGAGGTGCTGGTTTGACCGTTCGTTTGACTAACTAAAGACCTTGTTCGCCATGGATCAGAACATGGCCCGTTTCGTGTTCCTGAAACAGGTTCGGTGTTATGTGTTTGTTCAGATTCTTCTTCTAGATCGTTGCCACCAACCTGAACTGTAACATACTTATCATACTCTTTTTGTAAGTCATGTGTGTCGTGTAAGACTTCCTTACTTGGTGACCACCATGATGAGTTTTCATCAAATATTACGTCCGAGACACATAAATTCGCCTGATACTCGACTCACAGCATCGCCACCCTTTATTTTCATTATCGTAACCAACAAAAATACATCTCGTTTCCTTTTTCTCCAACTTGTGTCTGAGATGCCCCGGGATAAACACGTAACACACGCATCCAAAGACCCGAAAATAACTAACCTTCGGTTGGATTTTGAACATCTTCTCGTATGGTGACTCGTAGCCCATTCCTTGTTGTGGCAATCAGTTACTTATAAACGCAGCGGTACTCATTGCCTCCGCCCAAAATCTCCCCGGTACATTTTTGTGTGTATCATGCTTCCAATCATGTCGGTTAGGGTCCGGTTATTTCTCTCTGAAACCCCGTTTTGCTCGGGAGTATTAGAACACGTTAGTTGGCGTTTAATTCTATTTTCTTTTAGAAACAAAGAAAATTCACGGGATGTATACTCGCCTCCGTTATCGGAACGAAGACACTCGATGCTCCTTTTTAGATCCCGTTCGGCTTCTAACTTAAATTCTTTGAAACGTTCAAACGCCTCGGCTTTCTCATTCATGAAATATACCCACAAATATTTCGAATAATCATCAATAAATGATATCATATAACTCATACCTTTAATTGACGGTTGTTTCACCGGACCGAACACATCAGTATGAACTATCTCGAGAGGGGCTTTAGCTCGATAACTAGAGTTCTCAAACGGTTGTTTATGAGCCTTTCCAAACTGACAACCGCCACATACTACATCCGATTTTTACTTCGAGTTCGCGTATTCCCGCCACCAACTTCTTTTTCAAGATTAATTGAAGTTTGTCATACCCGACGTGGCTTAAATGTTGATGCCACAGATCTGTGTTTAGATTCTTTTTCACCTTATTCACATACGAAGTCCTGGCAGACAATACATTAACCGAGTCTTTCTTTCTCCCTTGAATCACCGGTATGGATTTACTTTCGAACTTATTGAAAATACTCACCTCGTTTGGCCCGAACAGAACATATCGTCCGGTGTCGGTGATTTGAGGAACTGACAATAGGTTCTTTTTCATACCGGTAACATGAAACACGTTTTTAAGAACAAAACCACTTTCCTCAGAATCTGGTGAGAGATCAACCTCACCGATATGAGCTATGCCGTAATCATCGGCTATAACTACCACTTGATTACCCTCGTATTTAACCGGGTACTTTAACCGCTCCTTTTCACCCGTTAAGTGATTCGAACAACCCGAATCCACAATCCAATCATTTAATAAATTTAAAACGGGTTTTACCGTAGCCATCAACGCATGAACTTCTTCAATTCCGGCATAATGAGCCTCGGCATCCCAAGGCTCTTCAGTTCGATTTTGCGTTGTCGCGGCGTTTCCTTCTTTAGTTGCATTCGCTGTACAATACATTGCGATGTGTCCTCGCATGCCACAATTATAACACTTAAACGTTTTAAACGACGGACGTTTACCCTTTTTATTGTGGTTCCAATTCTTTCGATCAACACTTCCTTCCTGTTGGTTTTGTTCCTCGGGTTTATTTCCTTTGTTGAAGTTGTTCGATCGACCCCACGGTTTCTTTTTGTTGTAACCGTGGTTGGGTTTGAACTTTCATTTTCCTTTGCCTGCAAACAACGCCTAGTTTTCTTGCTTCGGTACAGCGGAGACCGGCACACCGGCCATCTGTTTGGCTAAAGATTCTTGTCTGGATAATAAATTTTCAAATTTCGAGAGTGACGGTTGAGTCGGCCAACCCTGAACAGCAGCGACAAACGACTGAAATTCCGGCCTCAACTCGTGAATAATAGTCCGTTTCATCCTCGCGTCTCCGATTCTTGATTGCTGATCTAAATCGGCAATCTCGCGACAAAGCGATTTCACTATATGGAAGTACTTTGGAATCGTCATATCTTTCTGAGTAATCGAAAGCAACTCGTTTTCAAGAAGTTGTAATCGGGTGTCGTTTTTCTTCGTGAATAGTCGTTCAAGAATATCCCATGCATGCTTCGGTGTTTCGGCTTCTTGGAAGTGATCTAACATCTCCTCTTCGATTGAGGTTTTTAACACGAACATCGCTCTCCCGAATTTTACTCGCCACTTCCGATGGCACCTCCGGTGTCGTTTCTTGGCACTTGCGTTTCCGTTCCGTTGGTTACCTCCCAAAGGTCCTGACCTTGAAGTTATGACATAACACATTTCGACCAAACCCGGTAATTAGTTTGGTTCAAACGCTTAATTCCGGCGACAAACGACGTATCGGCCATCGTTTCCTTCTTCGTCGGCTTTTTTTCTCATCACGAGTTTGTTTACGATCTACAGACCCGGATAATCGCCAAAGGCAACCGTCCGTGAGACTAATCTCTTGGCTGGACTTCGATCGACTAAACTCGATTACTTACGAACGTGACCCAACTCTGATGCCACTTGTTGAATACGTCACAGTAGAGTCAATCAAGAACTGATCTTGATTCTTAGAATATGTAGAACGAGAAAACAAATATTGTTTCTTTTCCAATTATTCAAAACCCAAAGATACACCAAACCTTAAAAACCCACTGTTGCTTTAGTCGAACAAAATAGAAAGCAGATGACAAACTTTTTGGTTGGCTACACACAATATTAAATGGCAAACACAACTGAACTTATTGACAAACAAAAGACTTCGTTGATTTTTATTAAGCAAAAAACGACTAACGAAAAACTTAATAATTCTATGTGAACCAAGGGTTTATATAACACCCTTAATTCGAGTCCTACTGTATTCAAATACACAATTTGAATCTTACTCAAATAGGTTTTAGGATAAGACTAAATAAAAATAAGACAAACTTATTAATAAATAATAAACGAATTATTATTTAAATCTCCTCCAAACCACCCCATGAGATTTACCGAAACGCCCTTAAATATCGTCTTGTTTAACAGTGATCCCTAACAAATTTAGGAAGAATTAGTATAGGTGATCACTATCTTGATTAGTGAGAAGAGAGATGTTCATTTAATAGTGATACGCTTGATGTGAATTGTGATGGTCGTTACCATATTCCAAGAAGTGGATTGATAGGCAAGATATTTAACACTCAGCCCAATCACTATAAAATTTGGTGTTACTTGTGTTGATTTTCTTTTTTTAACATTAAATTTGCTCAAAATATTTAGTACTTCATAGAAATATTTTATAAAAGTAGTATTTTATGTACACCACATTCATCCTTTAGATTATTTCCATGAGTAATAATTATTTTTTTGATGTCTTACATAAAAATAATATAAAAGTATTACTCCGTATTATTATTGTAATGTTTTGATATATATGAATTGTGGATAAAGGATGAGTTATTTTATGAAACATCTTTATATATGATTGGGTGGTCTAAAGTGACCGACCAAAGTTATATATTGCGCAACTCTGGGAAATTACCCGTGAAACAGATTAAGATAATAACATAATCATTATCTGATTGGACAACAGAAACAATTACCAATCAAGAGTTACATACATTGTGATTTCTGAGTGTGTAGAATTTAAATTCTTAAAATGTTAAAAAGGTTATATTTTACTCCCTTCAAGTTTTAAGAAACGATGCAACTCTTAATATTCTTTTTTTCTTTTTAACGGCTAGTAACTAGTTGTCGAAGAACTTCAAAAGACTTACCACCGGCTTAATAAGTTTATAAATTAAGTTTTAAAACCGATGACATGGCCAAAATAAAATCTTTAAATCTATCACATGATCCATCTCTTTAAATACTCCACGTTTAATCATGAGAGACATGCATGTTACTTTTATAGACTATTGATGCATGTTACACTGTCTTTTTATTCTTTAAAATTGGCTAGCTTTAATAACCGACATAACCCATCTTAGCCCTAATTATAAAGTGAGAGAAATGCAAATGGCACTAATTTCAAACATACCCACTATTTTCATACATTATTGTTAAATCAATAAGAAAAAAGACCGCACGGGGGATCTATCTCGCTTGCTACTAGAAGATCACCTTTAATGACATGTGAAGAAGCGTGGATCGACTCACTGGTAGACGATCTATTTTCCTCGGGTGTGATTATACTATTTCACCGATGGTTTTCTAGGATCTGTGTTCTTCCACCTACAAAATGAACAGCACCGTCAACTTACCCCTCAGAAAGGGACAGAGGGGTCCTCTTTGGGGTAACCCTCCGGTGTGAGAATAAGTATTTGTGGAGAAGATAATGATATCAGAGTAAGGAAATCTGGAGAGTATTGCTTAATAGCTGAACACTCTGTGTGATTGTGTTACTGGATGTAACTGTCTGATTGAATGTAATTGAATATGATTGAATGTGATAGAATGAGTGTCCCTCCTTGTGGAGTTGATGCTGTATTTATAGTGCTAGGGTTTCCACTGATTGGGCTCAGCCTTGTTGGCCTCCTCCAATTGCTCTGCGCCACGTGTCCTCTGGGACACCTGGTGCTTTCTCATTGGTTATAATCACTTGGTAGCACATGGGTTATGCTGAGTTGTCCACCTTTCATTTGGCAGCTGTCAACATCAGCATATTCTTATTCCTTAAAAAGATACCTTCTGGAAGGTTGTCTGACGTGCACAATCAAGGTTGCCCTAATCCTGATTTGGATAAGGACGAGGTTGACTATGTGCATGTATGATATGCGCCAATCCTGAGGATGCGCGAGTTCTTCTCTTTATTCTCACGCGCAGATGTTTCATGCGCAGATGTGATATGCACGAGCATGTGATATGCGCCGCGCGCTGATGCGCCGCGCGCATATGTGATATGCGAGCATATGTGTGCCTGGGCATATGATGCCTGAGCATGTGTGGTGCCTGGGCATATGATGCCTGAGCATGTGTGGTGCCTGGGCATATGATGCCTGAGCATGTGATGCATGAGCATATGTGATATGCGCCATGCGCATAGGTTTTGGCTTTGTGACTTCGTAATGTCTTGATTTCAAGCCTCTTGTCTATATCTTGTGGGTTGACCCGCCTTGCTCGGTGTTGAGGCGGGTACATACCTCTTCAAGCCCCCCCAGTCTAATGTGTGTCTTGTCTCGCGCGAGCGAGGCAAGATAGATATTAGACTTAACAGTTTGTTTTTTTAGTAGGGGTTTGTCTTTTTCTTCTTATTATTCACCGTTGCGCGAAATTCTATCCTTTTGGTTGCAAACGAATCGTCCCTGTACGTGGTTGGTTGTTGCTGACGTGGGCCAGTGATGGAGACGTGTCAGGCCTTTCGTGTGCTCGAGGTGCTACAGTTGCCTTTCGTGTCCCCTCACATGCTGTCAGGGACACGTGTCGCGCTCGCGTTGGTCCGTTCCTGCGAGTGGTGGCGCGTGAACTCTGGCAGCAGCCGTATAGTTTCCTTTCATGTCCCCTCACACAGTGTCAGGGACACGTGTCGCGCTCGCATTGGCTTAGACCTGCGAGTGGGGGCGCGTGAAGTCCGTTCAGCACCAAAATTTCTCTCTCCTGGGCCTATAAAAGCCAGCCCTTAGAGTTTTTTTTATCCTTCATCTTCTTGTTTAATATTCATAGCTCTTTTTCTTTCTTTCATTCTATTCCGATTACCGTCTTCTGCTTCTAGGTTTCTGTTCTTCAGAAGCATCCTCCGTTCGTTTTTACACTTGTATGTCTGATAGTTCAGACCACACAATCTCCCCCATCCATTGCCGTAGAAAATCGTTAGTAATGTCTACATTGAAGAAGACCGGCAAGGGGAAGAAGGCTGCTGAGGTCTCATCGGAGGAGGTAGGGAGGACCAAGACGGTGAAGAGGTGGAATGAAATCCCCTGCAAATTGAGGCAGGCCGATCTTGACAGCCTCATCGCCTCTCAGGGTTTTCCTCCTCTGTTTGGCTGCATGTTGCCTGTGGCCGGGCAAACGGCGGCGAACCCGCCTTCCGGCTATATATCCCTTTATAGCCATTTTTTCACCCACTGCAACCTTCGTCTCCCGATGACAAGGTTTGTGGGTGCACTGCTTAAGTTTTATGGGATTCATATATCCCAAGTCCATCCGTTTGGACTTGTGCGCATGACTCACTTTGAGTTCATGTGCAAATCCCAGCAAGAGGAGCCCACCCCTCGGCGCTTTCAGTTTTTTTACAAGCCCAAGATCCAAGACTCGTGGTTCTCTTTTATTCCTCGCAGTCAGAAGTTGAAGTGCTCCACTGTTTCATTCAAGAGCCTTCATGACTGGTCTGAGAGGTTTTTCTATATAAGGGCTGGTGTGATCCCCATCCGTATGACTATGCGCGCGATTTCTTCTGCGCCTGCGGATGTGGGTGTCCTCAAGAACCCAACTGGCGCCTGGGTTAATAAGTTGACCGCTGAACCATCCCCCGCCAAGAACATTTGTGAGGAGGCGCTGGTGGGGGTTGGTATGAGCAGGAGGTGGGCGGACAGCGCGCTTGAGCCCGTTATCCAAGTCGACGGGTTGTGTAAGTTAATCTCATTGCTTTACTTCTGCGCGATTATAATTCCTTTTGCTGATATCATTCGACTTGTTTTGTGCAGTCACCAAGGAGTATATCCACGCCGCATATGATGAGCATATGGAGGGCGGCTCCGTCGTGCTCGGCGCTGGGGAGGTTGCTTTCCCCGATCGCTTCGATGACATGTTCATCCCTGTTGATCTGGGGTTTGTCTTCGACAGCGATGCGCCTGGTAAGCCTTTGTACTTATGCATTTTCCTTTATAATACCAAATTTTGCTAACACTTCTGTTGCGTGTATTGTAGATGCGCTCGAAAACTACGAGCTGGAGCTCGCGGAAGAGGAGGAGGAGGAGGCGCCCCAACTAAAGCGTAAAGCTAAGGGGAAAACTGGCGTAGGGGCCAGTAAGAAACAAAAGAAAAATGATGCCCCTGTTGTTCAGGATCCCCCTACTCAGGCGAAGGGACCTGAGAAAACCCAGGTGTTTACCACCAAGTTTTCCTTGTCCTCCCTGCCTCAAAAAGTGGCCAGACCTCCTGTCCACCTGAGGTATGGTGGCGCTACCTCCTCCCTTCGCGCGGCGGAAAAGGGAAGCGGTGTTGCGCCTTCGACAGGTATACTTTGCTTATCCTTCATGATTCTATGAGCGCGATCCTGATAGACTTACTAATGAATCCTTTGCTCACTCAAATGTTTGTAGAACCGGCGACAGCGCAACAAGATCCCGAGGCTGCGCCGGCGGTCGCTTCGAAGTCCCCTGTTTTACCCTGAAAGAAGGGTAGAATGGACTTCATGGCGATGTTTGCTTCGCGAACGGAGTTGCGCCAAGGTACGTATTGCGCTCTTATTGTCTGACTTTCTTTTAGATCAAGTCCTGAACCATTTCTTGTTGTTGATTTTTTCATAGAAGCCGTAGCTGGCGCACAAGCTGCTGGCGGCACTCCTGGCGCCGGTGCTAGCGCCGTTGGCTCTGCTCCTGCTCCTGCAAGCGATGAATCTCCCCTCATCGGGATTACCAAGGAGCAGGAGGCCGTTTTGCGCGCCGACCTGGCGGCGTCGAGACCTCCCTCACCTCCTCCTGCGCACAGCCCTCCTCGCGAGACCGATTTTGGCTCCAGGTCGCAGGAGAAAAGGCCTGTTTCCGAGGAGGATGAGGAGTTTGATGTTGAAGAACCCGCTGGCGCCCGCGCCAGCCCTGCAGCGCCACGAGGTTTCGCGGCGGAGCCTTCTCGTAGGGCTGGCGATGACTTTTCTGCTTCATCCCCGCAGGTATTTGTTCTTTTTTGCTCCGCTGTGCGGACTTCCATCTTAATGTTTTGATGACTTAGATAATTACTTTGTTTTTGCAGGAAGCCGATCACATTTACCGCCCGAGATGGAATATTACTGAAGATAGCACATTTCAGTCCATGGGTGTGTGTGCGGAATTCTGGGCTCATGCTGTGCCTCCAACTGAAAGGAGGTTCCAGGAGGACCGCGCTCCGCGACGACCTGCTCAATGATCATATGTTTGCTGGGTCGGCCTTCTTTGCTGCCTCCCAAGAGCTTCGCTCTGATTACGTAAAAGTACGTGATGCTCTTGCGGAAGCCAAGCAAGAGGCTAAGGTGTCTGCTTGGCATCTTTCTGATGCTCGCGAGAGAGCTGAAAAGCTCCAAGCAGAGCTCAGTGAGAACAGAGCCAGTGCCAACAGCGCCTTCGTGAAGCGCGGTCATGAGCTTCAGGCTGCGCGTGAGAAGCTGCAGGCGGCGGAGGTGGACGCGGACAAGTACGCGCGCAGAGCGCGCGACTTGGAACTGGAGGCGGAGGCGCGTGACCAAGCTCTTGTCCAGTCTATAACTGAAAAATCATCACTGGAGAGTGAGGTTGCGCGCCTGAAGAGGGAGCTGGCGGCCGCGCAGGCCGATAAAGATGAAGCCCTGGCGACGGCAGCGTCTAGCCAGGAAGCACTTGATGCTGCGCGGGCGGAGAAGGAAGAAGTCCTGGCGGCAGCAGCGTCCGACAAAGAGGAGCTAAAAAAGACTAAGGAAACTGTTGAGTTATTAAACTCTCAGGTTCCTGCCCTCGAGACGTCTGTTGCTGGCCTAGCGCAGGATCGCCAATGGCTGATCTCACAGGGCATGACTCGTTGCGCTTACGCGATGAAATACTCATACGAGTTTCAGGCCCTGGTGATGGATTGCAACGCTGCCGCGCGCTTGGTGGGCCGAGCTGAAGGGTTCACGGATGGTTATGAATATGGCATGTTGAAGAAGAACCCATCCGAGTACCCTTATCAGAGCGACGCTGCCTGCGCGGAGATGGCCGCGATGGGGGAGAAGTATATGAATACTCCCATTCCCATCCTTGCGCAGGTATTTTAACCTTAATGAGATTACCTTGACTTATTTTCTAAGTGTTTTTGTACTCATATTTTTGCTTATGATTTGCAGATATCCGCGCTTGGTGACCAGCCCGATCTCGTCGCGCTAAAGAAATTACTTGACGAGTGCGAAGGGGCTGGCGGCGGCAATGATGGCGCGGGGAATGCTGGCGTTGCTAGCGGCTCTGGCGTGGCCAAAGGATCCGCTCCTGACACTGTTGTGCTAGAAGACTCCATTCAAGATGAACAACTTGACTATGGTCAGTTTGGAGATGACGAGGAGCAGGCTGCGCCAGATGCTGAGGGCGATGATGAGGATTATGAAGAGGCTGACGTCGACGTGGAGACTTGAGAAGCCCTTCATGTTTTTTATTTTTATTTGTAATTTGTATCTCATCTTGTAAACTTGTAAATTTCAATGCTTTTGAATGAAATTCTGTTTTTCCATCTTTCGCATCTTTCGCATTCCCCATTCATCTCTTTATATTGAATGTTTGCTTGTTGAATATAAGATTTGCTTGCACGTTGGAATAAGAACAAGGTTGTAAGGAATTTATTATACTTAATCCTTGTCATATTGTAAGTGATATTTCCATATCTTGATTATGTTGACACGCACCTTGGCGTTTTCATTATTCCTCTTTTGCGCGACGTTTTCGCGCATGGAATTATGAATTTTTTAGCCTTTACGTGTCAATATGTGTTACTCAGATATCCATTACATTTTCATGCGCGATCTCGACCTGAGACCTTAACAACTATGTTTTGGCATTTGCTTTGCCTTAGTTGTGTTTAGGTATTTTTATGGTCAGGGTGCGCAGTATGTAGGATGGATGTTGTGAGTGATTTGAGCTAAGGCTCACATTATTGGGCTAAGGCCCTGACGTTTTAGAGTTAAGACTCGTTAACGCGTTTGAGCTTGAAGCTCGCGCATGTATGTTTTACTTCGTTTTATTTCATTTTGATGTCAATACAATGTTGTCATATTGCTCAAAATTAATAAAGGGAAGTGTGAAACATGTATGCAAAAGGTAATAGAATTGGGCTAAGGCCCTGACGTTTTAGAGTTAAGACTCGTTAACGCGTTTGAGCTTGAAGCTCGCGCATGTATGTTTTACTTCGTTTTATTTCATTTTGATGTCAATACAATGTTGTCATATTGCTCAAAACTAATAAAGGGAAGTGTGAAACATGTATGCAAAAGGTAATAGAATCCACATTAAGAGAAGATAGCGCGTATCATTATTCATAATGGCTTAAAAAGCCTTGATTACAAACTTGATATTTTTTTACATGAAACATTTTCTAAGCTGTGCCGCGTTCCATGCGCGCGGGATCTTCTTTCCATTCAAATCTTTTAAAGCATATGCGCCCTTCCCCAATTCTTCTGAGATTTGATACGGTCCCTCCCAATTGGGTGACATTTTTCCTGGGGGTATCGCGCGGCTAGCTTCATTGTTTCGAAGGACAAAATCATTTTTCTTGAAGTGGCATTCTTTCACGCGCTGGTTGTAATATTTTTCCAGTTTTTTCTTGTATTTGGCTTCACTGATGATAGCCGCCTCTCTGCGCCCTTCAAGTAAGTTGAGATCCAACCTTCTTTCGCGCTCGTTATCAATCTTGCTCATCATGAGCACTCTATGGGATGGGCATCCAATTTCCGCTGGAATCATTGCCTCTGTTCCATAGGTTAGGCTGAACGGGGATTCGCCATTGCTAGTTTTGCTTAATGTCCTGTGTGCCCACAGGACATTAGGTAGCTCTTCGACCCAAGAATGGGATTCTCCCTCCAACCTTTTCTTCAGCCCATTTAACAAGCTTTGGTTCGAGCGTTCCACTTGTCCATTCCCCTGAGGGTGATAAACTGAAGTGAAAATTTGGTTGATGCGCAATTCCTTGAGCCAGCTGGATATCTTCTTGTCAGTGAATTGCTTGCCATTATCGCTCACAATTTCCATGGGCAAGCCAAAACGGCATATGATGTGGCTCCAGATAAACTGCTTCATCGCTTCGGATGTGATTTTTGCTAGTGGCTTGGCATCAACCCATTTTGTAAAATAGTCTACTGCCACTACCAAAAATTTTACTCGCCCTTGCGCTTGCGGAAGGGGACCCACAATGTCGATTGCCCATTTGTGGAAAGGCCATGCGGAGGTCACTGGAATCAAGTTGTTCTTTGGCCGCATGGTGTTTGGCGCATAGCTCTGACATGCTTTGCATTTTTGGATCTCTTTTAAAGCGTCCAAGTACATGCCTGGCCAATAGTAGCCTGCGCTCATTGCCTTGGCAACCACCATGCGCGGGCCAACATGAATTCCACAGATTCCTTCGTGTATCTCTCTGATCACATAGCTTGCTTCCCCAGCATCTAGGCATTTCATGAGCGGCCCAAGATAAGAGCGTCGATATAATGTACCATCAAGCAGTTCATAGTTCTGCGCCTTGTGTCTTATCTTCCTCGCTTGTGCGCGATCATCTGGTACCTTTCCCTCCTTCAAGAATTCCATTATTGGAGTTATCCATGATGAAGGGGTTGTATGAGTTACCAGGACTGACTTCGCTACCACCGACGGGTTGCTCATTACTTCTACCCTGACATCTTTGCCAAAGTGATCAAAACTGGTTGATGCCATCTTACTCAGCGCGTCTGCAGATTTGTTTTCACTGCGCGGAATATGAATGATTCTGAAGCTGTCAAATTGCTCGATGTGCTTTTTCGCCTGCTCTAGATATAGAGGCATGGTGTTCTCCTTGGCATCATAAAGGCCATTGACCTGTGCTGCTACCAAGTATGAATCAACATGGGCCTCTAGCTTTTTAACCCCGAATTTGTGCGCGATGCGCAGGCCAGCCAGCAGGGCTTCATATTCAGCCTCATTGTTGGTGCTTTTGAAGTCCAACCTGATGGCGTAAGTATATTCATGATTCTCTGGATCCACCAGTTTTAGGCCTGCGCCGGACCCTTCGTTGTTTGAAGCTCCGTCAGTGAACAATCCCCAAACATTTTCTTCATCACTGGCTCGCGGAGGGTCTACCTCGCGCTGAGCCTCTTCAATTTTTCCTTCGGGGACCTCGGCAATGAAATCAGCCAAGATTTGTCCCTTTATTGCTGGACGGGGCTTATAGGCGATCATGTGCTCGCCTAATTCCAGCGCCCACTTTGTCAGCCTTCCTGAGAGCGCGAGACGGCGCAAGACTTGTTGGATGTTGTAACCAGTCAGAACTTCAATGGGATGACCATTGAAATATCTATGAAGCTTGCGCGACGCGTGTGTTAGTGACAAAACTAACTTTTCCATGATGGAGTAGCGCGTCTCAGGATCTGTCAGCACCCGACTCACATAGTATATTGGCGTTTGGATTCCCTTGCGATCCACCAATAATACTGCGCCGATGGCGCGCTCTCCTGCTGATAGGTACAATGTCAAAGTTTCACCAGGAAGTGGAGCTGTGAGCGCGGGCAGATTTATCAAACATTCTTTAATCTCACTGAAAGCTTGCTCGGCCTCAGGAGTCCATTTGAACTGGCTTTTCTTTAAGCAGTTTCTCAATGTATTGACAAATGGGGTAGATTTGCTTGCATGGTTCGCTAGGAACCTGTTGATTGAAACCAATCTACCATTCAGCTTTTGGACCTCTTTCATGGTGGATGGCGAGGGCATGTCAAGGATAGCCTCCACCTTCTCAGGGTTTACCTTGAAACCATCCTTGGTGACCATTACACCTAGAAATTTTCCCTCTAGTACGCCGAAAGTGCATTTGCTCGGATTGAGCTTCATGTTAACTTCCTTTAGGCGCCCAAGGGTATCTTCGATGTCTTTGAGCATTTGCTTTTCCTCCCTGCTCTTGATCACCAAATCATCCACATAGACTTCTAGGTTTCTTCCGATTTGCTCGCTGAAAACGGCATCCATAAGTCTTTGGTAGGTGGCGCCCGCATTCTTCAAACCAATGGGCATTTTTGTGTAGCAAAAAACACCCTTGTCGGTTCTGAAGGCGGCCTTGTCCTCGTCTTGTGGTGCCATTTGAATCTGGTGATAGCCCTTGTAGGCATCCAGGAAACATTTGAGCTTGAATGGCGCCACGGAGTCCACCTTTGCGTCGATGTTTGGGAGGGGGTAACAATCTTTTGGGTACGCTTTGTTGAGATCCTTGAAGTCAATGCACATCCTCCACGACCCGTTACTTTTCTTTACCATCACAGGATTGGCTACCCATGTCTGGTATCGTATCGGGCGGATGATGTTTGCGCGCAATAGATCCTCAACCTGCTCATTCATGGCCCTCGCCTTCTCATCCCCCATGACTCTCTTCTTTTGAGCAATTGGCTCTATAGACTTGAACGTGTTGAGAGAATGTTGCGCCAGGTCTCGCGGAACCCCAGTCATATCAGAGTGTTGCCACGCGAAGACCGACATATAGGCTGTGAGCAACCTTTTCATTCTCAACCTCGTGTCGTCTGATATCGTAGCGCCAATTGTGATTTTCTGCTCCGGGAATTTTGGGTTGAGAATCCATTCCTCTGGCGCGTTGTCTGCCATTGGAAGTTTCATTCTCCCCTCCCGCGGAGTACTTGTCACTGCGCACAAATGATCTCGGTATACAAAAGTTACACCTGTTGGTGTTGGGAACCCCAATGCGCCGTGCGCTGGCGACGGTATGGCGTTGAATTGGGCAATCGTTTCCCTACCCAAGATCATATTGTGGCATGAAGTGGTGGGCAAGACCAAGAAGTTGACAACTTCGGCTCGCTTGTGTTTTTCATCCCCCATGGTTAGTTCAAATTGTATTTGACCTAGGGGATGAATGATTTCATTTGAAACACCCGAGATCGGGGCATTCACAATTTCAAGCCTTGCCTGGTCTGCCGGATCCAGTTTCCTGAAACATTGCTCATACATGATGTCTGACTCGCTGCCAGTGTCCACCAGGACTTTTGACACTTCGTAATGAGCAATGTGTGTAGTGATGACCAGAGGACTGCTAATTGAAGGGCCTCCCCTGATTCTTGGGAAGATTACTTGTTGCTCGCGCCAATCTCCTTGGATTTGCGCGCTTCGTTTCCTTGATGTTTGCCCCTGCCTTCCTCCCTCGGCTACACAGATTCTTTTGTACTTTTTGCTGGCAGAGGCTCCTTCTGGTTGTTCATTTTCTGGTCTTGAGTTTTTTACCAGGTGAGACAGCTTGCCTGATTTCACATCCTTTTCAATTGCATCCTTCAAGTGGTGGCATGCATCAGTGTTGTGTCCTGTGGACTTGTGAAACTCACAGTACTTGCCACTGTCTGATGGTCCCTTGTAGTGTAGTGGCTTGGGGCTTTTGAATTGGACATTCTCAGTGCTTAACACCTGTGAAGGCGTTTTAGTGAGGGGAGTCCATATTCTTGGCAGAGGTCTGCTAGGATCTCTGCCGCCTTCCCTCTTGTCACCCTCCACGCGACTACGAACGTCTTTTTGGGGCTGGGGTGAGGTTGGTTGCGCCTGCTTTTCTGCGGAAGAAAAACTGGTTGGTTGCAACCTGGACCATACAGAGTTCTGTTTGCCCCTTTTTTCTTTGCTGCGCGGTGACTCAGCTTGATGCGCTCTTTCTCTTGCCCTATCTTGGGCAATTTGTTTTTCATTTCTCGCGAAGACTCGCGATGCTTCCATTAGTTTGGCCCAAGTGGTGGGCATGCCATCTCTGCTTACGAGAGCTCGGCGGAGTTGATCACTGCGCGCGCCTTGTATAAAGGCCACGCGCAGGAGTTGCTCAGTTATACCTCCGATTGCCAGAGACTCCTGATTGAAACGAGTGATGTAGTCTTCAATCGTTTCATCATTCCTGCGCACGCAGTGCATGATGTCATCAGGGTCGCGCGTGTGTCTGCGCTGCTGTACGAAGTGGGCTTGGAACTTTTCCAACAGTTCCTCGAACCCATCGATTTGCCCAGTCGGCAAGCTCTCGAACCAAACACGCGCCGCGCCTGTGAGGCAGCGAGCAAACATGTGACACCATGTTGGCATCGTCCAGCTCTCTAGGTTTCCCGTGTTGTAAAAACCTTGCAAGAAATCGTCTGGATCTGTTGTGCCGTCATATTTGCCCAAACCACTTGGCATCTTGGTTTTGTGCTGGATGGGAGCCTTAGCGATGCGCTCAGTGAACTTTGAATGTTTCACCAAGATGGCTGGTCTGTACGGTGTGGTTACGTCCACTTGCCCTCTAACTGGTGGGCTGTACAGTATGTGCAGATCCAGATCGGCTCTGGCTCCAGGCGCCATGTTCACAGGCGCGCGGAGCTGTGAGCCTCCTGCATGAGTATCTCGCGTCTTCCTCATGCTGTGCACTTCTTCATCACTGAACTCAGTGTGTGCAGTGTGAACAGAATGTCCTTCTTTCGGCGCGCGCGGCCTTTTTGTTCCATGAACAGTTTGCTTATCAAACGCTTGCCTTTGTGTTAAGTCGGCTAGCTTTTTCTGTTTGACCATGTCATTGTACTTGTCCATTAGACGCCGCTGCTCGTTTATGAGGCATTCTTTAGGATCATTTGTTTCCTCTTCTGGACCCATTGGTCCTTTTTGTTTCGCGCCGGCAAGATTTTGTAACGTAAGATCGTCTGGAGGAGTTTCAGTCTGGCCATGGGAGTTGTGATGAAAGGACGGTTACTGGTGGCGCGCGTAGAATCACGCTGCGCCCTCAGAAACTGTTGTCCCTCATTAACATCCTCACGTTCAATATCCTCTAGAGCTTGATCAACGTTATGAACGCCAGAAACCATGGTGAATTTTTTTTTTTTTATAGATCTGATGAGATCTTGTTGCCGTTGTAACAGTGGATGGCGCCAATGAAGAAGCGTGGATCGACTCACTGGTAGACGATCTATTTTCCTCGGGTGTGATTATACTATTTCACCGATGGTTTTCTTGGATCTGTGTTCTTCCACCTACAAAATGAACAGCACCGTCAACTTACCCCTCAGAAAGGGACAGAGGGGTCCTCTTTGGGGTAACCCTCCGGTGTGAGAATAAGTATTTGTGGAGAAGATAATGATATCAGAGTAAGGAAATCTGGAGAGTATTGCTTAATAGCTGAACACTCTGTGTGATTGTGTTACTGGATGTAACTGTCTGATTGAATGTAATTGAATATGATTGAATGTGATAGAATGAGTGTCCCTCCTTGTGGAGTTGATGCTGTATTTATAGTGCTAGGGTTTCCACTGATTGGGCTCAGCCTTGTTGGCCTCCTCCAATTGCTCTGCGCCACGTGTCCTCTGGGACACCTGGTGCTTTCTCATTGGTTATAATCACGTGGTAGCACATGGGTTATGCTGAGTTGTCCACCTTTCATTTGGCAGCTGTCAACATCAGCATATTCTTATTCCTTAAAAAGATACCTTCTGGAAGGTTGTCTGACGTGCACAATCAAGGTTGCCCTAATCTTGATTTGGATAAGGACGAGGTTGATTATGTGCATGTATGATATGCGCCAATCCTGAGGATGCGCGAGGTCTTCTCTTTATTCTCACGCGCAGATGTTTCATGCGCAGATGTGATATGCACGAGCATGTGATATGCGCCGCGCGCTGATGCGCCGCGCGCATATGTGATATGCGAGCATATGTGTGCCTGGGCATATGATGCCTGAGCATGTGTGGTGCCTGGGCATATGATGCCTGAGCATGTGTGGTGCCTGGGCATATGATGCCTGAGCATGTGATGCATGAGCATATGTGATATGCGCCATGCGCATAGGTTTTGGCTTTGTGACTTCGTAATGTCTTGATTTCAAGCCTCTTGTCTATATCTTGTGGGTTGACCCGCCTTGCTCGGTGTTGAGGCGGGTACATACCTCTTCAACATGTAATGCGTTTTATAAAAGGGAGAGATGACATGCTGAAGCGCTTCAATGAAGACCCTATCATACAAGAAAAAGAAAGATAACACGTAATTGTGTGTCAACAATTATAGATTTTTAATGATGCTTAATGCGTTCCATAAAAATATGTTGATTTTTTTTAAATATTATCTTAAAGTTTTACTAATTATATATCACTTTAAATAAAAATTAATAATCGATGTCTAATAATACAAAATAAAATACATACAGAGCATTAGAGCAAAACAATACATTTTATTACCTACTAACAAGCATTACAAAGTTAACAATATGTCATACAATATTTCTAAACTAATGTTCTGATACACAATTTCACCTAATTAAAAATGCAGTTTGCTACAAATAGTGCATATAGTTAATGTTGAAGCCTTCCCTACAGAACCAACCGAGGTTTCTTTTATCTGCTAATAGTCTGCGAGCTCTTGCTGGGATCCAAATCGGGTTAAGATGGAGACAAAATGGAGGTTGTGATTTCAAAAGTCCTATTTTGTGAACACACAAACTAGAGGCACAAGCTAGAGGAGTTTTTAGCCATAAAGTGTATCACGTGCTATTTTCTTTTTCTTTTTTCTTTCTTTTTATAACACCAAAACAATGACACACAAAAACGCATGTCGTCGTTTATTCAGATTTTATAGAAAGTTGTTGGCGTCGCATACAAAGTTGAAGATATGAGTTCAAAAAAATATATGCCTCGTGATCATGAAAATACTCAAAAGGTTCTAATAAAGGTTAATTGATCGATAGGTCAAAATATGTTGAAGGTATGTTTCAATCGAGATTTTAGATGTCCAAGGAATTATTTATAGAAGGGAGGGGGTGGGGTGAAAAAGAGTTTCGCGTCATTATTGAAATGCACATCAACGTTTTGTCAACTCGCAACATGTTATGTTTCTGATGAATACGATGTATATTTAGCTATGTTTGCATGAACCTCAAGTGAGTGCCTATATTATTTTTGTAATTAGACTATTAGTTTACATCGTAAAGAGTTTTACGTATGACATTTCACTTTTGTACGATGCATAAGAAACTAAACATGGCCTTCCAAGTTCCAAGGATTCTCGGTAGCATCAACTGTACACATTGGCGTTTGTAGAATGTGTCAACCAAGTTTGTGAGACCAATATATGAGAGATGATTACCACTACCAATACCCATGCTCAAATCGATGGTGTCATATAACTTTTGGATTTGGCCTACGTACTTTGCGTTAAATGTAACACAGTTTTAACATCTCGGAAAATCCCATATTTATTTTGGATTAAAAATATCAAATTTGAAAGTCGAAAGACCCAAACATATTTCAATAATATGGTAAAGAAATAATGATATATATATATATATAGAGCAAGGTTATAATAAGAAGTAGAGTTTTCCTATAAAGTGTAGAAAGTATGTTTTCACCATTAGATCTAATAAAACACACCGTAACTTAAATAAAACACATCGCACAATAAACACACTTTCCATATCCACCGTCAGGTCAACATATCTAATGCACCAGATTCCTTCTTACACATCTTAGACACACTCCACTTTTTATTTTAACCCCATCATATATATATATATATATATATATATATATATATATATAAATAATAAATCTTGAAGCATCCCATATTAAGAAAATGGGGAAAATGAATCCATCCCATATAAAAAGAAGGAAGAAAATGTAAGTCTTTCACATGGGTATAAATAGGAAAGATAAATCCCCACCACATCGAAAGTAAGAAAAACTTGGAAGCTCTTTATAAGGAGATTAGTTTCCATAGTAATATACTTGTATGCCAAACATGCATCAGTAGTCCTAGCGGAGGGTGCGGATCACCCGATGCGCACGCGCAAGGGCACGAGCGAGTGGCGCAATGTGGCGCTTTGATGGCGCACTTTGCACTTTGATGAAAGCAAGACTAAGAAGTGACAAGTTCTCAAAGTCAAGGGACTAAAATTAAAATTCTGGAGTTTTGGTCACTTTGCACACTGCGAAGGAACCAAAAAGAAGTGCTTCGCGCTATGCGAAGTGGTCATGAGTAACTGTGCCAGGTAACGGCACGTGGCAACACGTCATAGGACACGTGTCACCGTGTGGTGAAATGTGGCAAGCCTAATGGATGACACATCCGACCTATAGGCTACTTCGTGTGACGCAAAAGAGTGCTTCGCGATATGCGAAGGACAAAATATCAAAGGTGGTTTAAGTTTGTCCTTCGTGATACGCGAACGGACATGATAAAAGCTCTTCGTGCGCCGCGAAGGAGCATAATGTTTGCCTATAAATAGGCAACCTTGGGGTGATGCCCCATTCATCCCATCACACTTTACTCTCACACATTACCTCAAAATATGTGCCACAATTCCAACATTCGTTTCTCGAAGTACGTGCAAGGAGTAGAAGTATTGTTAGTTTAGTTCCCTCGATTACGCGTCGACAAGTAGAAGTGTTGCTCGTGTCAAGCCTACGCATTTCATATAAAGTAGCGTAACATCCTACTTTTGATAATAATAATTAAAAGAAATTTTGTTTACTTAAGGGTGCGTTATTATTTAGTTACGTTAAATAAAATAATAAAGTGTGGGCTTAGACCAAAAAAGATGGAATAATGGATGGTGATGGGCCTTAGGTCCATGGGCTTAAGGGTATATAAACTCCCTTAAACCACGCTAAAACCCTAAAAACCCTCATTTCATCTTCTAGTCTCCATACACACTAAAAAACACACACAAACACTCTCATCATTTCGGACCTAGATCCGAGTTGATGAATGGTTGGATCTTCTATTCAATATCATCATACAATAAGATAAATACATCCATATCCCCGTATTGGACCCAAGCCGAAGCAAAACCAAACCTACAAGGTACGTTTTAGATGTAAAGGTTAAGTTTTTGAGGTCGGTTTGCCCAAAGATTTGATACTAAGGCAAATTATGTAATAAAAATGTAAACTTGAACGTAAATGATATGTTTTGTATGAAACGGGACAAATGAGTAACGTTTGGATCGGGTTAGCGCAAGAAAACGATGTCGTTATAGACCAAGGCTTGTTTCGTATGAAAGACGGGCAAAACGAGTCAAAAGGAAAGACTGGAAAATGATAAGAAAGAAACCATATGTGAATCAAGACCTTAAGAAAATTGATTTATAAGAAAAGTGATCGAATCAGGAAGTATTGAATCCATTATAAAAGTAATCGAATCAAGAAGTAATCGAATCGATTAGAAAAGTAATCGAATCAAGAAGTAATCCAATCCATTAGAAAAGTAATCGAATCGAATTGTAATCTAATCGAATTGAAAAGTAATCAAATAGAATGGTCATTAGATTAGAATTTCCATTCGATTCGAATATGTCATTCGATTAGAATTGCCATTCGATTAGAATATGTCATTCTGTTAGTATTTCCGTTCGATTAGAATTCCCATTCGATTAGAATCTGTCAATTAGATTTTGTCATTCGATTAGAATTTCCATTCTATTAGATTCCCATTCGAAAAGAATCTCCATTCAATTAGAAATTGTTATTCGATTAGAAATATGATTCGATTCGATCGACCCCATTCATGGGCTCTGCCCTTTGGACCTAGCTAGGGGTTGCTTCCCATAGACCCCGCTGCCAGGGGTGCTACCCACGGACCTCATAGCTATGGGTTATACTAACCTAGAAAAATGATATAGTTAGAGGTAGATAATTGATACTTATAATTATTACACAGTTAGACGTGCACAGCTAAATAGGGGTATTACAGTTAACTCTAAGAAGCACAAGACACAAGTGATTTTCTAGCCCCATTTACTTCTTATGTTTTCGGGGCTGTGTGCATACTCTATGTGATAGTTAATACACTTACATTAAGTGGTAAGTGTATGCCTTATGAATGTTATATGTATGTGAAAGGACAAGTGTAAGGATGTATTTATATAATTGCATGAATTTATGGTTGTACGAGTAAGAAGGGAACATACCTTAATAATATATGCGAATATAGGGAACATACCCTAAAAATATCTGCGAATGTAGGGAACAGACCCTAATAATATCTGCGAATGTAGGGAACAGAGCCTAATAATATATGCGAACGTAGGGAACAGACCCTAATAATGTCTGCGAAAGTTATAAGGCGAAATGCTCTTTAAAACATATAGATAATTACGTAAGAATGGAAGTGTAAAAGAAAGAAAGAACGAAAGTATGTATGTATGTATGAATGTATGTATGTATGTATGTATGCATGTGTAAAAGAAGGTAACAAACTAAGTATGTAATATTTATCTTCGGATATGTATATATTTAAGTATGTAAACGTATTGTATGTTTTCTGATTAACTAGAACTCACTCAGCGTAGCTGACTATTAGTATGCACGCAGGTGAATAGGCTAAGGCGGCTCGCTTGAATGCAGACACATGGCATTGGACTGAAGAGACTGGCATCTTTAGAAGAATGTTGTGATGTTTTAATATGACTTTTTATATTATATTTAAAGACAAAAGTTTGTTTATTATGGAAAGATATGAATAATTATGTAATATATGGTTGAAGTTTTATATTCCGCGAAAAGTTTTAATTAACTATAATATTTAGAACTGTGTTTGAGATTAAATCCAACGTCCAAGTAGGGCACCGGGACCGGGGCCTTACACTAGCTATACAAGGTATGGGTTCTGCCCGATTATTTTATTATATGTGCCTTAGACCCTGGTGGGGGTATAGTCTATACCTTGATGATATTATAAGTGAAATATAGTTTTCCTAAGATAAGAGTATAGATAAATTATTATTTCTTAATGATTATTAATGTGCTGGAAGTGGTAAAATAATTATTAACTAAACTTACACTAAACTAGACATTAAGTAATACTCTAGACTCCTTAAAACTCGACTAAACTACTGAGTGGCAAATGAACCGATCGACTCTAGTATAGCTAAGTAAGTCAGGATATCGAACCCACGAGACTCTTTGAATTACGTAACTAGCTAATTAGACTAGACTTAATGACACGACTATTTATTAATATTATTTAAATGGGAGGGGGGATATAAACTAATGAATATTAAACTAGACTTAACCCTGACTAATTAAATAATAATAAATCTAATAATTACTTAAAACCCTAATTAATTAAGAGACTAATAAACAAGCAAAATACTTTGGATTAATTCATATGATAATGTAACCACCTAGGCTAAAATCCCCTAAGTTATAGCTATCAATTAATTAGGAAAATTAAGTTATGAAATTGGGATCGTAAGATAGACCCTTGAAAGAAAACCCGAACAAGACCCCTGACCCTTCTCAAAAAACACATATGAGTTTCTAACAAGTTTTAAGACACACCGATTTTATATATTAAAATCCCTTACGATTATTTAATTATTTATGTTTAAGTACCTTTATAGTGAAATCTTACCTTACAGGGCGGAAATCAAAGGTAGCTAAACAAACTCAATTAACTTAACAGACTGAGTTAACAATTCAAACCTAGACGGACTCCTTACGAAGAACTAAATCTAGCAATCCTAATCAACAAAGATATATCAATAACCTATCACCTTACAACTTTCTAGGTTAGTAGCTCACTTTTATTGATTTGATTAGTTTTATTGTTTATATGATCTTATTCGAATTCAATCACAAACTAGTCAATAACACACAGTAAATGACCTAACAAACTCAATCCTATGAAACAATCAACAAGGGTAATATGAAACAATAAACCTAAGCAAATAAAACCAAATAATCATATGCATTAATTAAATAAAACTCAACAATTTAATCAAAATATAAAATCCATAACGAAAAGAATCCCAATCAAAATTCAATCAAACAAAGGTTCGTCATGACCTAGGTAGTTTCACAAATTTAGCCTAGCATCATGTAATCAAAAGCAAACAGAATAATAAAATAAGAAAACATGGTGAAAATAATGAAGAACGAGGAATCAAAGGTGATAAAACCTGTAATCTTCGATCTTGAATGTATAGTACTTTACCGAATGCTCTCTAGCCTTCAATACCGACAAGAATCTCGAATATTAGCTCCAATAATCTCCAAATTCGTCTGGTCGCTCGGAGGTTATTTTTTAGGTTAAGGCTAAGGGTGTATTTATAGTGAACTAGGCCCAAAACCTGACCAAAATCGGAAACTTTTGGGAAAAATAAGCTGGGCGCGCCGCGTGACCAAGTATGGGGTAGCTAGCCACGCCGCGCGACGTGCTCCAATAGGAAGCCGGTCTGACCGGTTCTCCTTCAGGTTCATTTTGACTCGTTCCGGCTTCTCATTTAGGCTTATTTTGACTCGTTTTTCGCCTTTTTCAACTACGATCAACTTCCGGAACCTACAAAACACAATTATGTTAGTAGTATACAAATCTTAACTAAAAACGAACAAAAACTAACAAAATATTATATAAAATGTACAATGGAAATATATATTTATCATTATATCAATTATATAAATTTTATAATGTTTCTTAAGAAGGAAGAAACTCGATATAAACGTTTCTTCATGAAGAAGAAACATAGTATGTAAATGACAAACCTTTTGGACTAAAGGTTCAAGTATTTTATAGAAAGAAATGATTACAAAGGTAATAATTGTGCAAATAGACTAAAGGTATAAAGCTAGATCGTCGATCTAGTATTTATAAAAGGTTATTCTCATACTATAGGTCCGAGGTAACAAGAAGCATACATCAGTGAGACACAATGATCGTATCAAATGTGAATACGTCCAAACTCTTTGCAACTTTATAAATCGAGTCATTAATTGTTTACATGGGATCATATATCCCTAAAATGTTATAAACAAAGGTAATCGCTGGCCCTCAAGTTATCGTATATGTTTGCATAGATCCTTGCATATGTGGTTTGACAGTGGGCACACCACACCACGCTTGATAATGCAGCTGCCACGTTGTGCCGGACTAAGTAATGTTGGAGTGAGGATTATCTTGTGTATATTGGTAGTAGCTAAGTAATCTCGAACGCTGCGGTGTTTGCTGAGCGGATTATCTTCTAGACCCTAAGTTGGGATGTGACAACAATGGAGCCAATGACAATCAAGAACTGATCTCCAATGTGCAAGACAAAAAAAATACAAAAAACAAAACCAATACTACTTCTTCGCGTGTCCCTCTTATACTAACAATAAGGAAACATATGAATTAATTCTTTGGCTTGCAGTGTAGGGTTAACTCCTTGACAAACAAAAGACTTCAGTAACTTTATTAAGAAAAGACAAACTAAAAAACGTATATGAACTATGGGTTTATATAACACCATTAATTCTAGTCCTACTCGTACTCAAATACACATTTTGAAACCAATACAAATAGGATTTAGGATAAGACTAACTTAATTTAATAAGACTAACCTAATAATATTAACGAATTATTATTTAAATCTCCACCAAACCACCCAATGAGATTTAGCAAACCACCCTTAAATATCGTCTCGTTTACACTTTGGTGTTGCCGGTTCAAACAATGTTTTCAATCATTCTCTAGTATTTACTGATCACCAACCACGCCAAGGTGTCCATTTCAGGTTAACGGACGACAATACAAACATGGCAGCTATCTTGCAGATGGGATTTAGTACCCTACTTAGTCTACTTTGGTTAAATTGTTCACATTTTAAACTGACCCTTTAAAAAAGGTTCAAGAATATCCAAGCGTCGATAAGAAATGATTTGGATCGAGCTTTTGATGTTTTAAAATTTATACAAACGATTCCGCCTTATAGTTGTGTCAAGGTAGGTTTTAGTTATAAACGGTTGGGGGTTGCATTCTTTGGAACAAGAGCATGATCAATAGATTTAGTTCGATTCAGTTCGAATCTATAATCGATATTTTGGATTTTAATTTTTGCAAGATATCAATTTTAGTTATAAATGGTTTACTTAATTTGTTTAATAGAAAAGATTATTCGGTTAACCGTTGATTAATAACAAATGCATTGACTTTATACTATAATCAGTAGATTCAAGTAAATTTTTATATATAACAACTGACAACTTTGGTGTTGCAAGGACCCTATTAGGCCACTTGGCGACACCTTATTGATTTAAGCCAATTTGTAGTGAACAAAACACATTCTAACTATGACCGGTTCTAATTATAACTAAGAGCCCACCACATAGCCTCGTAGTCTTATTGGAGGCATCCGAACAATCATATCTTTCTCTCTAATTCATAAGCTTTATTTAGTTCATGGACAATTTTCTTTTATTTTTGTTGCAACTTGTAGACTAAAATCTGAATCGTGATTAACCCATCAAGGTCTAAAATTCTAAAACCCATAGAACCTGACCTGAAATCCCAAAGAACACCCGTAATAGATTGGTGTATTCATTCATTTATTTATCCATATAAACATAACTGAATCGTAATTCCAAGCAAGATTAAAGTGTATCTTTTTCTGGAACAAAGATTAGCTTATGATTAGGACTAAGTTACTAATCATGCATCCACTACTCATGATCACTATTATTATATTAGTTACTCATAATCACTCATGATCGCTGTTAATAATCTAGTAATCAGGGATTTTTCCTAAATTTATACAAAAAATTGTTCGAAATAACAAATGAAAATAGGAAATTTTTAATCAAATGAAACTTTACTATATATTATAATTCCATAACTTTCTATGTATCATCTTAAAGCACTCCATTATACTTTTAAATTGCCTATAATTAATTCTTCAAATTCAAAGTCTGATTAGACGTGAGTAGGGACAATTCGTTGCTTTCTCTATTAATTCTAAACCACTTTCTTTAAATATTTTTTTTGATTCCCAAAAGCTTTTGATTTAAAAAAAGGGTTGTACTAGGACATCCCATACACCCCTTAATATGAGGCGTATAGTGCAATACGTCTCATATTAAAGAGTGTTTGTCTTTTATGTTGTACCTTATATGCGGTGTATTGTCCAATACGTCTCATATTTAAGCCATATACGTCGCGTATTGTACAATACGCGACATATATGGTACGATATGACAACCTAGGACTGTTTAACAGTGATAGTATGTCATATCGTACCCTATATGCCGCGTATTTTACAATACGGGGCATATAGGTTCAGTTTGAATAAATTGAGCCATCCGGCTCCCCCTTCTCTTTATTATATATTATAGATAATACACAAATACATGCACACACAATTCACTATCCCCTTTCGAGAATCAAAACCAAAAAAATAAAATGTGGTAGTTCGACAATATGTTTCCTGACAACGAGGAGGAGCCGGGATACGCGCCTAACGATCAGCCTAGCGCGTCGGTATTACCTGATTTGAACCAGGTTACGTTGTATATTAATATGATTTAAATTTGTTAGTTTGTTTATAACTAAAATATGTTACCATTACGTTTGTCAGGAGTATTACCATTACGATAGTTGTAACATTCGTCATTTTCGGTTTAACTTGTATTTGTATTGTATCATAAACCCGACCCGTTTTGATCTTCAGAAACCGTCGTTCTTAA
The DNA here is from genome assembly GCF_021521415.1 of Bidens hawaiensis. Taxonomy (NCBI): domain Eukaryota; kingdom Viridiplantae; phylum Streptophyta; class Magnoliopsida; order Asterales; family Asteraceae; genus Bidens; species Bidens hawaiensis. Next base: position 647,314 of record NW_027491410.1, read on the forward strand.
TAAAATATTTGGTTTTATGTTCGTTTATGTTTCACAAATGTTGGGTCAAGAAAACATCCTTTTCGGTACGTTAAAACACCTCTTTATGATTAAAAACGACTTAAAACAAACTTTAGGGACTAATATCGTCAATTATCAAAAGCTGGAACACCCCCCCCCCCCCCCCCCATAAAGGCGCCGCGCCGCGTCACCTTTCTCCCCATGCAGGCCGCGTGGCGCCTAGCCGCACCTACAGACCAGCTCGTTTTTGTTTGTTGTTTTGTGCATTATTTGACCATCCTAACCAATCACATGCAATTTTACCCCTTATGAATGAACCCTATTTCTACCACTACAAAAGCAATGTCCCATGCAACAATTTGGTTGCTCTTTCTTCTCCAAAATCTCTCTCAATCTAAGATCCAAGTGTTCATCTTCAACCTGTTGTTAGTTTGACTACTTAAGGTCAAACTAATGCTAACCTTGTTCTAACAAATTGTTGTTACTTAAAGCTTGATGTTACAACATTTATACAATATACACCCCTTGTTTCCTTCGGCTTTTACTTCCCCGGTCACGGTCGGTTGAAGTGTCGTGCTACAAGACAAGGCTACATGAAAGACTATTATAGTCCTTGATTTTATGCTTTAATTCATAGTTTAGTTTATGCTTATTAATATTGTTTAGTCCTTACTTACTTTTCGTTTCCAAATCATTTTCAATAGTTCAATGGTATTCGGTATGTGGCCACCATTTTCGGTTTCATCCCGAGTCAAGAGCCGAATCAAAACCGAACTTTTGTTTAATACTTTATTGTTAACATATTGTATGAAATATTTGAGTATTATTATTTTTAAGTTTATCTTAATGAGTTCTATGGTATTGGATATATGGCAACCATCCTCGGTTTTATTCCGAGTCAATGACCGAACCAAAACTGAACTCTTGTTTAAATGCTTTATGTTTAAAATGATTTATTAATAAGTTACAAGTAAGATTTGTGTATTATAATTTCTAAGTTCATTTTAATAAGTTCTATGGTATTGGGTATGTGGAAACCATCTTCGGTCTCATTCCGAGTCAAGGACCGAACCAAGACCGAACTAAACCGAGTTCATTCGCTTAAAACACACTAGTGTGTTTTGAGCCACCGAATCTCATATTTTATCTAAAACTATTTTATAAAGTAATTTTAAATTTATTTCTCAAAACACTTGGTATGTTGGATCTAACTTGATCTTATAACAAGTTTGGACCGACAAAACCAAACACTCGCTTAACGGACGCCGAAGTTCTTCTTAATAGAACTACACACTTGGTTAAACTTTTTTTGATTTCATTGAGTTATCTCATAATATTTTGGAATCTCGGCTTCGAACTTGACCAATTATCCAGACTCGAACCGACAAATCCGAACACTCGTAAAGTCTCGTTTTTGTATCTATTTAGCTTTGCAATATTGCAATTATACCCAAATATATACTTAACATAGGTTAAGTAAAAACTAATAAATAGAATACCGAGACCCGACTTCGAGTAAACTTACTCTTCAAAAATCATTACCTTAATTTCCTTATGTGTTTACGTTTTAGCCTTCAAACTTTAATTATTTATGTTACTTGTCAAGTTGTTTTACTTTAAAGCCTTTAAAAACCATCTACTAACTCAAGACCCTTTTCAATCTAGGTCTTGCCCGTTGAACTTACCATTCCCCGTTTTATCACAAACTATCCTTCAAGTTACTTATTTCACGTGAGTACATTTCATCCCCCGTTTTCCTTTTTATACTTTGGGGGTAACATGCATACTTATTCAAAACAAAAATGATTTATAATACTCGATCCTCAAACCACAAAATTTAGGGTGTTTGATACTAGAATACTTGCTCTATTGTGTGTTATATACTTTACGCGCACGGGTGTTTACTTTTATGTTGTTGTTGAGCCTCAGTAAGTGTGATCATACGCTCCCCTAACTACTTTAGCCTTGTGCTAGTAGAATATGGCATCATTATCCGAGTATGTATGTTGTTACCGATTAGAAAGGATTCTGATTTACTTATGATTTATATACTGTAACTATTGCTTTTATTTATAGTTTCATATACGATTTGTGGATTTTGCCTCATATTATATATACTTAAAACTATGAAATTGCTCACCAACATTCGTGTTGACAAATATTATTTTATGCATTGTTACAGGTTTGATTATTAATTGATTTGGAGTTTGAAGACGCCATTCTATTTGATATTGCTAGGTTATTAGAAGAATGGACAATATTTATTTTCTTGTATTTGGTGTTTTGTAAGGCCACGTTATCGGTGCCTCACAATGGGCGCTGAATTTACTCATAAACACGGTTCTAAATATCAGAGTTAATTAAAACTTTGCGTAAAATATAAAACTTTCATAAACATTACATATTAATCCATAACTTGTCTTAAAACATTCTTGTTTTTCAGTAATTAAAACATTAAATATAAAACATCATGAGTCTTCAGATGCCAGACTTTTATTCTTCTGCCATGTGTCCCCACTCAAGCCAGTTGTCTCATCTTACTCACCTGCGTGCATACTAAAAGTCAGCTACGCTGAGTGAGTTCTAGTTAATCATACATAATACAATACGTATACCTATCTTTAATCATGCATCCGAAGATACATAACAATTTCTTTGCTAATTTACTTTCATTACTTAATTTCATACGTACGTTCATAATTTAATACTTTCATACTTTATAAGTACTGTCCATTCTGTCTCAGATATTATTAGGGTATGATCCCTCTTTCCTTTGTCTATCTCAGATATTATTAGGGTTTGATCCTTTTCTTGTCTACCTCAGATATTATTAGGGTCTGATCCCTCTCTTGTCTATTTCAGATATTATTAGGGTCTGATCCCTCTTTTCTTCTCTATCTCAGATATTATTAGGGTCTGATTCCGTTCTTCTCTCTCTCAGATATTATTAGGGTCTGATCCCTTACTTCTTCATCTTCGTACATTCTGTCTTTACACACCCGTAATATACATATACATTCTTTACTCATTCATACATATTCATATGTTGTACATATATCTATCATACACGTTTATCTATTACATACATACACACCTCCCTTGTCACTACATGCAATATCCGGAGATCGTTCACGTACCGACAAGCTTTCGTTCATATTCAATATATTCATAATTAACATATAAATCATACATGGCATACACTTACCATTTAAGGTAAGCGTATTAACTATCACATCAAGTATGCACACAACCCGAAAATATAACAAGGAAATGGGGCTAGAAACTCACCTGAATGCGGTTACGTTAACCGTTAATGTCAATCCCTTTCTTTAGTTGTGCACGGCTAACAGTATAACAATTACGCGTATTAATTACTATAACTTTCTATATCGTGTTTCTAGTTTAATTATAACTCTCAACTGACGGGGGTCCGGGGGCAGCGCCCCTGGTAGCAGGGTTCTAGGGGCGGCAGCCCCTAGCGGGGTCCAAGGGGCAGAGCCCCTGGCTGGGGTTAAGATGCCTTCACACATTTTTCATTAGGATTTTAAATTATTATTTAAATCGCTAACTCATTCTCTATAACGAATTAAGCCTAATTCGTTAACTGATTCGTTATCTTATATTATCTGATTCGTTATTCTGGTTCGTTATCTTAACATAGCGAATGGTGAGTAACGAATCACCAATTCATTATCTTAACATGGTCTGGTTCGTCATCGGAACATGGCCTGATTCGTTATCTCATCTTAGCAAATTGGCGAGTAACGAATCACCTGATACGTTATCTTAATCATAATGAATTGGGTGAGTAACGAATCACCGATTTCGTTATTTTAACGTAACTAATTACCAACGATTCGTTAAATCATAACGAATCCACATCAGTCTTATATGAACCTTTGACTCAAGGGTCAATGCCAAAATCAATAAGAACACAGATTAGTCAACATGTATCAGATCTGCAATAAACCTTCGATTCTTAACGAAACAACACGATTTAGGTATCAATGAACTCAGAATCACCTTGCCTACAAACCCCAACCATCCATTCATCCAAATATCCGTGTTTATAGGGTGCGATTTATGCATATATATTACGGGTTCTTTTAGGTCAACAATTAACCTATCGAATGTTAATCAATTTCAGTAAGTTTTGTTTCGTTAGATTCGTTTTCACAAGACTCAAACATATCTATGATTTCTAAACGATTCCGAACCTATATGAACAAGTTTTCGATATAAATGTACCTTAAACAAGTCATTTACGAACACGGTCTAGTCTAGATATTGGTTTGGTTGTCACCACGTTCTAGCACCCACAAGCTCGGGTTTTCACCTTCGGATCTTGACTCGGGATATAGGATGGTGTTTGTGTGTGTTTTTGATGCTGTAGAGATGGATAAAAATGGAAAGGATTAGGGTTTAAGGGGTATTTATAACCCCTTAAGCCCATGGACCTAAGGCCCATTCCACCCCTTATTCCATCTTCTAAAGTCCAAGCCCAACCTTTTACAGTTTATTATCTAAACCAATAAACGACACACTATAAAATAACGAAATTTATTTTATTATTTCTTATCGAAAGTAGGATGTTACATGTTTATTTGTATTAACGAGATGTGCTACCACAAATGAGTTATTTAAATATTATCACTTTAATAGTGTCTTGTGTTCATGGGCAATCCGTTGCACCCTGGCATGTTCCGTCGCCTTTGGTCGGGGTGTGACAATAGTCGGGCTGAACAGTCTTATGATCATCCTAACACGCCCGGGTTACCAAATTTGAACCAGGTAATATATGTTTAATATAGAGTCGTTGTTTGATTTTTAACTAACACATGTTACCATTACGTTTAAAATAAAGTTTTCGAAGCCCGCATAAACGAGTATGTCAACATAAGTCAAGCTTGGCACGTCCCGCCTATGCAATTGTATTTATATTGACATATTTCTGTATAAAAGTTGGAATATCATTATACATATTTTAGTATATGGATTGATATATTTCTATAAAAAGTTGTAGAACGAGTCGGTGTTTGTTTGTATGATAATACTAATAATATTTAATAATAATAAATAATAATATATAATAATATTTAATAATAATAAATAATTACAATAATAATAATATATAATAATAATATATAATAATAATAAATAATTACAATAATAATAATATAAAATAATAATAATATTTAATAAATATTTACAACAACAACAATATACCACTTTATTAACAACAACCCTGGGTGATGACAAATCGTCTATCACCACTTTATTAATAAAAATAAGTGTTACAATATAATGGTGGAGCTAAAGATCGGTGAGTACAATAATTTTTAAGTGTAAGTGATAGTAGCTGAAATAATATATGTGAACTAGGGTGTGTAAACTGCGTGTTCCAATGCCGATCATAAGCTCAATATATACAAAATATAAGCTAACTAAAACTCTTATAATTCCGCCACTTCTCCATGATCCGTTGCCATATATATACTTAAAGTTTATCATGCTAATTAACACATTAAAATATAGTATTTTATAAAAATATTATATTTTATATAAATATTATTACTTATTATCTATTAATTTTGTTACAAAAACATTAACTTGAAAATAAATATTTAACAAACCTCCTTATATAAACTATAGGATCTTTATAATTATTTATTTATGTATTTTTAAGTATTTTATATATTAAATCCTATTATTTACGCTAAAACTTTGAAAATAAAATTAATAATAAACCTAAGTAATAAAAAGCTTTTGTAATGATTACACTCGATCATTAAACCCGAACTTCTCTCTAGTTTTAGATTCTTTATTCAATCCGTATTTATTCCGTAATTATTTTTTACTTAGGATTCTCGTCGGTATTTTCCCGAAGCGCGTGATTTCCGTGAATTATCATTCCTAATATTTCCCCATTCACTTTTGTTCGTCTATCGAGGTGAGTACCACATTCCCCTATTTTACTTATTTTCCATGTTTTGGGGATATATGCGTAAATTATATTTCTTATATATACTTATACTCAAAACTGCAACTATTGTCTTATGTGTTAACAACTTATACCTTACTTGTTTATGTGCTTACTTGCTTTATATGCTTCCGCATTCGGAGAGGTCCAACATAATCTCAGTCTAGTATGATCATACGCCAATCGTTAGCCTTTGTGCTTCTCGACATCTCAGTTATACTTGCTCATTTGGTTAATTTGCTATTTTCATATGACGTGTTGCAACTAATTATTTTTATATATATACTATATGTACATATAAACTGGTGTGTTTCTCACTCAACCTTGTGTTGACAAAACTATTCTATTTTCAACGCATATGCAGGTTATCGTGTGACGTGATTATCAAGATTGTTTGAAGCAACTTAGGATGCATGTTAGAGAAGAAGATACAAGAATTAGATTTGAATGTTTATTTTACTTGTTTACGAATGAGTTTGATGTACTTGACTATTTAATAAAATTTAATAGATATTTACACTTTTAATATTGCATATAGTAACTTTTGAAAAGATGTTAGCAATCAGTTCGCGCCCCGGCATTTTCGTTGTTGGTTGGGGTGTGACAGATTGGTATCAGAACCAGAGGTTTAAGATAGGTCGTTAGAAATTGCCTTAGATACATGTTTAGGAACCCTGTACGTGCCTATCTGTTTACCTTTATGTGTTCAAATTAAATTGTTTACAGCTTTATTAGATAATTATTATTTATTATCTATTGTATTGTTATGCACACACACACACACAAACTCCGAGGCTACGCCTCAACATTCAAAGAAAAGTTTTCGAAATTAGATTGATTTTATTTACGGGAAATTCCTTAAGAATTCCCACCTGTTGTTTTCACTGGTACACCTTAAGGCCAGGTTATGTGGCATGTCCCTATGATAAATGAAAGGGGAAGAGAAACTGTGAGTTGAGCACTGGCAAAATGGTTCCAAGAACCAAAGGTAAGACGCTATTCCTTACCTGGGTGATAACCTGACCCCAGTACTCAACCCTATGGACCCGAGCGATACCCATAAATGCCATATGACCGACACCTTAGGTTGATCTTAACCGAATTCACGGTGGTACGTGGTTAAACTCGGTTTTCCCTATTACTGTGTTCCATTATTTAAATGGTTAGTTGGGTGAAAAATACATGGAACCCAAGGCGCCAGCTATTTCTCTAAAATTGATCTTCGTTCTGGTTATCATAAACTCAAATTTCAATCCGAGGATATCCCAAAAACCGCGTTCTGAACAAGGTATGGACATTATGAGTTCACCGGTTATTCCGTTTGGACTCACTAATGCGCCAGCCGCGTTTATGGATATGATGAATCGAATCTGTAGACCTTACTTGGATAAATTTGTTATCGTATTCATCGATGACATACTTATTTGTTCTAAGTCCAAGGTTGATCATGAAAATCACCTTCGAACTTTACTTGAAATACTTATAACCAAGAAGCTGTATGCCAAGTTCTCGAAATGCGAGTTCTGGTTGCATGAAGAGCAATTTCTTGGTCACATCATAAATGTCAATGGTATTCAAGTGGACCCCGCTAAGATTGAAGCTATCTCTAAGTGGGAGATCCCAAAGTCGCCAACCGAGATCCGAAGTTTCTTAGGTTTGGCCGGCTATTATCGTAGGTTCGTAGAAAATTTTTCTCGTATATCCATTCCCCTAACTTCCTTGACTCGCAAAAACATCAAGTATGAATGAGGAACTAAACAACAAGAGGCGTTTGATATACTTAAACAAAAACTCACCCAAGCACCTATACTGGCTTTGCCAGAAGGTACCAAGGATTTTGTTGTCTTTAGTGATGCGTCCCACTCTAGATTACGATGCGTGCTAATGCAACGAAATAAAGTAATCGCCTACGCCTCTCGCCAACTCAAGGTACACGAAAAGAGCTACACAACTCATGATCTAGAGTTAGGCGCCATAATCTTTGCTTTAAAGATACGGAGGCACTATCTCTATTGAGTAAGATTTATCGTGTATACCGATCACTAGAGCTTGAAACACAGTTTCGAGAAAAAAGAACTCAACATGCTTCAACGATGCTAGATGGAAACTTTGAATGACTATGACTGTGAGATCATCTATCATGAGGGTAAGGCTAACGTTGTGGCCGATGCCTTGAGTCATAAGGAACATGAAAAGCCGAGAAGAGTCTGATTGTTAAGATTAGAACTCCAAGTTGATCTCATCGAACAAATCAAATCCGCTCAACTCCAAGCGATCAATGAAAACAAAATCTCCGATGAAAAACGTAACGGCACCATTGACTCGTTAGTCAAAGGTGACGGTGGTATCCTAAGACTCAGAAATAGAATTTTGGTACCGATCGTGGGAGACTTACGTGAGAAAATCATGAGCGAAGCTCACAAGTCCAAATACATGTTGTACCCCGGTAGTGATAAAATGTACCAAAATCTCAAACCAAACTACAGGTGGAATGGGATGAAAGAGGACATCGCTTCACATGTTGCGAAATGTCTAACTTGTTTGAAAGTCAAGGATGAACACACCAGAAGCCATCGGTATTGCTTCAGCAACCCAAACTTCCCATTTTGAAGTCAGAGTTAATAACAATGGACTTTATCACAAAACTCCCGAAAACGACTCGTCAACACAATGCTATTTGGGTTATCGTGGATAGGTTAACAAAATCCGCTCACTTTATACCCATCAATGAATCGTACTCAACGGATAGATTAGCGCGTATCTATCTGAACAACATCGTTGCTTTGCATGGAGTACCGTTGTCTATAATTTCTAATCAAGACTGTCGTTTTACGTCTCATTTCTGGAAATGCTTCCAACAAGCATTAGGTACAAAATTAAACCTTAGCACTGCCTATCATCCACAACCGATGGGCAAAGCGAAAGGACGATTCAAACGTTGGAAGATATGCTCCGCGCTTGTGTGATAGACTTAGGTGGAAGTTGGGACGACCACTTACCCTAATGAAATTCTCATATAACAATAGCTATCACACGAGTATTCAAGCCGCACCATTCAAGGTGTTATATGGCTGTAAATGTAGAAAGCCCGTGTGCTGGTCTGAAACTGGAGAGAATCAATTGTCTGGACCCGAGTTAGTCCAAGAAACCACCGACAAAATCTTAAAAATCAGAGAACGACTTAAGACGGCATGTGATCGCCAAAAGAGTTACGCCAATGTCCGTCGAAAGCCGTTGAAATTCAACGTTGGTGGCAAAGTATTATTAAAAGTATCGCCATGGAAAGGCGTTGTTCACTTCGGCAAGAAAGAAAAATTTAGTCCTCGATTCGTTGGACCATTTGAAATACTCGAGTGAATAGGTACTGCCGCATGCCGTTTGCGACTACCCGAGGAAATGCAAGGAATACACGATGTATTCTACTTCTCTAATATGCACAAATGTCTAACTGATGAATCTTTGTCTATGCCATTAAAAGACGTTGAAATAAATGAGAACTTAAAATTTGTTGAAAAACCCATTCAAATCGAAGATTCAAAATCAAAGAAATTAAAGAGACGAACTTTGAAAATCGTGAAAGTAAAGTGGGACTCAAGAAGAGGCTTCGAATACACTTGGGAACTCGAATCCGAAATGAAGAAAAAGTATCCCCACTTATTCTAGGAGAGAATCTCACAGACGAGATTCATTCCAAGTTGGGGAGGATGTAACATCATGAAAGATTCGGGTTAAAAAAGCCAAGTTCAAAATTTAAAGACCAAAATTGTCAAATTCTAAACTTAAAGGTTTAAATTGAAAATATGTCTCTCTGTCCTATAGCGATACGCGACGGGACAAAGGACAAGCCCATCGCGTATCGCGGAGGGCTTGGTTATAAACCTAAGAAATGGCCACCTAGCGATACGCGATCCCTGATCACGATGACGTGTTATGACAAGCGTGACACGTGTCAACCATTGGCACTATGTATCGCCACGTGTAACACGTGGCACCGCGTCTGCCACGTGGCAAAGCTAGAGGTGGCTATGCAATGCTACGTCGCGATACGCGACGGGTGACCAAGGGGCTATCGCGTATCCCGATGGGTCCCTAAAAATGATTATAAATAGCAACTCCGGGTGTTCTCATTTCTCACACCCAAAACTGCATATCTTTCTCTCTCTAACATCTCCCTAAACCCCATAAATTTGTACCCTCAATTACCTCGTAAAACGTGCCCAAGTTCCTCGATTTTCGTACCCAAAACCCGGCGTTTCCTCGATCTCGGTGCCACATACGACGACGTTCCCACAAAGAAGGTGTTTCAATCTCGACGTGCCGACGACCCACCTTGTAAAGCGTGCCGACATGTGGAAGTATTGGTGTGCATCGTTTCATGTGCAAAGGAAAAGGTGTTGAGGAAAAGTGTTTGATCAAGAAGATAAAGAAGGCATAGCGACGTTGAATTGCTGCTCGATTGTGTAGTGTTTTCGTAAGTCAACCAAGGTAGGCATGATGCTCGAATAAAATAATAAAATATTAAAAAGGTTTAAAACCCATAAGTCGAGGATATACTCGATACCTCGATAAATAATAGAAAATTTAACACATAAAAGAAAAGGATATGAATATATATATATATATATCAATGTGATTATTGTATAATTCTTTGTTACATAATATTGTTTAAGTAATTATGAGTATTCTTAAATAATAAAGAAAAGAAAAGAAAAGAATATGTTTCTTAGAGAAGAAACGTAGGGTTTTTAAAAAAACTAAAATAAGATTAACTAAGGGTTTATCTTATTAAAGAAAGAAAAGAAAATAAGTTAAAAGAAAGACTTTTAATCTATAAAAGGAAAGAACGAAAGAATACTTTTTAACTCAAGGTTTTAAAGTAAAGAAAATATAATCGAGGTAATGATTATAAAAAGAGACTAAAGGTCTTAAGCCGGATTGAATATCCGACTAAAAAAAAGTTATACTCGTACTATAGGTGCGAGATATGAAGAAAAAGGAAAGACCTTCGGACAATGTATTAAAGCTGATCCAAATCAAAAAATGTGAATACGCCCCAAACTTTACAAACTTGTTTAATCGAGTCAAAAGAATTAAATGAAAAGAACTACATGGGACTACGTGTCTCTAAAACATTATAAACAAAATTAAGCGCTAGCCCTCAGGCTGTCGTGTATGTTTGTCTAGATCCTTACATATGTGGTAATAAGACGGTGGGCACACCGCACCACACCTGGTCATATGACGCTTTCCATGAGGGAGCATAACCATGTATGGTACCTAAATAGTGTCGAACGCTGCGGTGTTTGCTGGGGTGTTTTGTGTGAACTTTATTTATAATTGTGTTATGTTTTAAAGCTTGACTATTCCTAAGCCACGATGGGTCAGACATAACTTTGTCTCGAGGGGTAATCAAGTAAAAGAAAATATTTTAGCGTCAACATATTCACAAGCATGTGTTGCTGACGTATTTTTAAACATTTTGCAGGTAATCAAGAATAGGAGCTTGGAAGCTCGAAGTGCTATGTTATCCGATGGGTCGGATCTTTTTGTTAAAACATTAATTATAAATGGTTGTTCTGTAAATAACAAGTAATCTTACTCAAAACGGGAACTTTTTTTCCCGTATTTTGTTAATGTAAATATTATATTTTAAATCCACATGTTATAAATACTTCCGCTATAAATCCGTTAACTCTGATATATATACAAATGTGATACCAACATATGATTCGCTCGCCTAGGCCGTGGTCTGGGGTGTGACACGCCTAGGCCGTGGTCTGGGGTGTGACTTGCCTCTGTTGGTGGCTTGATATTCACATGCAATGGACTGAGGTATTATGTCCCCCTGTGGCGATTTTAGTAATATGCCCAATCATGTTCCTCTTACATTGGATGCTCCATCTGTGAAGAGGATCCAAGGATCCTTGGTTTCTTCTAGTTGCTGGTCTTCTAGATCGGCTTCCTTTTGCATGTCACTACTGAAATCAGCCACAAAGTCGGCAAGCGCTTGTGACTTAATGTTTTTTCTAGGCTCATATTGAATATCAAATGCACTCAACTTCACAGCCCACTTGGCCATCCTTCCTGACAATTATGGCTTTCTAAGCACATTGTTAAGATGATAATTAGTCCTTAAAATAAGAGCATGTGTTCCAAAATATTGTATCAACTTGGTTGAGGCCATAATTAAAGCAAGAATTAATTTTTCAAGGTGAGAATTCCTGATCTCTGTGTCTAAGAGGCTTTTACTTACATAATATACCGGATGCTGTTAACCTTCATGATCCTTGGCCATAACAGCACTCATTGGATTACCTAAAACAGCTAAGTATAGGGACAATGGCTCACCATCTATTGGCTTCATCAAGGCTGGTGCTGAGGATAGATAATCCTTAAGAGCCTTCGGTGCATCCTCATGCCTTTGATTCCATTCAAACTTCTTATTTTTCCTCAAGATATCATAAAAGTATTTGCACTTCTATGAGGATCTGGAAATGAATCTGTTTATGGCAGCTATCCTTCCCGTCAGTCTTTGGACATCTTTAGCATTCACAGAAGACTTCAAATTGATGATGGCTTCAATCTGCTCAAGACTTGCTTCTATTCCCCTCTTAGTCACCATATATCCTAGGAACTTCCCAGCCTTGACACCAAAATGGCACTTTGACGGGTTTAGCTTCATATTATACCGATCCAGGATGTTGAATGCTTCTTCAAGATCTTGGAGATGATCCTTAGCTTTCTTTGACTTCACTACCGTGTCATCTATGTAGACCTCCATGGTCTTTCCTAGCTGATCCTTAAACATCATGTTGACTAATCTTTGGTACGTTTCCCATGCATTTCCTAGTCCGAACGGCATAGAAATATAACAATATATTCCGGTAGGAGTCATGAATGTTGTGTCCTCTTGATCAGATGATTCCATCTGAATTTGTTGAAATCCAGAGGAAGCATCCATAAAAGTGAGCATTTCATGTCCTGACGTAGCATCCACCATCGAGTCAATGTGTGGTAAGGGGAAAGGAACCTTGGGACATGCCTTGTTTAAATCAAGTAAAATCGACACATACTCTCCACTTTCCATTTTTCTTAGAAACTACCACTACATTGGCTAACCATCTTGGATACTTTACCTCTCTTATCATACCTTCTTTGAGAAGTTTTTCAACCTCTTCCTGGATAATGATATTTCTTTCAGGCGCAAATTTCCTTCGTTTCTGGTGGACAGGCCTGATAGAAGTATCTATCCCTAATCTATGTGTAATAATATCTTTAGATATACCAGTCATATTAGAGTGTTTGAAGACAAAGGTGGACTTCCTTTGTTTGAGGAAGGATACCAAATCCTCTTCAATGTTGTTGAAGATATTGGATTCTATATATACCTTTACATCTGGATCCTCGGGGTCCAAAGATACTTCTTTTAAGACTTTTTCCCGGGCATCCAGCACCTCTCTTGAATTGTGCTTTGATTGTTATGCAATGGTTTGCTTCGTAGCTGGCTTCATAGAGGAAGTATAGTAGTTTCTTGCCTCCGCTTGGTCACTGTCTATCTTCACTACTCCCCATAGGGTTGGGATCTTGATACATTGATGATAGGTGGAAGCTACTGCTTTCATCTCATGTACGCAGGGCCTGCTAAGAATTACATTACAACACGACAAGTTATCTATAACACAAATTTTTTGGAAAGAATTAACTCCCTCAATGTAAATAGGTAGCTTGATGTCCCCCAATGTGATTTTGGTTTCTCCACTAAAACCAACAAGGACAGACGATCTTGGCATGATTTTTGATTCAGGGATATTCATTTTCTTGAGTACATCAGCCTGAATTATGTTCACTGAACTCCCGCTATCAACGAGGATCATGCGAACGTAGTGATTAGCAATAAATAAAGTAATGATCAAATCATCATGGTGAGGATCCTGAAGGTTCATGTGTTGCTCTTTATCAATAACCCTTTGATCGGTTAATGTTGTTGTCCGGATGGGTCTTTCACCATTATCAAATTTGGTTTCCTTGGCATGTCGTTTCACCAAGAAGAATGAGGTTCCACAGATGTCTAAACCCCTGGAGATAAAATTGATAATATGTGCATCAGGTGGTGGTGGAGCTGCTTTATGTGGGATTTCTTCAGGATCTTGGATCCTTGATTTCTTTCTTCCCATTAGCTCTTTTAAGTGACCCTTGCTCAGAAGATACCCAATTTCTTTTCTCAGACCGATACAATCATCATTCATGTGGTAGAAGTCTTCATGGAATGCACATCATTTGGACTTATCCTTGAAGGATGTTGATTTCTCATTCTTCTGAGGCCATCTTGCTTTTTCCCAAAGATCTCTCATAGCACATATTAATCCATGAGTATCAATAGAGAAGCAATACTCGCAAATTCTTGGATAATCCTCATCATCATCGTCCTCTTCTTCGACCGCACGGACAATTTGGTTGTTGAAATTTGAATACGGCTTGGGATTGTTGTTCCTGTATGAGGATCCTTGTTTCTTGTCGGGTGACTCCTGCTTTGTTGGATTGCCCAATCTTTCTTGGATCCTTTTATCATCCTCCAGCCTTATGAACCTGAGCGCCCTGTTCCTGACTTCATCTAATGTCCTGCATGGGGTCATAACAAGATCATCATAAAATGGGGAGACCCTTTGTAACCCCATCTTGAATGCCTTAACAGCCGTCGCCATGTCAAGATTTGGAATTTCTAAGGCCTCCCTTCCAAACTTGGTGACAAAATCCCTTAAGGATTCATGACGAGGTTGGACAACGTGAGATAATCACTAGTTAATTTCTTGAATTTTCTACTACAAGAAAATTGGCTATTGAATAAATTAACTAAGTGTGAAAATGAAGTAACAGAGTAGGGAGGAAGACTTAGCAACCATTTGAGAGCGAATCCAATTAATGTGGATCAAAAACCTTTGTACATGCAGGCTTATTTAAGCCTTTTCAGAATGGGATTAATTTCCAATCTTTCCCTATATTGAGCCACATGTTCCTCTGGATTAGTTGAGCCATCGTAAACCTTCAAGTTAGGCGTTTGAAAGCGCTTCGGGATTTCAGCATCACATATCGGAGGAGCAAACCTTGACAGCTTATGGCTTCTTTCTGGAATTTCAAGAATGGGTCGAACCACTCATTGAACACTGGATATTATATCCTTCAGTTTCTGCAGTTCCTTGGCCATGGCTTGATTAATACATGTATCCTACGTAGAACCAAGGTTAGTGTCTAAAGATATATGACTATAAAGGTTACCTCTTTGTTGATTAAATGTTGGCATCCCAGAAGTGTATCCAGTATGAGAAGCATCAGCTATGACAGTTGGTCCACCAGAGGCAATGGTCTGCATATGGATGAAGTCTCCCTCATGAACCTCTGAGGACCTTTGATGTTGAAGTCTCGAGGATCCTTGATTCTGCATGAAAGATCCTTGACGCTGAAAGTTGAAGGATCCTTGATGAAACAATCCAGAAGTTCCTGGCTGAAGGATGGATGATCCTTGCTGAAGGAACGAGGAACCTTGAGTGTGCTGGCCCATGGATAATGGCTGGAGGAAAGATGATCCTTTCTGAAGGATCGAGGGTCCTTGTGTGTTCTGACCCGAGGATCCTGGTTGAAGTATAGAATATCCTGGTCGGAAGATCGAGGATCCTTGAGTATGCTAACCCAGGGATATCTGCTGAAGGATGGATGATCCTTGCAGCAGAATGGACGATCCTTGAGCATATTGAGCCATGGATCCTGGAGTGGTGAAATCCAGCATCCTAGGCATCAAGGAAGTCTGATCATCCACTAGCCTCTTTATCTTCTTGAGATCTTCTATTTCGCGTAGGATCTTCTGGTTGGTCCTGTTCCGTTGCTCCATCTACGCCTTAACCTGTTAACACATAACATAAACATCATTGTTAGAAGTTACCACAAAAGTGGCAACAATGGGCTTTAAGCCTTGGAAGACAGGAGTTTCCATCTTGCTCCCAGCAGCGTTGGTCCTTTGTACTCTCGCGGGTGGAGGAGGCATTGGCTATGCGGTTTTTGATGAGAGAGAAAGAGATGAAGGCATGGTGGTTGAAGTTGAGGTTTGTTGAGAGGCCATTGGTAATTGTATAGGTTAAAAGGGTTGAGAATTGATGAGAAATATTCTGTATTAAAGCACCATTTGCCCCACGGTGGGCGCCAAATTGTTTTGGTCAAAAATCGGTTTTAAGGATAATGTAACCAAATCGGTTTTGTGAGGTAGAGTGCTTATATAACAATGATGTATATGTAAACAAAATAAGGATGAACACAGAGATTTTTTACGAGGAAAAGCTCTTGATCGAATGATGATCGCCGACAGAAAAACCCCGGGTGATGAAAACTCGTCTATCGACACTTTATTAATAAAAAATAAGTGTTACAATGGTGGAGCTAAAGATCGGTGAGTATAATAATTGCTAAGTGTAAGTGATAGTAGCTGAAATAATATATGTGAACTAGGGTGTGTAAACTGTGTGTTCCTATGCCGATCATAAGCTCAATATATACAAAATATAAGCTAACTAAAACTCCTACAATTCCGCCACTTCTCCATGATCCATTGCCATACTTTGACCACGTGCTAAACATCATAGACCAACGAATAAATAGGTAGATTTGGTCTCTTTAGCCGTTATACCTGTTAATCACGACACCATTCAAATAATACAACTGTTAGTAAACAACTAATACTGAGGATCCTTGATCCTACGTAACCTTGAACATATCCTAAGGATAACTGATCCTAAAGTCACGTAAGGATAACGTATCCTCAGCACAAAAATCTGTGCCCTAACATTTAGAAGCTGGTTTTTTTTGTTTTGTTTTTTTTTTCATTCCCTTAACGAATAGAA
The DNA here is from genome assembly GCF_021521415.1 of Bidens hawaiensis. NCBI lineage: Eukaryota > Viridiplantae > Streptophyta > Magnoliopsida > Asterales > Asteraceae > Bidens > Bidens hawaiensis. The sequence continues at coordinate 664,180 of NW_027491410.1, forward strand.
AGGACCCAACAATTATTATTATTATTATTATTCTGAACATTTCCATTTTCAAATTTTACAATTTAGGAAGTTGAGGAATCAGTTAGTCATTTAACTAAAGTAAAAATATAAAAGACTCACAAAGCGACATGTGGTTGATCACTAACCGATATGGAATGACACGTGTCAACACCGAATGAGTGAATGACGCGTATCCTCGCGAAACCACATGTGGATGATGATTAATCAACATGGAATGCCACGTGTCAGCACATGATAAACGAGTCATCACAAAGAACGACACATGTCGAATTTTAGTAACACCCCATGCTTACTCATTAAGTTTCCTAACACTATAAATAGAAGAATATAGAGTTCAGTATCTTTCATCCCAAACTTGAATAGTCGAGTTAAGTTACCAGCAATAACATGTCAAAAAACATGATCAAATATCAAGGTTATCAACAAGTGATTATTTGAGAATTAATAAGGTAAATACACTCAATCTTTTTTTTTATAGTGTGAATACATTTAATCTTTGTCCCTATGTGAAAATCGCCTTTTAGCCACACATGTGGTCTGGGCGATTTGCCATTCTCCAGTTTAAATGTGTGGCTAAAAGGTCTTTGGCCACGTTTGAAAAACCTTCCAGACTAGTTTTGGCCACACATGTTTTTCTTCATGTGACCATTCTATACCTACTCAAGTACTTTTCGCCACACTTTCAAAAAAAACTGTGACATAAGCTAGCCACATTATAAAAATGTGTGGCGAAATGTGACCTATAGTCATAGTTTGTTTGATCTTTGATACATGTGACCAAAAAAACATGTATTAGCCACACTCTAAGGGAAAACTGTGACATTTAACTAGCCACATGTTTTAATAGTGTGGCCAATTGTGACGAACGGCTACTGTATTGATAATATATGTGTCTAAAAGGTAAAAGACATAGCCACTTATATTAGTTGTGTGACCTAATGTCACATTTGTTAGCCACATAGCCACATTTCTAATAATGTGGCGAAATATGACGAATAACCATTGTATTTATTAGTAATGTGGCTAAAACCTTAAAATATATGGTCACTTATACGAGGTTGTGTGACCAAAGAGTAGTTTAGTTTTATTTTTCCTGCGTTTTTTATTATCACGGATATACTTATTACGTGTGGCTATAAATGATAAATGGTCACACTTAAATATTTTGAAGTGTGTCCTAACGTTATTAATGACCACATGGTCAATTGACGAGTGGCCGGATAATCATTGTCTTTCCACTTCCTTGTGCTGCCAATTTCAGTTTGCCAGGGAGATGTACCGGTTTCCGATGATGGTGATGATGGTCTTTAAATACCACTTTCCACATTGCCTCCGATTTCATAATCGCAATCCACATCTCCTCTGATTTCATAATCACAATCCATTATCCAAATCACTCTCCAAAAATGGCTGCAAGTTGAATTGTACAAGAACAAGGTAAGGCTGCACCCATCTACCACGACCCCACCTTCGTCACCATCGTTTTCCACTTTGATTCCGCCGGCGTCCGGAAGAATCAAAGGGTGAGGTATGTGGACTATGTCCACCCTCAAACCTTCAGGTACCAACAACTTAACCGAATGTTTAGGTTTCTTGGGTACACAACTGCTGACTGTTTCAGCATTGTGATGGAAGCCCGGAGCATCGAGGTGGCGCGCATTGAGTTGAACTCCGTGGAGGACTACAAGGCTGTGTACCTTTATGGGACATTCCATACTGAGGTGAACCTTCACCTACGAAGGCTTAAAGAGTCCACCTACACTTTGGACGACATGTGGGAGAGGATCATGCCATCTCATACAATAAGAACTATTTCAGAAGATGAATCAGATGATGTAGATTCAGAACTGGAATCTGATGCTAGGTGTTAGTTTTTTTTATAATGTAATGTAATTTAAGTATTAACTATAAATATAATTAATATATTTTTGGTTATTCTGCATTACACTTGATGTTTGAATGTGTGTAATAGATATAGTAATAGTATTAAAACAAAAACAACCAATATTTCTAGTAAGTGTATTTAAAGTGTACTATAGTAATAGTATTAAAAGCGACCAATATTTCTAGTAAGCATATTTAAAGCGTAATAGATATAGTAATAGTATTAAAACAACCAATATTTCTAGTAAGCGTTTTTAAAGCGTACTAGATATAGTTTTTTTTATTTTTAATTAACTTTAATGTAGGCTATCATTACATAAATATATTTCCAAGATTTTTGACAGGTAGTAGGCATAAATGTAATTAATTTCCAAAATTAATTATCTTGCGAGCGTTTCCAATGCGTGTGGATACCATTTTGACAGGTAGTATGCAGTTACCCAACAACCAACTATTTTGACTTTAGTGACTGCAATAAAACTTTTGACTGAAATTTGTTATGCTTATATATATGTTATGTTAATTCCAAACTTGGCCAATTAGAAAACATCTAAGGTTTCCACAGATCTTAAACTTTCAAAAGATCTTAAATTTTGATAAAATCCCTTCCAAAACTCGATGCGATCACCTGATCTTAAATTAGGTTACTGGTGATGGCATTGAGTTTGGAAGGGTTTTTTCAAAAACTGAATTTTATTTGTTCAAAGGCTTCTTCAAAGTCTAAGACCCACAAATGCTTTGGTCAAAGATCTGAGTATGGAGGGTACTATTTTGATATGCAGGTTAGTGAAAAAAGGGCATAATGGTCTTTTTTTTATAAAACGAGTTGATAATGTTTTGCAGGAAAACCAGCTGTTGAAAGTAAGTTGAATTAGAAGCAGAAGAACAATATGAACAAATAGAGGTTGTGCAAGAAACAAAACCAGCAGGCGGAAAAATGATATCTGTCACAACATGGAAATAAAGTGTATTAACTATGACAACATGATGTTGTATTTTATATTTGTTGCTTATTTGGTTTTAACGTTACACTTGATGTTTTAATGTGTGTATTTAGTTAATGTCTGTTTGAACTTAATGACTGAGACTTTAATGAAATGAATTCAACAAACCGACCTGCATAAGTAGTAATAGTATTAAAAAAACCAATATTTGTTTACTTTGAATTAATAAGTACAAAGTAAAGACTGGTGATATCATGTATCACAACTAAATTTAAACATTATTGACATTTAACTAGGCGAACAAACTACAGTATCAAACCAGCAGTTCTTTGCAGGTGCTTTATAAAAACAACACTTATTAGAGTTCAATCTCCATTACGAATGTTGGTTTTCAAACAGCCGTTCTATGCAGGGTTCAATATCCATTACAAATAGTTGTAGGCTTTTCCCCAGGCCTCCAGTAATCATTCGGGGACTCATTACGAAGCAGTTGATTTGGTTGTACACGTGGCAATCTATTACCCTCATGAGAGAAAGTTACCGTACTAAATTCCTCATCGACCTCGTCATACGAATGTTTATAATTGTTGGGTGGAGTCATGAGGACAACATGATTTTTTCTATCCAGCTGATCTTGAACATAAAACACCTGGCGTGCTTGCGAGGCCAAGGATGATCGGATCATCCTTGTGGCCAAATTTGCTTAGGTCGACCGACGTGTAACCAAGAATATCATGTTTGACATGTTTACGGTCAACCCATCGGCACATGAAGACCGGAATTCTTTTAATATGATAATCTAGGACTCATATCTCTTGCAAAACCCTAAATTAAAAGTTTTGTCCATAGGTCACCACGTTTTTTTTGATGTGCATGTCATCCGCCTCTACACCAACCCCGTTGTTCTGGTAAACTCTACCATCATGAGATTTTGTACGGAATGCAAAACCGTTCATGTCATATGAGTCATATTTATATATGTTGCGGTGTGCTCCATGTGCAATCCACTTTACGCCTTTACGGTTTCCGATATAGAACCTGGGGAGCCCGCTAGCTCTCTTTCAACCTGAATTTCATTACAATGATTAGATTCACCTACATTGAAGAAACTATAAAAGATTTTAAAAAATTATAGAAGACTTAATAAAATGATCTACCTTGTCGCGTAACCAGTCACCAAACTTTAAAGTATGCTCCTCCTCCAGCAATGCTTGTCGTTTACCAGGCATTTGGTTTTTCAAAAAGGTCTTGTGTTGTCTGCAAGTAGGAATATAATAAATTGTGAATTAATATATATATATATATATATAATTTAGAGTATATATGTTAGTAATACTTACTCGATATACAACGCTATTTCAGGCGTATTCTACAGCACATAGAAATGTGCTCTCTTGAAGAGATCAGGAGAAACTTCAACTAATTTAGCGCCTGTGACAGGAATTGTCTCCCCATTATCATCATGCTTATCATGTGAAATACCAACAGTACTCGTGATGTTTTTTTGGTATTCGCTGAGAAACGCGATTGTTTCTTCCGCAATGTCCTCCTCAGTAATGCACCCTTCTGGATAAGTTTTGTTTCGCACATGCCCTTTGATAACCTTCATTCACCTTTCAAAGGGATACATCCAACTAAAGCATGGTGACCCACATAATTTTATCTCTCTGACAAGGTGCATAGTAAGTGAACCATGACATCAAAAAATGATGGAGGAAAGTACTTCTCCAGCAGGCACAGTGTAACTATTTGCTCTTCCTGCATCTTATCAAGCTCTTCTACAATGACTTCTTTGCTACAAATTGACTTGAAATAAAACAAAGCCTGATTATAGCATTTCTCATTGGTTCTGGCATGATGGACCGTATTACAAGGGGCAGAAACTGTCGCATAAGCATGTGATAATCATGTGTTTTAAGGCCTTGTAGCTTCCTTTCTTTAAGATTCACCATACTAGAAAAGTTAGAACAATACCCTAGTGGAGCCTTCAGTTTATACAATGTTTCAAGAAACATGTCTTTTTCTTGTGCTAATAATGTGAAGCATGCTATAGGCAGTTCTGTATTGTTGCGTTTTGCTTTCGGTTGCAACTCCTTTTTAATCCCTAAAAGCTCAAAATCCTTTCTAGCTGCCAATCCGTCTTTTGTCCTACCGGGAATGTTTAGCAACGTCCCAACAATACTTTAAATATCGAAATTTTGTTATATAAATATTAGAAGAGGTTCTATTATGTTCTCAGGGTGTAGCTCAAACGGTTTAGGCGCTTGTGATTAGACATAAATTGCAAATATCGCGGGTTCGAAACTCAGGAGGAACATATTTTTATTAATTTTTTATATTAACCCTTTTTAATGAAATAAATACACTGTGTACGGTCAAATATCCCATTTTGAAAACACTGAAAGACTAAACTACTCATTAAAAGGCCTTTAAATCCGTCCAGAAACATAAAAATACATCATAATAGCTGGTCTGAGATCATAACAAAGTTTCTTAGCTTTTTACTCTGATTACAAAAATAATTAAAAGCCCTAAAAACAACAAGAAGCAAATAAAATACAATTTCTTCACTATTTTTTCATATTCAATCCGTGAAACTACACTCCTTGCAAGTTGATCCTCTAATAATTTATTTGCCCTTATCAAGATAGGAATTATGTCTGTACATCTTGTGCACACATCAGATCTTGTGGACGAAACACAATCAGACCATATAAAGAAATCACATTTTTTGCCCTAACTAAAAAAATATAGAGTTTAGGGTCAACAATCAACATAAAGACGGGATGAATTCCAACTTTATTTGCAATATCACTAACCTGAGATGCACAATTGTAGAACCTATGACCTGGATTTTTGGTGGTCCTTGATGTTCTTAGAATGGCTTCTTGAAAACAAAAACAATAAACCTGAGATCGATTGCTTCTGTTACTGGATGTTGTGGTCTGCGATGAGATTTCTTCTATGGAGATCGATTGCTTCTGTTACTGGATGTTGTGGTTTTTTTAAGTGTTTTATTTTTGTGTTTATGGGGGTGAAAAAGGAGTTTTTAGGAAAGAGGTTTTATCAATGGTTTGAAATTGTAAGATTGAGATTGGTGGGACCGTGATCACAATCTAGATTGGTTTGAATTTTTATTTTATTTTTCTATTTTTTCTACATATTTAATTATATATATTTTGGGTATTGTTTTATAACTTATTATATTTAACTTTTTAAAAAAATATAAAAACATAGGCTTACTTAGTTTTTTATGAACATACTGGTATAAATTTCGTGGTCGTCGTCGATCATACGGGTTGCATGTCATTAAACATCGGTGTCACTATCATCATCAACATATATATATATATATGTGTGTGTGTGTGTGTGCGCGCGCGTCTGTGTGGCGTATTGTCATATAGGTACCTATAATTGATCATCATCATATATATGTGTGATCATCATCATAGACATCATGTTTATCGTACAAGCTATAGTCGCCATCGTATGGGTTAGCGTAAGCAAACGTACCATATAGGTTAGCAACATCATCATGATAATCCCCACCAACCCAGGTTGTCATATCCATGTATTCATGTGGGTACTATTATATTAGCATCGGCGTCGTCATAATTGGGCCAATCATCATGGTCATCATACGGGATAGCACCGTCATCATCTCATGGATTACTTATTCTCAATCATACTACACACCACCTACTGCCACCATCCACCGCCCACATTGCCACAACCACTGCACCAACCACAACGACCTCTAGTGCCAACCACACACCACAACCACCCACCACACCTCCGCCACCACCACCACTGACCTCAGCCACCACCACCCACTACCCACCACCACCACCACCCATATCACACACCCAATCTAGGCCTGGGAGTTTGATCAATAGTTGGTACCATATTTGTATATAAATCAGAGTTACGTTTATTAGCGGAAGTCTTATAAAAACATAAGGATCGATAATATAAATATTTACATTACAAAATACAAGACGAAAGTCTCGATTTGTTTTACTTATTTATAAGTTTACAAAACCACCATGTTTTAATATTTACACAAAATTATCCGAGCCATCGGATACTTGAGCTTCTTCGTCTTTCAAGCTCTAATCTTCATTGCCTGCAAAATGTTAAATAAAATACGTCAGCAACGAATGCTGGTGAATATGCTAACGCTAAAAATTTTTTCTTTACTTAATTACCCCTTGAGACCACGTAAGCCTCGGACCATCTTGGCTTAGGAATAATCAAGTTAAACAAACATTATAAACTCGAGTCTCTACACTAGGTCACCTCAGCAAGACACCACAGCGTCTCGACATAACTTAGGTACCATAAATATACACAAGGTCATTCTCACTCGAACATACTTTGGTTCGGCCGATCGTGGCTGGAGGTCGTGACCAGGCGTGGTGCGATGTGCCCACCGCATACCACATATGTAAGGATCCAAAACAAACGTATACCACAGCCTGAGGGCTAGGCTCATACTCTTATTTACAATGTTTTTAGAGACACGTAGCCTCATGTAAAGTTTTACACATAACACGTTTGATTTGTTTAAAAACAAGTTTGTAAATGTGGGGGAGTATTCACCTTTTGATAGGGATCGGTTTCCAACACCGTCCGTGAGTTCTCCTCTTGCTATCTCGCACCTATAGTACGAGTATAACTTTTGTTAGTCGGATGCACGATCCGGCTTAAGACCTTTAGTCTTATTTATCTCGATGAACCTTTTAGTTCATAATCTCTTTTTACTTTAAAACCTTTAGTTTTAATAGTAATTTATAAACCTTTAGTTTATTTATAAAACCCGACGTTTCTTCTTCTTTAAGAAACGTATTCTTTTCTTTATTATTTAAGTATACTCGTTATACTTAAATAATATATTTCATAACAAAGAATAATCTTATATATATATATATATATATATATATATATATATATATATATATATATCTATTTATATATATATTTTATCTTTTCTTTTCTTTATTTTCTGTGTTATATCATTCTTTGATTATCGAGAATAATTTCAACTTAGGGTATTAAGCCCTTTCAATATTTTATTATTATTTTGGTCGGCATTATGCCTACCTTTCTTGGCTTAATATTTCCTTCTCACTTGGGCAGCACTTCGACTCTATCCTTCTTATCAACACATGCTTGATCAATCTTTGACACGCTTATAGAGGCACCAACACTCTTGGCACGCACTTCGAGGTAATTTTCGGGATATCGGGACAGCACCTCCTTCTTTTTTGTGATATCGTCGGGGAAAGGCACATACTACGAGGTTTCGAGGCACGGTTTTTGAGGTAGATTGATGGCATGTATTTCGAGGTAGTGAGAGAGAGTAGGGAGAGAGTAATTGTGTGTGTTTTTGGTGTGGGAACAACTGAACCCGTGGCCCTCTATTTATAACCAAATTTTGGACCTTATCGCAATACGCGATAGGTTCCTTGGCAGGCCTATCGCGTATCGCGATATAGGCCTGCTGTGTCAGACTGTAGACCTGCCACGTGTTGAGGCTCCGAGTCCACGTGGCGACACGTGGAGAACGTGCCGCCACGTGGTGACACGTGGCGGCAGGCGTTGCCACCGTGTGCCCCGTGGCACACGTGTCATAATGTGTTAGTCACTCCATCGCAATACGCGATGGAGGTCTTTCTTGACCCTATCGCGTAGCGCGATGGGTCAAGAAGACAGATTTTTCTTTTAAGCCCTTGGAGTTTGGATTTTGGTAGAATCGGTCCCTTGAATTTGAAACTTGACATTTTTTGCCCGAAATTTACGTGATGTTACATCCTCCCCACCTTGAAATAAATCTCGTCCTCAAGATTGCTTACGAGAATAAGTTGGGGTATTTCTTTCTCATTTCGGACTCGAGTTCCTAAGTATACTCGGGTCCTCGTCGGGAATCCCATTTCACTTTCACGATTTTCAAAGTTCGTCTTTTAAGTTTCTTTATTTTCGAATCTTCAATTTGAATTGGTCTTTCAATGAATTTTAAGTTCTCGTTAATTTCAACATCTTTTAATGGCATCGAAAGAGATTCGTCGGCTAAACACTTATGTAGATTCGAAACATGGAATACGTCCTGTATCCCTTGCATTTCTTCGGGTAGTCGCAAACGGTATGCGACGGTACCTCGAAGGGTCCAACGAATCGAGGACTTAGTTTGCCTTTCTTGCCGAAGCGGACTATGCCTTTCCATGGCGAGACTTTCAATAACACTTTTTCACCGATATTGAACTCTAACGGCTTACGACGGATATCGACATAACTCTTTTGGCGATCACGTGCCGTCTTAAGTCGTTCACGGATTTGAATTACTTTGTCGATGGTTTCTTGGACTATTTCGGGTTCAGATAATTGACTATCTCCGGTTTCAGACCAGCACACGGGCGTTCTACACTTTCGACCATACAATACCTCGAATGGTGCGGTTAGAATACTCGTGTGATAACTATTGTTATACGAAAATTCCATTAGAGGTAAGTGGTCGTCCCAACTTCCTCCTAAGTCTATCACACATGCGCGGAGCATATCTTCCAATGTTTGGATTGTCCTTTCGCTTTGCCCATCGGTTTGTGGATGATAGGCAGTGCTAAGGTTTAGCTTTGTGCCGAGTGCTTTTTGGAAGCTTTTCCAAAAGTGAGACGTAAAACGACTGTCTCTATCGGAGATTATAGATAGCGGTACTCCATGCAAAGCAACGATGTTGTTTACATAAATACGCGTTAATCTATCCATTGAGTATGACTCGTTAATAGATATCAAATGTGCGGACTTAGTTAGACGATCCACAATCACCCATATTGCATTGTGTTGTCGAGGCATTTTCGGGAGTTTGGTAATAAAATCCATAGTAATCAAGTCCCACTTCGATACGGGAAGTTCAGGTTGTTGAAGCAGTCCAGAAGGCTTTTGGTGTTCAGCCTTGACCTTTAAACAAGTAAGACATTTCGCAAAATGCGAAGCAACATCCTTTTTCATTCCGTTCCACCAATAATTCGCTTTAAGATTTTGGTACAGTTTGTCGCTTCCGGGATGCAACGTATATTTGGACTTATGGGCTTCGTTTAAGATTTTCTCACGCAATCCTCCAACGATTGGTATCCAAATTCTATTTCCGAGTCTAAGGATACCATCGTCACCTTTGACTAGCGAGTCAATGGTGCCGTTTCGCTTTTCGTCGGAGATTTGGTTTTCATTGATCGCTTGAGTTTGCGCGGATTTGATTTGATCAATAAGATCGATTTGAAGTTCTAGCCTTAATGCTCGGACTCTTTTTGGATTTTCATGCTCTTTACGACTTAAGGCATCAGCCACAACGTTGGCTTTACCTTCATGATAAAAAATATCGCAGTCATAGTCGTTTAGAGTTTCCATCCAGCGTCTTTGGCGCATATTAAGTTCTTTTTGATCAAAAATGTGTTTTAAACTCTTGTGATTAGTGTACACGATAAATCTTACTCCATAGAGATAGTGCCTCCAAATCTTAAGTGCAAAGATTATAGCGCCTAATTCTAGATCGTGAGTTGTATAGTTCTTTTCGTGTACCTTGAGTTAACGAGAGGCGTAAGCTATAACTTTCTTGCGTTGAATCAACACACATCCCAAGCCAGAATGTGATGCATCGCAAAAGACCACGAAGTATTCAATCCCTTCTGGAAAAGCCAGTATAGGAGCTTGGGTAAGCTTTTGTTTAAGTATATCAAACGCCTCTTGTTGCTTTGTTCCCCATTCATATTTGATGTTTTTACGAGTTAGAGAAGTTAAGCAAACAACGATTCGAGAGAAGTTTTCAATGAACCTTCGATAGTAACCAGCCAATCCTAAGAAACTTCGAATCTCGGTTGGCGATTTTGGAATCTCCCACTTAGATATAGCTTCAATCTTAGCAGGATCTACTTGAATTCCGTTAACATTAATGACGTGACCAAGAAATTGCACTTCGTGCAACTAGAACTCGCATTTCGAGAACTTAGCGTACAACCTCTCGGTCCTAAGAATTTCAAGTAAGGTTCGAAGATGATTTTCATGATCGTCCTTAGATTTAGAGTAAATAAGTATGTCGTCGATGAAAACGATCACAAATTTATCTAAGTAAGGCTTACAGATACGGTTCATCATATCCATAAACGCGGCTGGCGCATTAGTGAGTCCGAATGGCATAACGGTGAACTCATAATGGCCATACCTCATTCGGAAGGCGGTTTTAGGAATGTCTTCGGTTTGATCTTTAAGTTGGTGATAGCCGGAACGAAGATCGATTTTTGAAAAATAGCTAGCACCTTGGAGTTGATCGAATAGGTCATCGATACGCAGAAGTGGATATCGATTCTTGATTGTAACTTTGTTGAGAGCTCGGTAGTCGATGCACATCCGCATGGATCCATCCTTCTTCTTGACAAATAGTATTGGTGCTCCCCATGGTATTGAACTAGGTCTTATGAAACCTTTCTAAAGAAGTTCGTCTAATTGTTTCTTTAGTTCTTTCATCTCGGTTGGCGCGAGGCGATATGGAGCTTTGGAGATCGGAGCAGTACCGGGAATAAAATCGATTCTAAACTCTACATCACGATCGGGAGGAATGCCGGGCAATTCGTCGGGAAAGACATCGGCATATTCAGAAACAACGGGAACATCTTTGAGTTCTTTGGGTTTTGATTCCTTGGTGACGTAGGCCATGAATGCTAAGCATCCTTGATTTAAACATCTGTTAGCCCTTATCATAGAGATTAAGCTAACTTGGTCAGCGTCTTTATCCCCTTCAATTCGTATGGTATGTTTATCAGGCGCTTGGAGTTCAACGGTCTTGCTGTTGCAAAGGATACGAGCATGGTTGTCGGATAACCAATCCATACCCAATACAACATCAAAACCAGCAAGAGTCATAGGTAACAATTGAATAGGCAAAACATAACCGGCTAACAAGATTTTTCCGTTTTCTTAAGCTTCGGAGATTTTAACAATGTCGCCATTAGCGGTTTCGACGCTTAGAGTTTTATTAAGTTTAATTAAAGGTTCGTTTAATAGACTACAAAATTTATAATCTATAAAACTTAAATTGGCTCCTGAATCAAACAAGACTCTAGCATAGGCGTTGTTAATAAGGAACGTACTGGTAATAGTTTCCGGTGTGTCGGCCGCTTTCTTGGTATCCAAGACGCGGGCTTATTTTTGGGGCATTCAAAGCTAAGATGTCCCATTTCCTTTAATAGTAATTTATAAACATTTAGTTTATTTATAAAACCCGACGTTTCTTCTTCTTTAAGAAACGTATTCTTTTCTTTATTATTTAAGTATACTCGTTATACTTAAATAATATATTTCATAACAAAGAATAATCTTACATATATATATATATATTTATATATATATTTTATCTTTTCTTTTCTTTATTTTCTTGTTATATCTTTATTTGATTATCGAGAATAATTTCGACTTAGGGTATTAAGCCCTTTCAATATTTTATTATTATTTTGGTGGGGCACTATGCCTACCTTTCTTGGCTTAATATTTCCTTCTCACTTGGGATGCACTTCGACTATATCCTTCTTATCAACACAAGCTTGATCAATCTTTGACACGCTTATCGAGGCACCAACACTCTTGGCACGTACTTCGAGGTAATGGTCGGGATATCGGGACAGCACCTCCTTCTTGTTTGTGATATCGTCGGGTAAAGGCACGTACTACGAGGTTTCGGGGCACGGTTTTTAAGGTAGATTGATGGCACGTATTTCGAGGTAGTGAGAGAGAGTAGTGAGAGAGTAATTGTGTGTGTTTTTGGTGTGGGAACAACTGAACCCGTGGCCCTCTATTTATAACCAAATTTTGGACCTTATCGCGATACACGATAGGTTCCTTGGCAGGCCTATCGCGTATCGCGATATAGGCCTGCTGTGTCAGATTGTAGACCTGCCACGTGTTGACATGTGGCAGGCGCCGAGTCCACGTGGCGACACGTGGCGAACGTGCTGCCACGTGGTGACACGTGGCGGCAGGCATTGCCACCGTGTGCCGCGTGGCACACGTGTCACAATGTGTCAGTCACTCCATCGCGATACGCGATGGAGGTCTTTCTTGACCCTATCGCGTAGCGCGATGGGTTAAGAAGACAGATTTTTCTTTTAAGCCCTTAGAGTTTGGATTTTGGCAGAATTGGTCCCTTGACTTTGAAACATGACATTTTTTGTCCGAAATTTACGTGATATTACAACCCACCACCACACATCCGCCACCACAACCACCACACGTCCGCCACCGTCCACCACCATCATGACCACCTGAACCCACCACCACCCACTAATATTATATATATATATATACTGTACAATAATACCTAACCGTACGATTAAAATTTAAAAGCACCGCCTCAGCTTCTTTTAAAAGGGTCAAGTAATTACCCCCTAACAGCGATAATTATTCCCAAACTTCAACTTTGAAGCACAACCTCATAAGTCAATATTTCTTAAAACCGTCGACGTTTCATTTCTACTGTGAAGCACAAGGTCGAAGCACAAGGTCGAAGCACAAGCACAAGCACAAGCACAACCACAAGCATAAGGAGAAAATGAAGAACTCTAACTCATCTACTTCTGGAACGGAACCAAAGACGAAGCACAAGCACGATAGGTCTCAGAATAAGGATGGAACAAGTGTTAATTTATGAATTTTTAGCGTTTTAGGTTTAATTATTCTTAAAATGTAACCGCTGTGAATTTAAACATCAGTAATTGAGTTTTGCAAAGAATTTGTTTAAATCATCTTATGTAAAGCTACCATCATGTATTAAAGCGTTTTATAAGCGTGTTGTTGTTGTAATACATGTCTTTGTTTTTTAAAAATCTATGTGTAATATTAAAGCATGTTATAAGCATATGCTAAGCGTGTTATGGCTTTGGTATGAGAATTATCAATGTGATGTTTGATAAGCATTTTCTGTTTACTTGTGATTCATTTTGTTATCCCCTACCCCCATGTTTTATTGTATGCATGTGATTCAGTTGTCGGAAAAAACAAGACTGATAAAGCTAAGCATCTAAACGAGAAGAGAGATGAAAATACAGATAAAGGAAGACTAAAAAAGTTGCTCCAGTGGTGAAAAAGGTGAAAACAAAACATGTTGTGGAAGCAGACTCTGATTCATATCTTGAAACAAAAATTGACAGGTTGTTGTCAAAGCGGAAAGAGGTGGAACACAACACCTCTGACCCGGACTTTCAGCGTCCGAAAAAGAAAGCCATTAAAGCAAAGAAGCCAGCCGAGAGGACATCAAGAAAACCTTTTTTTGAATTTGTAGACAAAAAATTGAAGAATAGGTGTGCACCTTATAATATTGTTGATGCAGTGAAGGAAATGACCCCTGCCCAAAGAACTTGTGTAAAAGAAATGGGTTTTGGGTCAATGTTAAGACTTCAAGTAACCCAAACTCCAACAACTTTGGGATATTGGTTGCTCATGAACTATAAAAACTGTTTAAATGAATTGAACATTGGGAGTGGTGTTATTAAGATAACACCACAAAAAGTACATGAAGTGTTGGGGATGCCAATGGGTAAGATTCCTGGTTTAGACAAGAGTAGACCAAGATTAGGGAAGACGTTACTACAGATTTGTTCAAAAATCAATTCCTAACTCCAAGAATAAGTATAAAACATGTGAGAGAGAAACTGGTCGCGGATCAAGGAGTTGGTGAACTATTTAAGATTAATTTCCTTGTGTTGTTCAAAACCTGTATAGGATTTATGACAAAATCAACAACAGTCAATCAACGGTTCATCACCGCAATTGATAAAACCTCGGATATTCCAAATATGGACTGGTGTAGCTATGTTATTGAAAACTTGAAAATGACAAAGGAGGACTGGAGAGATATCAACGATCAATACAACGGTCCGATCAACTTTCTTGTGATGCTTTACACGCATGAATACCAGATAAAATATGGTCCATTTGGGACTCCCGTCACAATGCCTGCAGTCAACTACTTAACAACAACTACTCTTAATAAGATGGAAAAATACTTGCATAATAATGGTCCTCCCTTAGAAGAAGATGATGGAAATGATGAAGATGAGTTATATGTTACAGTTGGTGTTGTAGATGCTACTGAGGTTGCTGCTGCTACTGCTGTGACATTTAGTGTTGACGGGAAGGGGATTGATGCGGCTGCTGCTGCTCTGCTGCTGTGACTGTTAGTGCTGCCGGGAAGGGACTTGATGGGACTGTTGATGCAGCTGTTGCTGATACTGCTGTTGTGATAGTTAGTGATGCCGGGAAGGGACTTGATGAGGCTGCTGCTGCTGATGTGACAGTTAGTGCTGTCGGGAAGGGACTTGATGAAGCTGCTGCTGCTACTGCTCCTGTGACAGTTAGTGCTGTCGGGAAGGTGCTTGATGAGACTGCATGTGGTGGTATATATGGTGATACATCTGCCGGTAAGCCTGGAGTTGAAGAAAACACTGCAGCTGAGGAAAAACAAGAACATGGTGAGAAACTGGTTATTTTCTTATAAAAAACTCTCATATCTCTTATTTCTATATGTATTTCATGTAATGCAACGTTTATATAACAACATTATATATAATCAAAAACAGATGGTCAAAGTGCATCTGAAACAGATAATGTCGATCAAACAGCTAAACAAGATTTGGATGATTATGTAAGCGTTTATTCACCTTTAAGTTTGCAAATGTCATTGGGAACACACACCCAGGAGCTGGTTGACTATTATTTAACTCTATTACAGCTGGCTGGGATAAATTAAAATTGTTTATGAATTAACAATAACTATATTTTCTTTTTACAGTCTTGGAATAAGGCAATGGATAAAAAGTTGAAGAAATTTGATAAAATTTGCTCAGAGATCAACGAGTTGGTCCGTCAAGGAAAGGATAGACATCCATCAAATCACAATATCTTTGCTAGATGTTGTGAATGGGAAAATAGATTCACTAATAATGTGGTCCCTAAAACACAAGAAACTGACACCATAAAATGCTTATCACTCTTTAATTTAGGTGAGAAAAAATTTATATAATATTCTTTCAAGTTTCTCTTTCCCATTTCAAAACTATTTTTTTTAAGTTGAAAGATCCCAATACTTATACAGCTGCAGCAATAGATTCAGTTGATTCAGATATTGGTGTTGGTGGTCCAGTGGCTGCTCAAAAAGGTATTTAGGCTAAATTAATTATAAGTAAAATTAAAACGCTCATAAAACGTTTATGTTGTTATTTTAAACTTATTACATATGTGTGATGCAGTTGATTCAGATGTTGGTGTTGGTGGTCAATTGGCTGCTCAAAAAGGTATTTGGGCTAAATTAATTATAAGTATAATTAAAACGCTCATAAAACGCTTATGCTGTTATTTAAACTTATTACATCTGTGTGATGATGTTGATTCAGATGTTGGTGTTGGTGGTCCAGTGGCTGCTCAAAAAGGTATTTTGACTAAATTAATTATGTCTATAATTAAAACGCTCATAAAACGTTTATGCTGTTATTTTAAACTTATTACATCTGTGTGATGCAGTTGATCCAGTGGCTACTCAAAAAGGTATATGTACCAGCTTAATTATAATCACAGTTAAAAACGCTCATAAAACGCTTAGGCTGTTATTTTGAACATATTACATCTTTGGCTGTCGTAAAAAGTAATGCGAGTGATGTAGATCAAGAAAACAATGTCTCATGCGCAGATATTGATAAAGTTGTTAATACAGTGGTTAAGTGGGCTAAAGAAGGTATTTAATTATAAATAAAAAAACAAAAGGGGTTGAAGGTATTTAATTATAGTTACAATTATTTTCAGTCAAATTTAAAATGAGTTGTTTTATGTTTAACAGTTGACACCGGATTGTCAACAAATGATAACCTCATTACACTGAAATCTCCATATCTTCTGAGAGAGGTTGACGTATCCACTAGTGTCACAGAAGATGAAGAAATAATTTTAGAGTATATATTTTTTTGTCTTGAAGACATTTGGGAGGAGGTCTACAAGTCCACTCACACAGAATCGTTCAAGTAATCTTTGAAAGCTACTGTCCTGGCATTTATCTAACCACCAATGCAATTGATGCATTCATTGAACTAATGAACTATGAAGAAAAGAAAAAATCTGTATCATCACCGTTCAGATTCTTTGCTTCAAGCACTGAGCTGGTACAAATTAATCTACTTTCTTTGTACTATTATAAAACGCTCAATAAACGCTTTAATCATCTGCATTTTAATTATTATAAAGACAAGTGACCATTATGTTGAGTCAAAGGGTTACACAGAGAAAGAAAGACTGGATGTGTTTTCAGACAACCTCGAAAAACAAATGGCAATTTTTGGAATCAAATCACTCAAGGAGGTTGCTATAGTGTTCGTGCCAATTCTACTACATGATCATTTCTTTGTGGTTACCTTCAATCTTCAAACATGAGTGATAGAATTACTTGAAAACAATGTAAATCAAGATATACCAGCTGATGCAAAGTTTAAAAGCTTAGAAGACAAATCAAAAGCAATTAGAGAGAATTTTGAAGAAAGATACGGAAAGACTCCTGATATACTGGTAACCATATATACCTTTAACCCAAAAAATATACATACATGTTATAAAATTTGTCAAAATACTTAAATTGCTTTCTATTTTGTTTAGAGAAACTTCTTTTGCATGTATCTTAGTTAGGGGTGTCCGCGGTCCGGTTTTTATGGTTTTTAGGTCAAACCGTAACCAAACCATTAGTAACGGTTTTTGATCTTCAAAAACCAAAACCGAACCGTTGAAAATTAAAACCGAACCAAACCGTTACTAACGGTTTGGTTCCAGTTTGGTTTCACGGTTTAGGCTTATTAGTCTTTGCTATATGAAAATCACTTGCCAAATAACTGTCATAACATTACATCTATCTATTTATTTGAATCAAACAACTAGGAAAACAATAGTAGTCTAATGACTAGTTTCTAAGTCTTGAAGTAACTGCAATGTATAAGGAATAAAAACTCAGTAAAGATTAAACCTATGAAATATACACATGAAAAGCTAAAATGATATTGTCAAATTTTATCCTAGTACATTCCAAATAAACTACTAGCCTTAGATTTATTTTAGTTAAACCCATTATAAACACAAACAAATGAATATAAAACATATATAATAACCTAAAATATATATTGTCAAATCTAACGGTCCGGTCCTGTTTTATACGGCCGGTCCCGGTATAAACTGTATACCAAACCGTTTATTACGGTTTAAAAATTCTAAAACCAACCGATCGAAAGTTAAACAAAAAAACCGATCGCGAAACCAAACTGATGTCCGGTTTGGCCGGTTTCACGTTTTGAAACCAAACCATGAACACCCCTAATCTTAATACAATCAAACACCCCATTGCTCAGCAAATCCAAATAGCAACAATCAATAGAGCGAAGATGGGATGGAGAACAAAAAATAATGGAATAGATTGTGGTATTTTTGCTATGAGACACATGGAGAAATATGATGGGAAGAGACCATGGGGTGTAATTTTTGCAAGGAAGGTCGTAAACAACAAAAACAGCTAAAAAGGTTGAGGTCAAAGTATTTGTGTAAAATCCTCCTCTCGGATGTAAACCAACACAGAAATACTCTTATCAAGAAAGCACAGGTATTCCATGAAAATAACAACACTTTTTTAACCAGAGAAGAGTTGATTGCTGAACTTAAGAAAAGGCAACAACAAACTTGAATGATTTCAAAACTGATTGCTATGTACTTTAAGATACTTGTTAGATGCTATGATATGGACTTATGGAGATCACTAGTCTTCTGTTGCCACTTTGTAATGTAAGTTAATAGTTACATGTTGAATCAATGTTTTAACACAAACATAAAAATTTTATTATTACCAAAACACACATATAAACACACCATCACAATCATACAAATTATATTATTACTAATCTCTGAGTGACATAAGAAACTTCAACTTCAATTCCATTGAGCAATTCAGTTCAAGAATTTCCTTGCCCAAAAGTTTTAACCAGTCAAGCTCTCTCTGTCCTACATCAACCATAAACAAAACAACAAAATCTCAGATAGTACTAGCTGGCATTCGAGTAAGAAATTTTGCAATGACATCCCTGGCGTCCAAGTTGTTGCTAGTCTTTACAATTCTTCAGTAAGAGTTTCCCGACAAGCTTTATCTTCCTCGATTTGATCCTCAATTTGCCTCCTGAGGACATCCTTGTAGGATGTGGATGATGACGAGCAATCCATTATTAACTAAAAAATAATAATTTAAAATTATGTAGGTATATGAGTTTATAAATGTGATGTAGGTATATATAACAAAAAGGCTCACAGACCAAACAGTTAGTATGTAAGCAAAATTATTAAACGCTTTTAGTACGCTCACAAATTAAAAAGGAAAAGACACTTTTAAAGTATACTCACGGACTAATAGTAACTTTGTAATTAAAAAACAAAAGGGTGTCCCACGCTTGGGAAACACTCACACTTGTCTCATGTGTTTTTTTAACTAGAGGTTAATTACAATTATATCACCTGTTAAAATTGGGAAAAATATTTCTATATTATACACTTGTCAAAATTATTTGAGAAATTAATTACATTTATACATACTCACCTGTCAAAAATCTTGGAAAATTATTTATGTAATGATAGCATACATTAAAGTTAATTAAAATAAAAAAAAACTATATCTCACGCTTGTAGTACGCTTTAAATAAGTTATATCTTACTAGATAGGCTAAAAATCAAACTTAACTACATTATATTACTGTCTCAACTACCGAAAATTAAATTTTACGTCTATATATTGCAACATCTATTTTGTTATTCACTCACACTAGACATTTCAAAAAAATAATAAAAATGTATTCTTGTGAAAAAACCGTGTAGAACATGGTGAAAACAAGAATATATCTTGAAAAAGAGAAAGACGACACTTTGTTGAAGACAATCGAAGAGATTAGGGCTAGACTCACATTTGAAAAATCAAAGACCCTCGACTCATGTAAACTCATGTTGATGGAACCAGACACTAAGTTTAAGGCAAAGGTTGTTGATTATCTGAAACAAAAGTCTGCATGCTACGACTCAGTATGTGGGACTCTGGTTGACACCGTAACTACGGTGTCAACCAACATGAGTTTTAACGAGCTGGGGTTGGAGATCGTGGATAATGAGGAGTGATGGTGATGTTAACTTTGCTCGTCTTGGTTTTTTTGTAATGTATTGTAATGGAACTTTTTGTATGGCATCTTTTGATTAATGGTAAATATGGATTATCTTAAAATGCTTTCTTAACATGTTTTATGGATCATCTAATGGCTATCTCTTTCTTTGTTAAAAACGCTTGTGATACGCTTATTAAATTGTAAACAACACTTTGTTAAATCTAAAAATAAAACAAAAAACACATTGTAAATGATTAGGTTAAAATATGTTATATATTTGTTGAAACGAGTCTATTACGCTTGTAACACGCTAATGTACAAAAACATATATAAATATCCTAATACGCTAGTAACACGCTTATCCCTTTTAATTTATATTAAAAACTATGGCAATAATCTATTGTTTCTTAATTAAAAGGGAGGCAAAACTCAAAAACCTCCAAATTGGCTCCAAATATTCAAAAACTCCAAATTATTTAAGACTCCAAAAATCAAATTACACTCTAAATTATTAAAAAACTTTTCCACTCCACAAATCAAACGACACTGAAGGCTACTCCAGAAAAAACAATGGAAGATGAAGCTTATAGATGAAAAAATCGAAGAAGAACATGTTTTATACTCCGATGAGGAAGCCAACGACGACAACGCTCAATCAGACGACACTAAAGGCTACTCCAGCGAGGAAGCCAACAACGACGATGCTCAAGGAGACGATGATATACCGACGATGGCTATCGAATACATCAATAGTTTGGCTACTACGAAAAAACCTACAAGAGGGTTGACGAGGTTACCTAAGCTACGTATCGATTATGCAAACTCTGGTGGTGTCAGACTGGTAGTGGAGTTTGATAATCTGGGTAGGTTCACTGGCCAAACTAGATCAAAGTTTGCAAGTTTTTTAGGGGATGTTGTAAGGGAAATGGTTGGCTTGAGATATTTAAGTTGGAGGGAGGTCACAAAGGAACTTAGAGATAAATTGTGGGAACAAATAACGATTATTCTTTATATTTATTTGTGCATTTTATGTTGTTTGATGCAGAAATATTTTGAGAAGTAATTTACCTTTACTGTATTATATTATGCAGAAATATTTTGAGATTGAGGCGTGCCACAGGCCTTCTGTGATGAATCGGCTCGAACACCTTCTTCGGAATTTCCGAAGAAAAATGTATGCCAAATACATTATGCCGAAAATCGGTAAACCTCTGAAGCTGAAAGCGATACCCAAGGGACACAGGACGATGATCAGGCAAGAAGACTAGGATCGCTTCGTTGAGTACACACTATCAGAGAAGTTTCATGTATAAATCCTCTACACTATCAGAGAAGTTTCAGGTATAAATCCTCTACATTTAAAATATAATTAAATGTGTGGTTGAAGAAACACTTGGCTTCAACAAAGGGAGCTCGAGCAAACAATGTTTTTGATCATCACATGGGACGAGGGGTTTATACCTACCTTCGAGAGAAACTGGTAATCACCTCACTCTCTAGTTCAATGATTTGTTGGTTATGTGTCTAATGCATGACCGTTAGCTGCTTTCTCTTGAATATCTTACAAGGTCAAAAACAAGGAACTTGCACCGGATGAGATCCCCAGCCGTGCATTAATGTGGATGAAATCAAGGAAGGACAAAGATGGTGCATACAAGAATGCTGTTGTCGAAGACGTGGCAACCAAATTAGTATGTTTTAGTATTAAACTATTTAAATCATGTTAAAGTTAATTCATTGCCACACACAGCCTTATATTGGTGTCAAACAAACTTGAGTCTGTCTAACTTGTCTCAACACTTGATGTGGATACATAAGCGTGTTACAAGAGTAATATACTTTGATTCTTGTACATAACCGTGTTACTAGCGTATTAGAATATTTATATATGTTTTTGTACATAAGCGTGTTACAAGCGTAATAGACTCGTTTGAACAAATATATAACATATTTTAACCTAATCGTTTACAAAGTGTTTATTTACTTACAGTAGTTAATGAAATCTGACGTTTTATGCTTGTATGGAATCTGCATTTGACATTTGTTTTCTTGCAGGTTCATCATGAGGAGCAGATCACCTCGGGAGCCCTGACACTTGAACCGTGCATAGATGACGTCACCATAGTGCTTGGCAAAGAGAAATGTGGGTTTTTAAAAGGGATTGGGTACGGATTGACAGCAAGTAAATATTGGGGTGTGAGTCGGGTAAAAGGCTCGTTTAAGGAACGGATTGCCCAACTTGAGTATGAGGCGGTGCAGAGAGATGAAGTGGTGAACAATTTGACGTCTCTACTTGATTCCACGAATGATATGCTAGCAAGCCGTGAGAAGGAACAGTTAGCATTTGAGGACAGGTTTAGACTGCTCGAAGGAATGTTGCCGCAAATGTCGGCAAGTCAAGTAAGTGATGTATGTTAC
This sequence comes from Bidens hawaiensis, assembly GCF_021521415.1. Taxonomy (NCBI): domain Eukaryota; kingdom Viridiplantae; phylum Streptophyta; class Magnoliopsida; order Asterales; family Asteraceae; genus Bidens; species Bidens hawaiensis. The sequence continues at coordinate 686,645 of NW_027491410.1, forward strand.
ATATAATCATATTGATTAGTACATTCAACATACATAATTGGCACTGTTTTTGTCATAATTCGTAGGTAAATCCTGTTCCTAATCAAGTTGGTTCTAACCAAAGTACTAGTGTTGTGGGGCAAAATAAAATACCAGCACCAGTAAGTATCTGACAGTTTCTTTATTTATTACAACTTTCCATGTGATTTTTCATTTTCCATAACCTAATAAATTGATTTGTTGGCCAGTTCTGTGGGAAACATCTTTACCTCAGGTGAGGCTGTGCAACAAGAATCCGCTCCTCAGGTAAGCATTGACAATTTGATTGATTTTTTAATAATTAACTTTCCATGTGAGTGTGCTGATTTTGCATAAGTTAATTGTAGGCCAAGTCTGTGGATAAAATAGTTGTCCAAACGGTACTCGCTCCCCAGATCGCAACATCAGTAAGTATTTGACAATTTCGGTACTTTTTATAATTCGTTTCCAATGTGAGTGTGCTCATTTTTTATTACCAAATTGCAGGCCAAGTCCGTGGATAAAAATGTTGACCAAACGGTAGTCGATCCCCATAGCACGACATCAGTAAGTATTTGGCAATTTCAGTTTTTATATTTTATAACCTAATAAGTCTAACAATTCCAATTTCTTTTATATTACCAATGAAGCCTGTAGAGAACAATGTTGACCAAACATCAACACAACTACACCACACTCTGGATAGTAACGGCTCGAAAAAACCAACAGTACTTGATAGTTTCATATTTTTTGTTCCGAGTTTTCCCTTTAATTGTTGATTTATTTCCATCCATAAGCTGATTCATTGAACGGTTTTTAGGTAAAACGGAGAAGCCGTAAAAGAAAAGTTGATGTATCTACGGATGAAGCTTCCCCACCTCCTGAAATAAAGGTATGTACTGCGCGAAACATTGTTAATTTCCCACCAACATGGCATATCCATGGGTATGTACTTATATATTGACTTCAACTAAGCCATATTAATTTCTCATGCTTGTTTATAGGTGTATGACTGTCGTTTGTGTTTGAATGACAAGCGTAACAAGGTGGCACATGGTAGAGTTCATTGGTCACTAGTTCCACAACAGTTGCATGAAAAAGCAATCTCGGAGGGTTTCTATAAAGTTAGTATTGATGAAGCCATAAAGGAACAAGAAATTATTCCTTGTGAGGCAGGTGAAATTATGACTGTTGATGACGCAATTGGTACTTTTGTTGCTTGGCCAGAACACCTAGTCTTATGTGACCAGGAGGTTTATTCCCTTTTAACTTTAAACCTATACAAAAACTTAACCGAACAAATATCTATGTTCATTTTCATTTATTTTAAAAATGAACCCTTGTATTCGTTTATGTTCGTTTGTTTATAATCTAAACTAACATAATTGAACAAAGATAAACGAACATAAACGAATGTACGCTCAAGAACATAAATGAACTAACGGAACATGTGTTCATGTTCGTTTGTTTAATTAAACGAAAACAAATTTTGTGTTCGTGTTCGTTCGTTTATTAAATAAACGAACTTCCCGCCGAACAGTTCAACCAACGTTCGGTTCTTTTGCAGGCCTACTATTTTGTTATATTCAATTACAAAATATCACAAGAGATCATATCTTTTGTGAAAAGGAGGTTTGTTCCTATTTTGTTCTATTCAATTACAAAATATGACATTAATTATACATATTTGTTTTTCATATTTTGTTGTTCCTGCTACCACCATTCCTATCCTTAAAAGAACCAGACAGAGCTGGCAAGAAGCCAAAGGCAAAGTATACAACAATAGACAGGGTGACCAAACAGAAGACAAGGAGCAGTGCCAAGAAAACTGACGCCTTAGCTAGTATATAGGTAGTCGTTATTTTGTATTTTGTAAGATATTTTGCATATATCTTACAAAAAGATGTATACATTTGCTTAAGTGAATATTGTTGTTAATATAATTGGTTTCTAATTTTGTTTTGTCATGCTTGCTTACAGCTGTTTTATATTACTGCACAAAAAATAATAATAATTATATATTGCCTAATTACACTCTATTTGGCCACATAGAACACATTAAATAGGTGTGGCCAAAAGTAAGACAATAGCCACATCTCAAATTACAAAAATTAGAGTCTATAAATGACCATTAGCCACAACAAAAACATTGTTGTGTGACGAAAGGGTAGAAAAGTTGATGGAGATAACAAATTATTTGTGGCTAAAAGTGTGACACAGCCACACCGAAAACTCATGATTTTTATATATCACCATTACCCACACCATGCTTGCTTCGTTTTTTGTGTGTGTGACAGAATCATATAAAACGTCATATAAAAAATCATCAAGTCTGACCAAATGGCATAAAATAACCACACTAGCCATTGGCCACACTTTCATCACTTGGTTTTTGTTTGTGTGGCGGAACGAGATCAAACTTCATTGGAAAAATCACTATGTGTGATCAAAAGTATGATAATAGCCACACTTTATATTACAAAAGCACTATGTGTGACAAACGGCAAGACAATGACCACACCACAAACTACAAAAGCGTGTTTGAGTGGCCAATTCACATTTTTAGCCATATTAACAATAACCTCCAGTGTCTATATGATATGATTGGCCACACAATACATCACTATGTGTGACGAAAAGTTTGACAATAGCCACACTTTAAATTAGGAAAAGCATTATGTGTAACAAACGGTAAGACAGTGGCCACACCACAAACTACAAAAGAGTGTTTGACTGACAAGTTCACATTTTAATTACATTAACAATAACCTCCAGTGTCTATATGATATGATTAGCCACACAATACCTCACTATGTGTGACGAAAATTTTGACAATAGCCACACTTTAAATTACGAAAAGCATTATGTGTGACAAACGATAAGACAATAGCCTCATTATAATCTACAAAGGAGTGTTTGTGTGGCAAGTAAACATTTTTAACCACTTTTAATGTAATATCCAGTGTCTATATGATATAATTAGCCACACTATTATTAAATTTAAGTGGTCATTGATTTGCTATATCCACACCGTATAGATCACAATGCACGCTTAACACAACCCTATTGCCCACATTATTATAAAATTCATGTGGCTGAAACATGAATTCATGTGGCTCTATACGTGCAATGGTCACTCATAGTAAATAGTCAGGTGGCCATTTTCTACCGTTTAGCCACACTTATTGGAGAGGCTTCTTGATGGCCAGCAACTAATGCTGGTACGCTTTAGCCACACTTATAACCACATAAGGCCACTAAAAACTGTGTGTGGCCATATGATACCTACAATGTCGCGACCTTTGGTCACACATGACTTGAACTAGACGTGTGTGGCTAAAGGCCTACGGGCACACTTTTTTCGTGTGACCAAAGGTCAATTTTCACGTAGTGTGTTTACGACGTGAATACGTACAATTTTTCTTATTGACATGAATACGCTCAACTTTTTTATAGCATGAATATGATTAAACTTTTTTACGAGGTGAATATATCTACCTTTTTACAAAGTATTTACTCTTCAAAAATATGGATATTATCAATCTTTAAAGAGTTAGAAAAGAGTTTACATGAGTGTTGGTTCAAATCTTCTAAAACGTTTTGTTTCAATGCAGTAGTTAAACACTCAGACTAAAATACACATGTATCTGGATCCTTACATATATGACCTGTAGTGGACACACTACAAACATACTGACCATGGGGCACGTGATTGTCCCTGCGGCTCGTAACCTTCCTTTAAGTGGTTTGTGCATATGTTTAGTTTCGATGAGATTGAGACCCACTGTTGAACGCTATTGTGTTGTGCCATAACTAGTTATGAAAACCTTTTATCTAGTCAACGTTATTCACCATCATAATAACTGACATATTTTTAAAAGTATTTTTAGGTAATCGGGTATAAGGTATGAAGGTGGATATGATCGGTAGAGATAGAAGATCCCTAGGCATAGAATACAGCTGATGACTCAGCTAATTTTGTAAACGAAGCATTTGTAAACTTGTTTTAAAAGCAAAAAAAAATGTAAATGATAAAGGGTATTTAATTCCCTATGTTATGAAAGTAAACATTTTATTTAAACATTTTCCGCTACATAACCAAATTTTGATAAATTGGCATAACCGATATCAACTATTGGTCATACAGCTAGGATTCTGAAACCAGATGTGACATTTTATCACTATTATCATATTATTATTATATTATAATCATTATCGTTTTGTATATTATAATATAACTATTATTATATTATCAATATTATTGTTATTTTAAATTTGACGAGTTAGTATTTTATAACTCACAAGTATGATTCAACATTTTTATTTGTTTTTATTCGGTTTAATAATATCGCTGCAACGCCCAAATAATAGAAACATTTATTTTGAATATTCATATTATTATTAACTTTGTTTATTAATAATAATAATAATAATAATAATAATAATAAAGTGAAGAATCATTCTATATTTCTATTTTTACATGGTAATCAACATGACAATGAAATTATAATGATCCATTTAATCCCTTTAAATTCTATTACTACGTCAATTTTATTCTCTTATTCATTTCATTACCTTATACCAAACAGGTCATATATTTATTTGGGTTATATTTAACAATGTAATATGTTTTCGTCATTATTTTTTAACCCAGTCCATTTTAACCAAACCATTTTAATCAACCAAGTTTATACCTCTTTTTAAAAAATTTCTTTTATTCATCTTGCTTTCAATATATCTTAAATATATATAAACGAAAATTCCCTAAATTCTCTTAAGCCACCATATTGCTTAATTTGTAAATGAAGACTTCTCATGCACTTGACCCGAATTTATGAGTATGGGTCTCACCAAACCCAGATAGTCCATTAACTTAATGGGTTATAAGATTTCATTATATTAAAAATTAAAGAAATCAAATATTTGATATAATCCTATAAAATAGGGATATACTAAAAAAAATTATTATTTATAATTAAGAAAAAATTTTATAGTAATAAAAAAACGGGTCATGGGTATCACCAAACCCAGATAACTTTTAAACCGGGTTATAACATCTCATTTATTTGTGAAATTCTTTCCTCATCAAATTATAAGTATATTATCAACAACCTTACAATATCAAAATGAAAATCCTAAAAAATATATAAAAATTCGAAACGAACAACCCCATAATACGGGGGATAAAAGCTAAAATATATATAAACGAAACTTCTAAAACTTTTCTGTTTGCTCTCCATCTTCTTTCAAGCCACCAAATTGCTTTATTTGTAAATGAATGTCATTTGATCCGAATTTACGGGTATGAGTCTCATCAAACTCATATAGCCCTTAAACGACTTATAACATCTCATTAAATTAAAAATAAATTTTACTAAATATCTGATATGAAAATCTTATAAATTATGGTTATACTAAAAACTGATTTTTGATTTTTTTATAAAAAGATATTTTTTACAATTAAGAAACTAATTTTATAGTAAAAATATAAGCGGGTCATGGGTCTCACCAAACTAAAGATAGCTAACGGGTTATAAAATCTCATTTATTTGTGAACCTTTTTCATTATCAAACCCTAAGAATATCATTAATTAACTTTCTTACAATAAACAAAACTAAAATTCAAAATAATATATAAATGTTATAAACAAAAAATGTAAAACAACCCCTATTATACTGTGACAATCGTCAATTTCAGGTTAACTCCGTTAACTCAACTCCGTCAATTCAAACTTAAGATCACTAAATCTATAACGCACACTTCATTTCATTTAAACTAGGGTTTAAATGACGCTTAACACTTACTACATGTGTAGTCTTTCGGGAATTGCACCGAAACGCAAACGAGTTGACGCAGACGATTGATGAATAAACGAAAAACGTCAAAACAGTAATTATGTGATAATTATGTGTTAGACTTATGTGTTATGTGATAACATGGTTATAAACGCTAACTCAAGATGTAAACAAGTTAGTTAAGGCTAGGAAAAGTAATACTTAGAAGTGGAGGGGCCAAAGTGTAACATAGACTATTATAAATAAACCTAATAACCAAACCCTAACTATTATTTTCTTTTCCTCAACAATCCCGATCGGTCTCTCTCTCCCTTGGCTTCACACGGCTGCCGTCACCTCTAATCACACATACAACCCTCAAATCAAGTGTTTGATTGAAGAACTAGGTGCTAGGAAGGGATAATTGATCATCCTTTACATCCTTGTTACTTGATTTTGATGTTTGTTGGGTTAATTACAAACCCTAGTGAGCCGATTTCATGTGTATGTAGGAAGTTAACATGATTGTTGTTGAATGAATGATGATTGATAACTAGTATTGATCTTGTTGCATGTTGATTGTTGTGTCTTTGATTTGAGTTCAAACACAAACCCTAATCAAGTATGTAATATGTAATTGATGTGCATGGATGGTGTTTATGGAGTTTAGAGGATCATATGAATGCATGATAGTTCATAGGTTGTTAATATGTTGAGTTTGGATGCAAACAGTTTCTGGACAGAATGTGTATATGATGTTTAAGTGACTGTAACGAAGTGTAAACATGAAAATTTGTTGAGATTGTTGGTACTACAGTAAACTAGGTTGAGTCTAGTTTCTAAAGAATATAAACTTGAAATTTTTGGACAAGTAGAAGTTAACTTTTATGAATTTACAAAAACATTGTGCAAAGCTGAGCTGTTAGACCTGCTGTTAGGTTGTGTTGTAAATGTTATATCTCATGAACTACGAGACCAATTGGGTTGGTTTCACTTCTGGAAGTTGACTTATTGAGTTAGGAACCTAACCCAAGTGGTTTTGCATTTATTGGATTTTTCGTTTAACGGGAATTGCAAATAACATTCTGTTGCGCATGAACTTGACTGTTATGAGTTTGCTGTAATGATTTGATAATTGTGAGAAACCTATGTGGAATAAAAATATAATTAAATATGTTCTGGAAACCTAGGACATATGTGCTTCTGTGATGATTTTTGGTAAATTAATTGAGATGCTATGATCGGTTAAATAGTACAATCTTTCTAGTAGGATTTCTGTCTCGGTGAAACTAGCTGCTGAGTTGTGTAAAGATGCACGAAACATGATACTTGCTATATAATTGTTATGTTTTGACCAAAATACCCTTGCGGGGGAATAATTGCTAATTGATTGCCATGATTTGACCAAATTGACCTCATGGGGAATAATGGCTAGTTAATTGTTATTTGTTGACCAAAATGCCCTTACGGGGAATAATTGCTAGTAATGTACGTTATGAATACATGGCACGTATATGATTGCTTACACATGTAATGTGTCACAAAAACACTTGTTAAAGTCACACACGATTCACGAACGAAGCACGAAACATGTTATGTGCATAGGTATTATGTGCCGGGTCTAGAGACTCGATAATATTCCGACACTTAGAAAAATCTCTTTGTTGTTTTAGAACGTTAGAGAGAGTTTTTCGGTGACGCGCATCTTGGTGATTTAATTTGAGAAATTATTCGCAAACAGTGAGTTTCACTTTCCCCTCTTTAAACTGTTTTCAAACGCTTTTCACTTGGGGGAGATAACATACTCGACAACGCATTTAAGATTTTGTTATAAATTATATATCACTTGTAAAGGCTAAGTGGCAAACGAAATATTTGAAGTCCTACAAATCGAACCGGTTAATATTTAGAATAGCGAGTCACTGTTGAGTAGTACTACTGGGTTTGACAAACCCCACCCAACGCTAAACTCGATTGGAGGTCGAGCGGGTGTAATTTTGGCTAACACGTACCATGGTCTGGAGGACCTGGTGACAAGGCAATTAATAAACGAGTCAGCTTCGGTGTCGAACACTTAGTAATACTTGTTGTATAGACTAGCTACCTATCGATATATAATTTGACATAACACTATCTGGTAACGCAAAACGCTGTAACGCTGTAACGCAAAACGATTAACGCAAAACGTTGTAACGCTAAACGCAAACGCTAAACGATTTATTTTTATATAACTTGTGAACTCACCAACCTTGTGTTGACGCTTTTAGTATGTTATTCTCAGGTAGCCGAGGCGGGCGCGCGGTTTAGGAACATGCATTGCTTGATAAACTTTTAACTATGCAAAATTACTTTTAACTGTTATCCTTGGTTTTAAATCGTCCTGCGTGACGTAACGTTGTTTCTATGGTTTTACGCTTCCGCACTTATTTTCATTTAAACGTTTTTATGGTTTGATTATAACTGATGATTCCGATCCTGTTAGTTCACACCCTCTGACGGTAAAACTCCGTTAGTGGATTTTGAGGGTGTTCCAGATTGGTATCAGATCCATTGGTTATATCGAACTAGAAGCTGCATGCATACTAGACTATAACCGCGACGAACCATTAGTTATAATGATACGCACTGCATAGGTTTGTGTAGTCTTGTAATCCTATCTCTTTACCTCTTTCACTCATACGCGCGCGCATATACGGCTTACCTGTAGGAATGTCGACGCCACCCTCATCATCATCCGATTCGATGACGCATGCTCACGGGAAGGAACCGCAGTTACCTACCGCCTCACCACCCCGAGTAGTCCCGGAACTCGAAGCTCCCGCACCGAAGAGGTACCGCCTATCCGGAGGCATTTACGAAAACGACATTTGCTGGGAATGGTACCCTAACATGATCAGACGTATGGTCTATCGCGAACAAGTTCCCCCGTTACCTCACCCGAACCACCCTGCTTATCCCAACACCCTACCACCCATAACCGAACCTGTAGAGCGAGTTCTCGCAGCTGTCGTTTCTTGTTTGGAGCATGATGTGGGTTACATGCTATACGAGAGCAAACGTTTCCGGACTGTTGAAGGACGGAACCGAGACTAAGGAGGAGATTGCCCGCATGGCAGCGGCAATGAAAGAAATGCAAGAGGCCAGTGATCAACAGATGAAGGTTATGATGAAGATGCAAGCCGAGATGATAGACTTGCAAGAGCAACTCCAAGAAGCAAGGACCCGAACTGAGATAGCGTTAGAGCGTTGCGATGTCTTACAAATGCAACTTGCTCAGAACGCAGCCGAACCTGAGGCAGAGCCTGAGGCCGAGCCTGAGGCAGAGCCTGAGGCAGAGCCTGAAGTGGAACCTGAAGAAGACCCCGAAGAGGAGCCTGAGGAGGATCCCGAGGAAGATCCCGAGGAGGAACCCGAAGAAGAACCGGCTGAGGAAGAGGCACACTCAGAGGTGTCCTCAGACGATGACATCTAGTGATGATGACACTTAGATGGAGGGGTTGTCTCCATCCGAACTATTATTTTTCTATGATTTTAAGGATTGATTGGAAATACTTTGTAGCGAATACAATGGCTTTAATCATGAATTTTTTATTTAGATTAATATGTGGTTGTGATGTGATGTTGTTTCTTATTTCTTTCTTACCTATCTTTTTATTACATGTATGGTGTGTTGTATATGAAAGAAAAATTCATGTTTAACATTTTATACTGTGATTCTAGGAAATGGCTGGAAGAAACGCTGGACGAGGACGTGGTAACATCAGCTTGACTGCAGCTGAACTCCAAACTCTGCTGAACGACCATGCGGCGGCCGCTCTAGCCGCACACGTTCAGAACCAAACTGGAGGTCCAAGTGGAACGTGTACCTTCAAGAACTACCTTGACTGCAAGCCCAGTACGTTTAAGGGCACTGAGGGAGCTATAGGCTTCCTGCGTTGGGCTGAGAAGGCCGAGTCGGCCTTTGAGATGTGTAATTGTCCCCCTGCCAGTAGGGTCAAATTCGCTGCTGGAACACTTGAGGATTCCGCCCTCACTTGGTGGAATTCGAACGTCCAGATCCTTGGATTGGAACTGGCTAACGCGATGAACTGGGAGGAGTTCAAAAACATGATGCGAGAGGAGTATTGTCCGAGAGAAGAGATTTCAAAGTTGGAGTCGGAGTTTTGGTCACTGAAGATGGTGGGTTCGGAAATCGAAGCCTACACTACTCGTTCTCACGAGTTGGCTGTGATGTGTCCGCGGATGGTGGATCCGCCGAGCAAGAGGATCGAAATGTACATTGATGGGTTAGCACCGCAGATTCAGGGCATGGTGACGTCTTCCAGACCAGCCACGATACAACAAGCGATCCGTTTAGCTCACAAACTGACGGATCAGGCTGTGACCCAAGGTGCGTTACCACCTAGGGGTTCGACCACTAAAGCCCGTGACAACCCGAGTAACGACAACAACAGCAACCCGAGCAGCGGGAAGAGGAAGTTTGACAACACCAGATTTTCATCCTCGAACCTCCCACCGCAACAACACTACCGTAAGCCCGAATCCACTCGGAGCTTTAACACTCAGAATCACGACAACAACAACAACGGTAGCGGGCAGGTTTCGAGCGGATATGCTGGGAAATATCCAAAGTGCAACAGGTGCAACTATCATCGTGTTGGCCAGTGTGACCGTGTCAAGTGTCAGAGATGCGGAAAGATGGGTCACCAAGCGAAAGAATGTAGAGGAGACCTTGTGGCAAAGGGTGCTCCTAAGCCACCTATGACGACGAAGGGATGTTTTGAATGCGGGCAGGAAGGTCATTTCAGAAAAGATTGCCCCAAGCTGAAACAGAATGACAACAATGGGGGTAATGGAAGTGGCAGTAATGGTGGAAGCAATGCCAAGGGAAGAGCGTTTGTAATTGGGTCGGGTCAAGCCCGCAATGATCCGCACGTGGTGACTGGTAAGTTCCCTGTAAACGATTGTTTTGCTTCTGTATTGTTTGACACTGGAGCTGATAGGAGTTTTGTGTCGAAAGCCTTTAGTCAACTCTTAGACTTAACTCCAACTCCGTTAGATGCTAAGTTTCCTGTTGAATTAGCTGACGGTAAGACTATAGTAACGACTCATGTACTTGCGGGATGTAAGTTAAAACTGTCAGGTCATGTCTTTGATATCGACCTTATTCCTTTTACGCTTAGTAGTTTCGATGTCGTTGTCGGCATGGACTGGTTATCCGAGAACCGAGCGGAGATTATATGCCACGATAAGATAGTACACATTACCACCCCTTCCGGCGAGATCATTTCGGTCCGAGGTGAGAGAAGCGGCATGACCACCAGCGTCATTACCCTTATGAAGGCGCAGAAGTATCTACGAAAGGGTCATCCGGCGATTTTGGCGCAGATTGTTGAGAAACCCGCAGAGGAGAAACGAATTGAAGATATTCCGGTTGTGCGAGATTTTCCGGAAGTTTTCCCGGAGGATTTGCCCGGACTCCCTCCTATTCGTCAAGTCGAGTTTCAAATCGAGTTGACACCCGGTGCAGCACCCATAGCACGAGCCCCGTATCGGCTCGCACCGGCGGAACTTCAGGAGTTGTCCACTCAGTTGCAAGATTTGTTGGATGAGGGTTTTATCCGACCTAGCTCATCGCCATGGGGAGCCCCTGTCTTGTTTGTCCGAAAGAAAGACGGGACTTTCCGCATGTGTATCGACTACCGGGAGTTGAACAAGGTGACGGTCAAGAACCGTTATCCTTTACCCCGAATTGACGATTTGTTTGACCAGCTTCAAGGATCGAGTTACTACTCGAAGATCGATCTGCGATCCGGTTACCACCAACTGAGAGTGCGCGAGGAAGATATTTCAAAGACGGCTTTCAGAACACGGTATGGTCACTACGAGTTTTCGGTTATGCCTTTAGGCCTAACCAACGCACCAGCTGTATTTATGGATCTCATGAATCGAGTATGCAAGGCGTACCTCGACAAGTTTGTGATTGTATTCATCGATGATATTCTCGTCTACTCCAAGAACGAAGCTGACCATGAAGAGCACCTAAGGGTAATTCTGGAATTATTGAAGAAGGAACAACTGTATGCTAAACTCTCGAAATGTGAATTTTGGCTTCGCGAGGTTCACTTTTTAGGGCATGTGATCAACGAGAATGGTATCCATGTTGATCCCGGTAAGGTAGAGGCCATCAAAAACTGGGAAGCACCTAAGACTCCGACTGAGGTGCGACAATTCCTAGGACTGGCCGGCTACTACCGGCGTTTCATCGAGGGATTTTCAAAGATTGCTCAACCCCTCACCGCTTTGACTCACAAAGGCACTAAGTACAATTGGGGTGACGCGCAAGAATCCGCCTTTCAACTATTGAAAACCAAACTCTGCAGCGCCCCTATTTTAGCCCTTCCCGAGGGAACGGAAAATTTTGAGGTACACTGTGACGCATCTATACAAGGTCTCGGTTGTGTGCTGATGCAACTCGAGAAGGTTATAGCCCACGCCTCTCGACAACTACGGGTTCACGAGAAGAACTACACGACCCATGATTTGGAACTTGGAGCTGTGGTGTTTGCTCTTAAGATATGGAGGCATTACTTGTACGGTACCAAGTTTACCATTTACACCGACCACAAGAGTCTCCAACATATCTACGATCAAAAGGAGCTGAACATGCGACAGCGTCGTTGGGTCGAGCTGCTTAAAGATTATGATTGTGCCATCAAGTATCACCCTGGCAAGGCCAATGTAGTGGCCGACGCCCTCAGCAGAAAAGAAACAGATAAACCCAGACGAGTGTGAGCATTGCAACTCACGATTCATGACAGCTTACCGATCAGATTCGCGATGCGCAATTTGAAGCTTTGAAAGATGATAATCTCCCATCAGAACTCATGCGGGGCATGAACAAGCAACTTGAAACCAGATCGGACGGGGTCTGATATTTTGAGAACCGGATTTGGGTTCCACGCTGCGGAGAGTTGAGAACTCTAGTGATGGACGAAGCTCACAAGTCCCGATATTCTATCCACCCTGGCTCAGATAAAATGTACCATGATTTAAAGGCACTTTACTGGTGGCCGAACATGAAAGCCGACATTGCCACCTACGTGAGCAAATGCTTGACTTGTGCCAGAGTCAAGATAGAATACCAGAAACCATCTGGTCTACTACAACAACCGGAACTCCCAATGTGGAAATGGGAACACATCTCAATGGATTTTATCACGGGTTTACCTAAGACACCGACGGGATGCGATACCATCTGGGTGATCGTTGATCGGTTGACTAAGTCGGCACACTTCCTAGCGATTAAAGAAACAGACAAAATGGAAAGACTGACTCGTGTATACATGAAGGAAGTAGTGTCTAGACACGGAGTGCCTGTCTCAATCATTTCTGACCGAGATTCTCGTTTCACTTCGCACTTTTGGAAGTCGCTGCAAAGCGCACTAGGCACCCGTCTCGATATGAGCACAGCGTACCATCCTCAGACGGATGGGCAAAGTGAACGGACTATTCAGACCCTGGAGGATATGTTGCGTGCCTGCGTATTGGATTTCGGAAAAAGTTGGGAACCCCACTTACCCTTGGTAGAGATTTCGTATAATAACAGCTACCACGCAAGTATTAAGGCAGCGCCGTTTGAAGCGCTGTACGGACGGAAGTGTCGATCACCACTCGGCTGGGCAGAGGTGGGTGACAGCCAAATCACTGGTCCGGAACTGGTACTCGAAACTTCAGAAAAGATTGTTCAAATCCGAAATCGCATGGCAGCAGCACGAGATCGCCAAAAGAGTTACGCCGACAAGCGCCGAAAACCCCTCGAATTTCAAGTGAACGATCGAGTGTTACTCAAAGTCTCACCTTGGAAAGGTGTGGTTCGCTTTGGTAAGCGAAACAAACTCAACCCACGATATGTTGGTCCTTACCGGATAACTGAGCGCATTGGTACGGTGGCGTACCGACTGGACAACGGAACTCGGTGGCGTACACAATGTATTCCACGTGTCCAATTTGAAGAAATGCCTGTCCGATGAAACCCAAGTAGTCCCTTTGGAGGAACTGCAAGTTAATGAACAGTTACGTTTCATTGAGGAACCAGTCGAGGTTTTGGATTGGGAAACCAAGACGCTCAAGCACAGCAAAATTCCAATCGTTAAGGTTCGTTGGAACTCGAGACGTGGACCGGAGTTCACGTGGGAACGCGAGGATCAAATGATGAAAAGGTATCCTCACCTTTTTGAAGGGCTAACCAAACACAGAAAACCGCGAAACCCGGCAAACCGTCAGACATCACCGGAGGTATGAATTAAATTTCGGGACGAAATTTCTTTCTACTAGGGGATGATATGACAAACTGAAATTTTTTTTCTTACTCTTTCAGACACTCATCACGACTTGACTCAAATTTTCGGGACGAAAATTCTTTAACATGGGAATGATGTGACAATCGTCAATTTCAGGTTAACTCCGTTAACTCAACTCCGTCAATTCAAACTTAAGATCACTAAATCTATAACGCACACTTCATTACATTTAAACTAGGGTTTAAATGACGCTTAACACTTACTACATGTGTAGTCTTTCGGGAATTGCACCGAAACGCAAACGAGTTGACGCAGACGATTGATGAATAAACGAAAAACGTCAAAACAGTAATTATGTGATAATTATGTGTTAGACTTATGTGTTATGTGATAACATGGTTATAAACGCTAACTCAAGATGTAAACAAGTTAGTTAAGGCTAGGAAAAGTAATACTTAGAAGTGGAGGGGCCAAAGTGTAACATAGACTATTATAAATAAACCTAATAACCAAACCCTAACTATTATTTTCTTTTCCTCAACAATCCCGATCGGTCTCTCTCTCCCTTGGCTTCACACGGCTGCCGTCACCTCTAATCAGACATACAACCCTCAAATCAAGTGTTTGATTGAAGAACTAGGTGCTAGGAAGGTATAATTGATCATCCTTTACATCCTTGTTACTTGATTTTGATGTTTGTTGGGTTAATTACAAACCCTAGTGAGCCGATTTCATGTGTATGTAGGAAGTTAACATGATTGTTGTTGAATGAATGATGATTGATAACTAGTATTGATCTTGTTGCATGTTGATTGTTGTGTCTTTGATTTGAGTTCAAACACAAACCCTAATCAAGTATGTAATATGTAATTGATGTGCATGGATGGTGTTTATGGAGTTTAGAGGATCATATGAATGCATGATAGTTCATAGGTTGTTAATATGTTGAGTTTGGATGCAAACAGTTTCTGGACAGAATGTGTATATGATGTTTAAGTGACTGTAACGAAGTGTAAACATGAAAATTTGTTGAGATTGTTGGTACTACAGTAAACTAGGTTGAGTCTAGTTTCTAAAGAATATAAACTTGAAATTTTTGGACAAGTAGAAGTTAACTTTTATGAATTTACAAAAACATTGTGCAAAGCTGAGCTGTTAGACCTGCTGTTAGGTTGTGTTGTAAATGTTATATCTCATGAACTACGAGACCAATTGGGTTGGTTTCACTTCTGGAAGTTGACTTATTGAGTTAGGAACCTAACCCAAGTGGTCTTGCATTTATTGGATTTTTCGTTTAACGGGAATTGCAAATAACATTCTGTTGTGCATGAACTTGACTGTTATGAGTTTGCTGTAATGATTTGATGATTGTGAGAAACCTATGTGGAATAAAAATATAATTAAATATGTTCTGGAAACCTAGGACATATGTGCTTCTTTGATGATTTTTGGTAAATTAATTGAGATGCTATGATCGGTGAAATAGTACAATCTTTCTAGTAGGATTTCTGTCTCGGTGAAACTAGCTGCTGAGTTGTGTAAAGATGCTCGAAACATGATACTTGCTATATAATTGTTATGTTTTGACCAAAATACCCTTGCGGGGGAATAATTGCTAATTGATTGCCATGATTTGACCAAATTGCCCTCATGGGGAATAATGGCTAGTTAATTGTTATTTGTTGACCAAAATGCCCTTACGGGGAATAATTGCTAGTAATGTACGTTATGAATACATGGCACGTATATGATTGCTTACACATATAATGTGTCACAAAAACACTTGTTAAAGTCACACACGATTCACGAACGAAGCACGAAACATGTTATGTGCATAGGTATTATGTGCCGGGTCTAGAGACTCGATAATATTCCGACACTTAGAAAAATCTCTTTGTTGTTTTAGAACGTTAGAGAGAGTTTTTCGGTGACGCGCATCTTGGTGATTTAATTTGAGAAATTCTTCGCAAACAGTGAGTTTCACTTTCCCCTCTTTAAACTGTTTTCAAACGCTTTTCACTTGGGGGAGATAACATACTCCACAACGCATTTAAGATTTTGTTATAAATTATATATCACTTGTAAAGGCTAAGTGGCAAACGAAATATTTGAAGTCCTACACATCGAACCGGTTAATATTTAGAATAGCGAGTCACTGTTGAGTAGTACTACTGGGTTTGACAAACCCCACCCAACGCTAAACTCGATTGGAGGTCGAGCGGGTGTAATTTTGGCTAACACGTACCATGGTCTGGAGGACCTGGTGACAAGGCACTTAATAAACGAGTCAACTTCGGTGTCGAACACTTAGTAATACTTGTTGTATAGACTAGCTACCTATCGATATATAATTTGACATAACACTATCTGGTAACGCAAAACGCTGTAACGCTGTAACGCAAAACGCTTAACGCAAAACGTTGTAACGCTAAACGCAAACGCTAAACGATTTATTTTTATATAACTTGTGAACTCACCAACCTTGTGTTGACACTTTTAGTATGTTATTCTCAGGTAGCCGAGGCGGGCGCGCGGTTTAGGAACATGCATTGCTTGATAAACTTTTAACTATGCAAACTTACTTTTAACTGTTATCCTTGGTTTTAAATCGTCCTGCGTGACGTAACGTTGTTTCTATGGTTTTACGCTTCCGCACTTATTTTCATTTAAACGTTTTTATGGTTTGATTATAACTGATGATTCCGATCCTGTTAGTTCACATCCTCTGACGGTAAAACTCCGTTAGTGGATTTTGAGGGTGTGACATATACAGAGGATAAAATCTAGTTGTGAAATAATTGGTGATGATAAAACATTGTTTATTTTTATGTTTTTTAGATTTAGTGGATTTTGTGTGTTTTTAAAAAAATATATGTGACAACCAACTAAGCTTGATTTTAGGTGTTTTTAAGACTCTTTTCCTGGATTGTCTAATAAATTTTTATGTTTTATTTTACTTTTATATTAAAAAAGGATTGGTAGTGATTTACTTATTCTCACCGGTACAAGAATCTTAAAGAAGTGCGGCATCCGTTAACTACATCTAATTAATGTTGGTTTTGTACAGGGTTGAAAATAATAGTTTAAATGGACGGCATTCACACGTTTCTGAATTCGAACAAGTCTTCTAGTAGCATCCAAGAGTGAACACATGTATCCATACATACATGTACACAACATACATTTCAAAAACGATTTATTATTTTATCTTTTCATTTAAACTTACACTTATTTGTTGCTTTTTAATAAAAGAAAACAACATTTAGTCACTTGTTAATGTTGTCACCGCATCCTTGCTCTTCACTCTCTTAAACACATTAAGTGACCCTAATTTATTTGTCACATCCTCCTTGCTCTTCACCCGCATAAGAATATATGGATCATATTTAATATGCTCGCATAAGAATAATTGTGTATTGTTTTTTTGTTTATGTTTATGATTTTTCATGTATAGCTTTTCACTTTTTAATTATTATGTAAGTTATATTTTATTGGAAAACCCGTGTAGTACAATAGTCTCAAGATAGTTACGCTATATAAAGATAAGTGATCCAGCTTAATAATCGCAATCTTTACTTTATATAGTAAATATAGTATCGTGGTATGTGGTTGAGTGGCTCATCATTGATAGCATGTCCTTCTCTTGTTAATTATTCAACGATAATGAAGATATAATGATAGTTTGATTATAAAATTATACTTAGTAATAAGGTCGATTGTTAAAGAGAAATATACTAGAATTAACTCTAAAAATATGCATGTACATACATGGTTGTATATCACTCTTCAAGTGTATTGTGATGTCGGATCATTTTGACTGGGAAAAAAAAGCCACGCAGAACGATAGTTTCTTTATGAAACACCAAAACATATTTATATTCAATACAAATTAAAATGGTAACTACTATATATTTGCCCGAAAAAATGTTGAGCATTTTCATCTCTTCCTATATTTTCAAATTCAAAATTACATTAGAACATACTATAATTTCTCTGTCTTTTCATTTTTCCATTCTCCACTCACAATCACTTTAAAAAATAGTAAAAAATTATAGAGAGTGAATAGTAGTAGTTTTTTCAAATATACAGAAAAATCACTATATTTTTTCTCTTCTCACAACACCTACATTTTTAAAACCCCCTTCACATTAAATAAAGAATAGAATGTGAGTGCTCATACTCTATGCCTACGAACTCCTAAATGAAACCAAAATCTACACCGCCTTGAATTGAATCTAAAACTTCACACTTAAAAGGTTAGCTCTCTACAATCTGGATTAGTCCCACAATGACATCCATCCACGATAAAGAGAAGTTGATCATGGGAGAGGGCATATGGCCATGCGGCCCGATTAACCTAGTCCCACAACTTGGTCTCAAGTTTCCTTTTCTTGTCTAAGCCTCGCATGATTTTGCGCACAAGGTCTTTGTAGGAGTGTTTACATCATTCGTTAATGGCACTTGCGCAACCATGGTCCTTCATCTTAACTAATAACTATCATTGATTTGTCAATTATTCATCCTAACCGAAAATGGTCCCTTTATTACATGATGCCATTTATAGTCTTAATGGTGGCTTTTTGACATTTCAAAAGAATTTTAATTCAACCTAAAGTCTAAAATATTACATTCATTAAAATCGAACCACACCCGTATCCGATTCATGGAGCCCTCAGTTCAAGAAACAAAAAGAAGATGATCGAACCATCTCCTCTTACTCTTTTTCAAATTCAATAAATATCGGTTGATCGTATATTTCATTAGAGTTCTATGATTCAAAGTATCCTTTCTTATCTGGTTCCTTTGAATTCATATTCGAAGTTGCGATAGGATCTACTCATTAAAAAAATCGATTCAATACATTTTTTATTAACCAGTGGGTGCTATGTTGGATTGGAATTAGATCAATTTCAGATCAGTCTATATTTATTCATTGCCTCTTTTATGATGTTACTAGCAAATACACTATTTTTGGTTTTGGCTCTTCCAAATCATTTCCACTGAGATCCGGACCCTTTTTTCTGATCCTTCAATAAAAAGATTCATTCTCTTCTTAAAAAAAATAAGAAATAGAACCAATAAAACCAATAAAAATGTTGTTTCCATTCATACGGAGTTAAATACTCCATTCAATAATTGTTTTGGATCCAATCCATAGGAATTTAAAAAGAAAAGGCAAAGTTCCTCGAAAACGGCTTGGTTATTGATAGAGTGAATAAATATATCATTTCTTAAAAGCTCTCTTCTGATTCAAAATCATGGTGTAACGTGTAGCCTCCCCTGTTCCGGTCATGGAATTGATGAAATAATAAAAAATGAATTTTTGTTCAAGAATGAAATCTTGTTGGAATTATCCATATCCAGTTCATCCTTCATAATCATATCACATCCCAAATCTAATGAAATATTTTAGTGAAGGTAATATTTTGGTTAGGGGCAATATGGACGCCTGGCTGGGGCACATTTTTTCTATGGGCACAAAGGTTTTTAAATATTCCTGATATTTTGTATATAATTTAAATGCCCACACACTTACAAGCTTTCTAATGTCATAAACTCATTCTACATATTTTACTAATTGTTATGTTTATTGTTATATCTTTAATTACTTTTAAAAAAATAAGTTTATATTATTTAGTTCGTTAAGACATAAATGACATACTTTTTCTAGCTTGGTTAAGCATATGAATTCTTAGAGCCAACCCTTGCTAAAAAGTAAAGGAAATAGCATGTAACAAAGAAGGAATGTAAGTGATAAATTAATTGTAAGGAAGAAATATGTAAACATATTATCACATATTTTTGCAGTGTAAAACCGTTAACTGTGATCAGTTGATCACCGTACGTCACTGTGATACAAGCTTTCAACGACCACAATAAATGTAGTAGTTGTTTGGTGACATTTCGACGAAAAAGTCCAATTTTTAGTAAATGTTGATATCTCCCTCTTTTCATTTTCGTAATATTATGTGTACGTATGCATATGTAATAATGTACTTTTGTTTGTATGTGTCTTCCGGTACGAAGCTAAAGCAATAAGTAATTTTTATAACAATAAACAACAAATTACTCGTAAGGTATAGGTACCCTAATCTATATAGTATTACCCACAACCTTATAGCACTTTTATTTTGGGAAAATTAAAAAAAAGACACTTAAAGGTGAGAGATTTTAAATTTGTCAATTCAAAATCGTTTTTTCAGATTTTTCTTCTTCTAAAGCATCGTCAGCGATGTGTTAGGTAATCTTGTCGATATGTTAGCTAACACATAGTCAACAATGTGTTAGGCCTCCAAATATACAATCAAAGATGTGTTAGGCATCCAAACACATGGTCAAAGACGTGTTTAGCATCTTGTTTGTTTTTTTTAATATTATGTTATCATAACTAATCTTACTAATATTTGGTTTCTTTTATAACTTTTAATATATAAAGTTTTATATAATTTTGAATATAACGTTAGATAAATGTTTTTTTATCTACATATTGAAGTAAAAAATAATTTTAAACCATGCCGGGTCAACTTTATTGAACATTTCGATATTAATTTAAGGCGGCTCAGCTTTGAGTAAAGTTTATGTCGGTCCGTATATTAAAAAAAACACGTCTCAATGATATAAACGAAATAATATAAAATTTTATATAAATAAGATATAAAATAAAAAACTTAATATAAGAAAATTTAGTTATAAGAATATAATATTAAAAAACATACAAGAAGCTAAACACATCTATGTCCATGTGTTTGGATGTCTAATACATCTGACTATATGTTAGGTAACTCGTCGACGGGACTACCTAACACATCGCCAGAGATATGTTAGAAAATGGACAAATCTTTAAAAAACGATTTTCGGGGACAAATTTAGAATATCTCACAATTAAGGGGCTATTTTGTGAATTTCTTTTTATTTGTCATATTCATACTATATATAAAGCATGTCTGTGTGACCTCATATATAATTTTTAAGAGATACCAAACTTGTTTTAAGTATAAACTATAATGCAAAAGATTAAAACATTTTAGGGACAGTTTTGTCTTTTGACAATTTTGCTTTTACCAAAATTATGTACTATTGAATTTAATTTATTCAATAATAATTACAAGTTTTGTTCTTTAATTCTATCACATTTTGTAAACTTATATGATATTTACACATATACCCCTTATTTTAAACCAATTACCCCCACGACGTTTATAACATTTTACTCGTAAATATATTTTTTTTAAAACACAATACCATAAAAACGAGTATTTTGATCTCTTTAATTTGATTATGCTATTGCTATACATTTTCATTTAAAAAAATTAATGTGTTACGTGATTACCATTAAGGACCGATAAATGGGCCGAGCAGGTTCTGTTGATCTGGTCATGGGTCTAGAAGGTTAAGGCTGGAATGGATCGATACAAAAAAGGTTACATTGGTTTGGGTCGGGACGGGTTCAGGTTGAAAGGGGTTAAGTCAAAACGGATTTAGGGTTAGAACAATGTCAGGCAAATGGGTTGCTGGTCAAGACGCGTTCAATGTAGCGTTACGTGTGCACCGACACCTTATTGCGCGCGTACAATCGTCGTGTGACATACTTACTAACACTGGTTAAGCTTCAATGCCGCATTACGAGCATACTATTGTTAGGTTACGCACATACTGTTGTGAAGTCGCACACTTGCTGAAACGGTAACACCGGTTACGCGTTCGATGCCATGTTTGCGTACATACCTCACTGCATCGTGCGAGTACCCAACTAATTTATGTAATAATAAATAACACCCATTATTATTATTATTATTATTATTATTAAGAAGTTTGGCGAAGTAACCACGTGATTGATCCATGTGGCCTCACGTGGTTGGTCATCTTTTTTATTTGCTTTAATTTGTTTTCGTTTTTAAGTTTGTGTCAGTTCGCCGCCAAAAAATAAGGGTTTTTTTTCCGTTGATATCGTCAAATGATTCCGGTCAAATTCACGTCAGCTCGCGGTCTCAACCTAAAGTCTT
Source organism: Bidens hawaiensis (assembly GCF_021521415.1). Taxonomy (NCBI): domain Eukaryota; kingdom Viridiplantae; phylum Streptophyta; class Magnoliopsida; order Asterales; family Asteraceae; genus Bidens; species Bidens hawaiensis. The sequence goes on from NW_027491410.1 coordinate 708,723, forward strand.
TTTCTTCGCAAGTTTTTTTGTCCGTCGATTCTGGACGAATTTGCGTCAGATGACGGCCACACACGTATATTTTTGGTTTTCAATACGGTCTTTTTTAAGTAAATATGTTAATTTGTTGTATTTTGAGTGTGAACGAATTAACTTATTGCTTAATTTCAGTGACATAACCTGATACTAACCGAATTCGTGTTGATTCACCACCACAACACGTGGTTTTATGTGTACGATTTAGTGCCAACAATGCCAACTCCGATTGAATTCGCATTAGTTTGCAAACGCAACGTGCGAGTATTTTATCACTTTTTTTCCCTCGATTCCAGAATCAACGTGAGTGTTTTTTTTCGCCACATATTTTTTTATATTTTAAATAGGTAAAATTATTGTATTCGGGTGTGGACGAATTTATGGTTTGCTTTATTTTTGGCGCTGTAACCAGATAGCAACTGAAGTATCATCGGTTTGTAACTTCAATACGTGTTTTGTTATGTTAATATGTTGTTTTTTGGAGTTAACAAAGTTTATTATTCTTTCATCTGTTTTTGGTGGGTGGGGGTGGGGGGGTTGGTTTGTGGTTATTACTGCTTTCTTAATCCGATAATGAGAATCTTCCTAGTTATGTATAAACATAATTGGCAATTCCAGTCTCTCTCACAAAAATTACTCTTCCCTTCTTAGACTATCCGTACTCGGCTTGTTATGCCGGCGTTTTGGGCTATAACCCCCCCCCCCCCCGGTGTTTTGGGATTTTTTTAAGCATTATACACAAAACGCTGCAAATGGCTCCAAAATCAAAGAAATAACCGTTACATGTTATCGTTGGGTTGGGAGCCGTTGGGAAACAAAATTTATTTTATATATATTAAACCAACTCATCCCAATCAAAACTCATCAAACTTATAAAACATCTCTTTCAACTCTATATTTCTTCACACAAACTTCACTATATAAATGGATCCTCCATCTATATATAAACAGTTTTTCGGGCCCGACCAACAAGCCGAAGACGCGGCGGAGGAAGAGGCGGTTACGAGTGCGATTGTGCTCACGGCATCTTATATGAGTTCCGTTACGAGTGAGATTAGCTCTCCACCACCCCCGTTTCAAAAAGAGCATATATCGAGCGAGATCGTACCGAAGCCAACAATCGGTTAATAGCGGATTACTTACGCGACTCGCCGAGATACAAGAACCCGAAGACCTTCAGGCGTCGTTTTCGGATGTCTAAAAATTTATTTATGCGCATCACCAATGATTTGGAGCGTGAGCTTGATTACTTTAAGCAAAAGCCGGACGGTCGAGGGACGCTAGGATTCACGGCTATTCAGAAGGTTACGTCAGCCATACGCGTGCTTGCCTACGGAAACACGACCGACTTCAACGACGAGTATTTAAAGATGACCGATAAAATAACTCGGGACACCTTGGAGTATTTTTGTTACCATACGTTTTGTTATTTTTTTTTAAATAAATATATCACTTGTTTACTTTAATCAATTATTTTATAAAAGTTGTGTAAAATATAGGAATATTGAAACTATATGGCCCACATTATCTGAGAGAGCCCAACTGGAACGGCCTACAATATAATTACGAGGCACATACAAGGGTGCATGGTTTCCCCGGCATGATAGGGAGTGTAGATTGCATGAATTAAGAATTGGCTAATTGTCCAACTGCATGGCGAGGTCAATACAAACGAGTTGACCAAAAGGGACCAACGGTCAGCCTTCAAGCGATTGCTTAATACGACCTTTGGATTTGGTCGGCATTCTTTGGTGTTCCCGGTTCCAACATGACATAACCGTCTTAGCGCGGTCTCCTATGATGGAGAGTTACATATCTGGGACCGTTCTCGTAGCTTCGCTTTGGGCTAACGATAACTTCTACCATCATGGGTACTATCTGGGTGATGGAATATATCCAGAGTATGCGATAATCGTTAAAACATTCAGAGACCCGATGGATGAAAAAAGCCAGTATTTTAAGAAAGTGCAAGAGTCTGCGAGAAAGGATATCGAGAGGTGTTTTGGTGTTCTTCAACAACGATGACATTTTGTTAAAAATCATTATCGTCTAAGGTCTTTAGAAAGAATGAAATGTGCTATGTATGTGTGTATCACAATGCATAACATGATCATCGAGGACGAGGGGAGAGCAATATGTCCAACTTTTATACCAGACCCGGATCCACCACGAACTCCAGCAAGCATGGAGCAAAAACTCGAAAACTCGGATTTCGTGCGGTCAAAAGAGATACATAACGCACTAAAGGGAGATTTGGTTGAACATCTTTGGATGAATCGGCGTTTTCCTGGTGAAAACGAGAATCAAAACGAGGGCAACAATGAAGATGATGATGAAGACGACGACGACGATGAAGACGAAGTGGGCGAAGACGACGAGGGCGAAGACGTTGAAGACGACAACGAAGACGAGTAGTTTTTTTTCTTTTAATGTAATATTTATTTATAAAATATTATTGTTATTTGATTATTTTTCTAATAAAAAATTTAAAAAAAAAAAAGTGTACAAGTGACTGAGCGACACGTTGCGCATAATGCCTGGGGTAAGACTTTATGACTACACCCTGTTTTTATAAAAAATCATAACTCTGACTGGACGCTACGTGACACATAACACCTGAAGGTAAGGCATTATGACTACACGTGGTCTTATAACTTCATTGGCAAATTGTATACCATCTTAATTAATGCATTTAATGCATTGAGTTTTATATTTATTCTATGCCCCCTTAATAATTTGTAATATAAACCCCATTAAGTGTATGTTTTTTTTATTGCAACAACTTAATTTTATAATCTTAATGCATAGTTTTTTTCCTTTACACATAGTTCAATCATATCTATATACATTTTTTTTATTTTCTCTTATAACTTTCAAAGTATGATGTTTTAAAAAATATAAATGTATCAATGTGATAGTACTCATTTTTATATACATTTCGTGTAGATTTTGTATTAAATGGAGTTGTGCGTAATAATGTGCCGGTCAACAAAACACAAATGTACATGTGCCTAGGATGCTCAACTAGAAAAAGACAACTTCTGCAAATTTGTAACCTAAAACCTAAACTGTGTTATGTTCTTATGTCAAATTTGACGTCGTGAGAAAGAGCTTGAAATTTCATGTTTATGTTGTTGTATAATAAACTATTCATGTGTATAATGCTCTATAGTTAGTAAATTTCATAGTAATGTGAATCCATGTTTTGGAGATCTTGAGTAGTAAGTTCCAAGAAATGTTAATTTTACCAAAAATTGAAAATAATGGGGATTTTTATCTCTTGATACTTTTTCGATCTTTAGTTGCTATTTGAATTTGATCATATTTGAAGCTATTTTTTGGTTTTAATACGAGTCTGGATTTGTTGACAATTAATATATGAGGGCTTAAATAGCGTTTTTGTTAGTTGAAAGACCCCCCCCCCCCCCCATATCTAAAAAAAAGGTGAAAATACATATGGGTTGGGGGTTGAATTGTAATACCATGTTTAATATCAAACCAGTATTCGTCGACTGTTTGTTGGCTAACTATCCGTTTGGTACTCAAGAAATGAGCATGCCTTAGGTATCAGTACGTTCGTTAGTATCTTAAAACCACTCATTCAAATTTTAAAGCACATTTTTATTCCTTACCAGTTTTTTATACAAATTAAACCCATATCAATGTTAACGTTAACATAAATGTTTGAAATATCTAATGATCTGAAGACGGAGCGGCTTAAAATAAACTTAATCTTGACGAATTGACTTAAAAGCCCTCTACTTTCGACATAAAGTTCACGATGTGGGTTAGCTTTTCTAACCGACGTTTGTATTCAAAACTTTTGCAATTAGAAAAACAAAAAGATGGGTATATATATGACTAGGTTAGCTACCCGTGTAGTACACGGGTTATAATAAATAAAATTATTTAAAGAATAACACAATTTAAATACAAAAAATATGTTCAAAATATATGATATTGAAGAATAAGTTACACATTACATAATATGAAAATAAAAGTTGTTAGAAAATTCATAAATCTCTAAATATATCTTTGTACACAATATTTGTAGTTTTATATGTAACTTTAATTTCTATATCAAAAACAAACCAACCTTCTATAATGATTAACCTTAGCTTTTATTAATATTTAATGCAGAATAAAAATAAAGCGAAAATTTCATACTTTGAAATTAATCATTTTATCTAAAGGTATATGATTTTTTTAAGAATAAAAGTGTGAGTTCCAATATTACTTTCGGATATGATTTCGGCTTTTATAACACGGTTATCATATTGTATTTACACATATAGTTTAGTTTCATTGCATAGACCAATTTTCTAATTAATATTTTAAGCAACATTACTTCAACGTCGACTTTCAGGACTAATCTATAACTTGACAAACTTAGATTTTGAGGTCATTTAAAACATCGAGAAACTAATATTTTCTTGTAACGTATCATCTAATGACTGATAGAACATGGATAGCGAACGCTTGCTAATGTAACATCCCGAAAATTCTAGAATAATATTTAATGTAATGCCTGCGTCGGGTGAATTATTTGAGTTAGTGGGTTAATGATAATAATATGATAATAAAGCTTAAGGGGTAGAGGGCTTGGTTAATAGAATTAAAGATGGACCAAAAAGGAAAGATGGGCCTAACCCTAATCCTTTCCATTTTTATCTCTACACCATAGCCTACATCTTAGAAAACACACACAAACACTATTCTCTAACCCGAACCAAGATTCGAAGGCGAAAACCCGAGGTTGTTGGTGCTGGAACGTCGTGACGGACCAAAACAACATCAAAGACCAGCTCGTGTTCATATACCAACTCGTTTAAGGTACGTTTATGACTTGAACTTGTTCGTTTAGGTTCGGATTTCGTCTAGAAATCATAGATCTAGGTGTATATGGTAGAAACGAATCCAAAACAACAAACCTCACTGAAATTGGTTAAGAATTGATGGGTTAATCGATTGATAAAAGAACCCGTATATATATGCCTAAATCGCACCGTCTAAAACATGATATTTTAGTATTTGGGTACTTGGGGTTTGTAGGCACTGGGTAGACGAATATGTCGATACCTAATTCATGTTGTTTCATCACAATATGAGGGTTAATTAGAAATCCCGTATCTGTTGATTGTTACCTGTTCTTATCAATTTTGACTTTGACCCTAGAGTCAAAGATTTGGATAAGCCTGATGCCCAATTCGTTATACCAGACGAATCGCTGGTCATTCGTTAGAAAATCATAACGAATTAGATGATGTTCAAGTAACGAATTGAAATAACGAATTAGATGATGTTCAGGTGACGAATTGGAATAGCGAATCAGGTCATGATCAGATAACGAATCAAAATGACGAACCAGGCTAACGAATCAGCTAATCAGACCATGAATGATAACGAATTAGGCTGTGTTTTGTTAACGAATTAGACTGTAGTCTGATAACGAATTAGGCTTAATTCGTTATAGAAAACAAGATGGCGAATTAGAAAATAATTTAAATCCTAATGGAAAATGTGTTAAGACCGTTAATGTAAATAAATTTTTTCCAATCTGACCTGGCAGCTTAACCCCAGCCCTTGGACCCCGCTAGGGGCTGCCGCCCCTAGAACCCTGCTGCCAGGGGCGCTGCCCCCGGACCCCTGTTCGTTGTGGGTAATAATTAAACTAGAAAGATGATATGGATAGTGATAATTAATTGATACGAGTAATTGTTATACATTTAGTCGTGCACGCTCAAGAAAGGAGTAAACATTAACAGTGAACGTAACCGAGTTCAAGTGAGTTTTTAGCCCCATTCCTTGTTATGTTTTCGGGGCTGTGTGCATACTCAATGTGATAATTAATACACTTACCTTAAGTGGTAAGTGTATGCCTTGTATGATTCATGTATGGTGAACGCTTGACGGTGCGTGAACGATCTTCGGATATTGCATGTACCGTCCGGTGGTAGTTAAAGATATGATTGGTATATATGATTTATGTATGTTATGTTAATAGCTTGTCGATACGTGAACGATCTTCGGATATTGCACGTACCGTTAGCTTATGAATAAAATATGGATATTTTATGTAGTGTAAGGATGATTGCTTATCGATACGTGAACGATCTTCGGATATTGCATGTATTGCCAAGAATAGTGACGATTGTCTCCTTATATGGATATTAAATGATAACTTATATACATAGTGTTCCCTCTACGGATATTATATAGAGTGTTCCTTAAATGGAAAGCATAGTGTTCCTTTAATGGAAAGACCAGTGTTCCTTTGATGGAAAGCATAGTGTTCCTTTAATGGAAAGACCAGTGTTCCTTTGATGGAAAACATAGTGTTTCTTTAATGGAAAGCATAGTGTTCCTTCTATGGAAGTATATAGGATGTTCCTTTTATGAAGAATATATATATATATATATATAGAGAGAGAGTGTCCTTCTATGGAGAATATAAATAGTAGGGGTAATAGTAATAGTTCTTTTAATAGATATTATGTGACGTTCCTCTTATGGATATTTATACAAGGTTAAGATATGTATGTATGTAAGAGATGTGTATGTATTGTATGTCGCCTGATTAACTAGAACTCACTCAGCGTAGCTTACTTTTAGTATGCACGCAGGTGAATATGATTAAAGAGCTAGCATGGGGTTGGCGCATGGCATGGATCGAACGGCTGGCATTTGAGGATGGAAGAAATTATGTTTTAATATGATGATTTATGTTATGGTTTTGAAGAAAAGATTAATTGTTTTGTAATAAACGGTTAAAGTTTTATATTCCGCGAAAGTTTTAATAAACTCTGATTTATAGAACTGTGTTTATGAGTAAAATCCAACGTCTAAATGTGAGGCATCGGTAACGGGGCCTTACAGCTAATTTCTTGAACGACCTTATTTTTCAGTGCAAGTATAACTCGCTCACTAAAGAAATATGTATTTTTAAAATCTTCAATAATAGAAGAATACACAAAGTCAATTTATCATATGATTAATATTTTGCTAATCTCTAACATTCGTATTCCAAATATAAGTTATTTATCCACCTGAAAAACCAAAACATATAGTCTAGTGTTTATATTTTTGTGGATTTTTAAGATGATTAACTTGACATATATAATGGGTTAATTAAATAGTTAATTAAAAAAGAAGTTGTAAATGACTCCTTTTTTAAACAAACCCGTGGACCGAACTCATTTTAATCGTAAATTGTTTTGACTTGAACAATGTTTGATATTTTAACTGGTTAAAGTAACCCGCTTGTTTAAGTTAACATAAATACTAAGAATATATCAAAAGTGAATTTGTCTTTTCAGGGTTTGAAAGAAAAAGACTTGTAATTTAGTAAATAATCATATATATTTAATAAGTTAAAGTTTATTGAGATTTAATTTTAAAATTAATTTTGCATCTTCATCCAATAATATCATTTTTATAAAACCTTAATTAATTTAATATAATATATTTAAAACCTTCCTATTTGGAATTATTTTTCAATATTAACGTGAAAATTGTTTACTTAAAAAAAACTAATGTTAATAACTAATATATTTATATAAAACAAAATAGCATATTTATGTTGGTATTAAATTATTTAAATCAGGAAAAAAATTATTAAAAAATGAAAGATTAAAATGTTAAAAATGAAATACAAAATTATTAATAAGAAAGAGAATTGTCAAATGTATTTAATATGAGAGAGAGGAGAGAAAATTTTTATAAGGTTTAATTTGGTGATGACATGTGTCATATAGTAAGTTTTATTTATTATACAGTATAGATTTTGGATAATTGGATTTGATACAATCTAATACGGAGTATATAATCTAAGACAATCCATTTAACCGGCAATGTAAATTTTCTCTCAGTCTCATGCCCGCTCTCATATCCAATTTTTTATCTAGCTACCAGCCCAACAAACACCCTTCATTAATAAATTAAGAGTGACACAATAACATGCGCGTGAGTGCACTTATAACATAATATATAAGAAACTAAAAATAAAATTTGGATATTTATTATTAACAAGAAGAACACACTAATTTACATGTGTTAAAAGTTTTAAAAATTACTGGTTTTCAACACGATAGAAAACTTGAAAACGCCTAAATTGTTACAAAAAATTTTGACGCCCTGAAACAATTAGCAATGCACTAAACACTACTAGAAAACAAGTCATTTTCTCATAAATATTTCCTACAAATTTCTTAAAACAAGTAGTTCCAACAGATTTCCAACAAAAAAAAACTCCAACTTTGCTACAATATTATCTAATAAACATTATGTTAAGTCAAAACAGTTTTTGTAGAAAAGTTGTAGGAAGTTTACAACAAAATGTTATTGTAGTAATTTTGTAAGAAAAATTGTTGGAAAACGGTTGAAAACGATTATCAAGCATGTATTTTTCCAACGAAACTTTTTGTTGGAAAATTGTTAGAAACTGAATTTTTCAACAAATTTCCTACAAATTCAGTTCTAGAAAAACATCTCTTTTCTAGTAGTGAAATGCACCGAAAATTGTCATACATTTAAGATACATTTCCGGGGAAAAAAAGCTTAAGATACATTTCCGGGGAAAAAAAGCGCATGTGAGTCAATATTGATACAAAATAGTGACCAATGTGAAAAAAATGAAAACTGATGTGTGAAATATGTATTAGTAAATTATTACCAAGTTTTAATTAGAATCACCTAATTACCCGCATACAGTCGTCAAGTGTACGAGTTGTAATAAGCTAGTCCATATATCGTACCTAGGTCACTATGAGAAACTTCTAAATAATAAACCTAACTGATACTGACCTAAAGTGATTTTTTTTTATTTTAAAAACAGTAATTTAAATATTAGTTATTAAAATAATAAAATTATACTTTAAATTATTAAATTAGATGCATTTGATACATAAACTAGAAATGAGGAAATGTTTGAAATGCAGATACGATGAAAACGAGTTACCTAGGTATGAATTCATAAACACATGTAATGAGATCCTAACTCTAGTGAATTGATTGAAGACCCGGCTCTAACCTAGTGAACCTCTAAACCATAGACGATAAACTAAACTTGAATTCGGACAAGTGAAGAAGTGCTAAAATGGACCGGCTCGAACCTTCAATACCAAATCCCACAATTATTGAATATAAAACTGTTTGTATGTTAAAACCCTCAAACTGCAAAGTTGAAAATATTTTAGAACCAAAATCCTTGAAAACCCTAGACACGACTAGATAACCGAACCCAGACCTCGGGTAACCAATTATTAGCCAATATTTAGCTAATAACCTAGCTAACCAGAATCATAACCTTAATCATCGAGTAGGATAGCACACTTAAGTTAATTGATATTAAATAATAATAGTTATTTTTACTTGTATTAACCTTAATCCGAAGAAGTAGCCCGAAATCTAACGATTAACGAACTATAATGATCCTACCAAATCTAGGGAATAAACCTATACACCCTAGACCAATTAAATCAACAAATAACTGTCAAATACAAATCAACACCAACACACAAAGATCAAAATCAAATATCTAACTATACAAATAAAAGAAAATAATGAGGATAATGTGGCAATCCCACATTCATTCTAGGCCTAATCTCTCTTCTTATTCATCCTACCTGTCTAACTATACAAATAAAAGAAAATAACGAGGATAATGTGGCAATCCCACATTCATTCTAGGTCTAATCTCTCTTCTCATTCATCCTACCTATCCATGGGTTATGGAGCAAAACCATATTGACAAATGGATTATAATTTCCTTTCTAATTCTCTAATTTATCATCTCATTCATCTAAACTATCCATTGGCCCATGAGTTATTTTCATTTCCAATTCTTTAATTTCTCATCTTATTTATTCTACATATCCATGGGTCATGAGACAAAACAATTTTGAGAAATGGGTTATAATCTCTCTTTTAATTCTCTAATCTCTCATCTCATTTATCATATTTAACCACGGGCAAATGGTCAAAACAATTTTTGCAAATGTTGTATATAAAAAAATCAAATTTGTAAATTTGAGATTTTAGACTTCTTATTGTTTATACTATATATTTTATCTTCTTTTTACCTATAATTCTGTTCATTTCTTTTAGATAATGGATCTTTTTATTTTTATTATTTGACAAATCTCGTGTAATACACAGGTTCAAAAGCTAATAAAATATAATCATGTAAATGTCCACACTCCACATTCAACAAAACACCAAAGTCAATAAACACAAACATGTGACTATTTCATAAACCCTAAGTAACTCAAAAATGTTTAGCTACTCATAGTAATGAATGAAACAAAAATAAAATAAATTACGGTTCATAATAAATAGTGGAGAAGAAAATAAATTACTAGTTGCTCTGATCAGTTCTTCTATTTGCTCCTCTTGTACAAACTGATATCCAATCCTCTTCGTTCGCGTCACCCAATCATAATAATCAGCAGTCAAAACCCCCCTTCCTTGTGTGACAAACAATTCCCCTTTTCAACCTTAGCCATCTCCAATCTTTAAATACTATTAAAGCAATACAATGTGGACACATGACCTTCTTCTAGGCTGTCCACATGTGCAATCCAGTCAGCATGTTTCCATTCTCATGTGCTCTAATATTCTGCCACGTCTCATCTAACACACTATTTAACTTTAGAATTTTCCACCCTAATCATTTTAATATCTCTCTCTCTCTCTCTCTCTGCTTACTAACTCCAACATCCACCATCTTCTATATTCCGGTAATGTAGATCGAGATTAATTGTTTTCCGGTAAGGTTATATATTATACTTTAATGGCCAACAATGTTATATGATTTTCCGACAAGGTTATATCTTTTTTCGGCAACATCATATTTTCTTCCGGCTATTGTAGATCTAGCCTTTTATCTTTATTTTCATTGTTAACTGATTTTTATAAAATCTGCTTAGGTTCTAAATCAAAAACGACGATTAAGCTAATATTTCTACGTATTCACGTTATTCCGGTAAGTTTTCCGTTTATGTGTTATACCTATAACAATGGGTGTTTTATATTTATTTGAAGTTTGATATTTTTCCTGTTTTTTTGTTATACATGTTTTTCTTCTAGGTTCTAAATATAAATCAGCTTCATCCATATTCATTATCATTATTTCGTTTTTTCGGTAAGACACATTTAAATTATCCGGTTATAAATTATAATTCTAATATTCCATAATATCAATGTTATAACAAAACTTTATTATTTCAGGTAATTTACCCGATTGATTTACGGAAAATTTGATTTTAGTTTCTTAATAAAAAAAGGAGATACCATGGTTATTATCATTATTTGTTATTTTCCGGTAAGACATTAAAATTTTTCGATGATAAATTAAATATTAAATGTTCCATAACATAAACATTAATATTCTACTTTATAATTTCAGGTGAATGTCACGAGTCATACAACCTAATTTCAATTTAAATTCTACGAAAAAATCCAAGATACCATGGTCATTCTCACAATTTCGTTTTTGCAGTAACACATTTAAAATTTTCCGGTTATTAATTATAATTAAAATAATCCATAATATCAATATTAATATTTGATTTTATTATTTCAGGTTATTGTCCCACCCATATTATCTAATTTCACGGATTGAGGATGACTTTATAAGATGTATTTTTTTATATTGATGTATATTTATTTTTTGAATAATCATGTATATTCATGTACATATTTAATTATCCCATTAATACAATTTATTTAGTTTGACTTTCCTTTTTATGTTTAAATAACCGAATTTACATGAATATGGTAATTTAAATACTTTAATTATCCAAATCATACTTTAATTTACATCAATATTGAATATTGACTTTCCTTATAAATAATGGTCCATAATAATAATAATAATAATTTGACTACAATATATTATTTTATGTAGATTTAAATTTTGACTATATTTTAAAACATAACTTATATTTCCGTATTTTTATAATTTACAAAACTATTTGATTTCTATTTATATTCTAATTTAAAAAATTATTATCATGATAAAATTGATTTATATATAGTTATAAAATTGATCACACACTCAGATTTGACCTTACATATAAGGTCAATGTAGGTCAATGCTTTAAATATGGTAATTCTAAACAAATTTGGTATATGATTAACCATTAATTTATAATTAATTTATAATTAATGGTCCATAATAATAATAATGATTTGACTAAAGTATATTTTTTATATACATTTAAATTTTGACTATATTGTTACATTTAAACAACTTAATTTTAGAATTAATGATCAATAATTTAAATAATAAGTTGACTAAAATTTTCAAAGATAAGTTATATTACCTTATTTTGATAATATTTTGATAATTTACAAAACTATCTGATTACTAATTATATTCTAGTTTCAAAATTTTATTATCGTTTCTATTTATATTATATCTTACATAAATAAATATATGTAATGGATAGTTATAAAATCCTTTCTTTAAAACCATGATAATAACATAATATTTAAAACACCATTACTTTCATCTTCAGATGCCAGCCGCTTAATCTGTGCCATGTGCCAACCTCATGCTAGCTCTTTAATCATATTCACCTGCGTGCATACTAAAAGTCAGCTACGCTGAGTGAGTTTGAATTAATCAGGCGACATACAATACATACACATATCTTACATACCTACATATCTTAACCTTGTATAAATATCCATAAGAGGAACGTCACGCAATATCTATTAAAAGAACCATGGCTATTGCCCATGCTATATATATATTCCATAGAAGGACGCTCTGTATAAATTCTCCATAGAAGGATGCTCTATATACTTCCATAGAAGGAACATCCTATATATTTCCATAGAAGGAACGCTATGTTTTCCATTAAAGGAACACTATGCTTTCCATTAAAGGAACACTGTACTTTCCATTAAAGGAACACTGTATATATTATCCGTAGAAGAAACTGGGTACATAATTTATTACTTAATATCCATATAAGTAGACAATCACTATTCTTGGCAATAAATGCAATATCCGAAGATCGTCCACGTACCGACAAGCAATAATCTTTACATTACATACAATATTTAAATCTATATTTATAACCTGAAAGTACGTGCAATATCCGAAGATCGTTCACGTACCGACAAGCCATCATCTTTACGTTACGTACAATATTCGAAATTATATTTATAACCTGATAGTACGTGCAATATCCGAAGATCGTTCACGTACCGACAAGCCATCATCTTTACGTTACGTACAATATTCGCAACTATATTTATAACCTTATAGTACGTGCAATATCCGAAGATCGTTCACGTACCGAAAAGTGGTCATCTTTACATTACATACAATATTCATATCTATTTTATTAACCTGACAGTACGTGCAATATCCGAAGATCGTTCACGTACCAACAAGTTATCATTCCCATTCAAGACATATATAGATATCATATAATCATACATGGCATACACTTACCAATTTAGGGTAAGTGTATTAACTATCACATCGAGTATGCACACAGCCCTGAAAACATAACAAGGAATGGGGCTAGAAACTCACCTGAACTCGATTACGTTCACTGTTGATGGTTACTCCTTCCGAGAGGTGTGTACGGCTAACTGTATAACAATTATACGTAACGATTAACTATCACTACCCATATCACGTTTCTAGTATAACAATAGCCCACAACGAACGCGGGTCCGGGGGCAGCGCCCCTGGCAGCAGGGTTCTAGGGGCGGCAGCCCCTAGCGGGGTCCAAGGGGCAGACCCCTGGCTGGGGTTAAGCTGCCAGGTCAGCTTGGAAAAATTTTATTTTCATTAACTGTCTTAACACATTTTCCATTAGGATTTTAATTTATTTTCGAATTCGTTAACTCATTTGCTATAACGAATTAAGTCTGATTCGTTAACTAATTCGTTACTGTAGTTCGTTATCTTGTCATCATCAGGTTCGTCAATCTGATTCGCTATCTGAATATGACGTGATTCGTTGTTCTAGTTCGTTATATGAGCACCATCTGATTCATTACCTTGACATCCGTTGATTCGGTAGCTGATTCGTTATTAGAATCTAACGAATGGATGAATAACGAATCAGGGGTTTATTCGTTATCAAGTCACACGAATTAAGGGCTCATTCGTCAAGAACGCGAAACGAATTACTATCCATAACGAACTATCAGCTGTTCTTATCCAGACTTTGACTCAGGGTCAAAGTCAAAATTGTCAAGAACACGAAATGGTCAACAGTTACCATATCTGCAATTAAACCCTCGTTTCTTAACCAAATAACACGATTTTGGTACCATTGAACTCGCAATCCAAGCGCCTACAAACCCTAACCATCAAATCGGCCAAGCATTCACGTTTAATGGGTGAGATTTGGGCATATATAGGTACAGCCCGTTTATCAATTGATTAACCCATCGAATCTTGACCAATTCTAGTGAGGTTTGTTGTTTTGGATTCGTTTATAACATACTAAAACAGATCTATGATTTCCTAAACCAAACCGAACCTATATGAACGATTTATAAATATAAACGTACCTTAAACGAGTCGTTCTACGAACACGGTCAAGTTTGATGTTGGTTCAGCTTGTCACGACGATCTAGCACCAACTGAATCGGGTTTCCACCTTCGGATCTTGGCTCGGGATATTGGATAGTGTTTGTGTGTGTTTTTTCAAGGTGTATGCTAAGGTGTAGATTTGGATAAAAATGGAAAGGATTAGAGTTTAAGGGGTATTTATACTCCCTTAAGCCCATGGACCTAAGGCACATCTTTCCCTTTTGGTCCATATTTAATCTCATCTAAAAGCCTACTTATCCTATCATATTTTATTATTATTATTATTATTATTATTATTATTATTATTATTATTATTATTATTATTACTATTATTATTAACAGAACGAAAAATATTGGGATGTTACAAATATATTATTTTATATACATTTAATTTTGACTATATTGTTACATTTAAACAACTTAATCTAATTGTGTTTATAAAGGTTAATAACTTAAGGACCATATACAATATATGCAATATACTATATTGTATATATAAAAAATACCTTTGGTAATTGTATACAACATACAATATTGTATATATATAAATTACAAATTCAAATTAACTTTCCGGTAATTGTATGCATCTTTGGTATATGATTTAGACTTTATTTTATAATAATGATAATGATTTGACTATAATTTTCAACCTTTATATGAACTTTACAAAAATAAGTTATAGACTTTAATATTGTAAGGCCCCGTTACCAGTGCCTCACATTTGGATGTTAGATTTGTTAGTGTACGGTTTTGCGTCTTGAGTCTTTGTAATTATCATTAACGTTTTTTTTATTATTTAATGTAATAATTTGTTTAAGTATTATCTATTTCGTTATGTATACAGTCTAGTTCGCTAGGGGATGTTAGCGAACTAAGACTTAACCTTATTCCCTCCTGATTCGTTAGGAGATGTTAACGAATCAGGGGGTGTTTCGCTTATTTATTGTATGTAAAGAAGTAGGTCGCTAGGGGATGTTAGCAAACCAGACCTGTCTTCTATTTATAGTGAACCCTGTTCACTCTTAAGTAAAGTTTTTTAGAGAGTTAATTATCGAATTGCTGTCCAAATACTCTCTCGATCTTCAATCTTAATATTATACCAACTACTATTGATAATACATATACATATACACACCTATAACACTGAATTACAGTTAATTATGAGCTAGATCTATCAATTAAGGTATTAATTGTATTAACACAGATCCGAGATCTGTTATAGTTATAGATTGATACACCGGGTTCCAACAAGTGGTATCAGAGCTGTTGGTTGCTCAATTACACTTGATTTGGTGTTTAACTAGTTTTTGTTTTGGTTAATTTTATGTTTTGGGTCAATTTGAATCAATTTATCGTTGAATTGATTGTTTTATGGACGATTTGGACTGAATTTGAGGTTGATTAAGGTATTGGAAGGAATTGTGAGTTGGAATTGAGTTTTGGTTTTTGTTTTTGAGTGGATTGGAACTATTTTTGGTTTAAGTCCGAAACAGAGGTTGTATTGTGGGTAAATTGGATTGGTAATCGGAGGTATTTGGTATCAAGGATTAGTGTTTTGGATTCGTGATTGGTTTACGAGTAGGTTGATAGGTTAATTGTGCAATTTGGTTACGAATTGAGGTTGTATTACGGATTTACATATTCTGGGTTTCTGGGTTTAGTGTTCTTCATTTTTCCAGATTTCTGGAAATATTCTTTGAAGATTTGAAGATGAATCTGATTCGTTATCATCTTCATGGTGATTCATGTTATTATTCACTTTGATTCGTTATCTAAATTAGCTGATTCGTTATAACTTTCAAGAGATTCGTTTGCCAGTTCGTGTTAGTTGTTAATTCGTGTCATCTGATTCGTTAATTGGATAAACAGATTCGTGTGATACGTGTCCACTTTGGGATTTGTGTCATAACAACTTTTGCCACGTGGCATAAGGTGTCAAAGTTTGTTACAAACGGTTATAACAACTTGATTCGTTGTAGTTGATTCGCTAAATCAACTGTAGCTGATTCGTTATAGTCTGTTCGTTGTCTAATTCGTTACAAGAAATCTGTAATTCGCTAAGCCTGTAATTCGTGATTGACTTAGTCAATTCGTTAGTATTGACTAGTTCGTTGACTGATTGTTGACCATCTGATTCGTGATTTTGAGTTGATTCGTTAACCATTTGATTCGCTAAACTCAATTCTGATTCGTTGTCTGATCAATCTTCACTTCGGTAAGATTTGATTCGTTACTTTACTGAACACAGTTTGCTACAACTGTTTACAGTTCGCTACAACCGTTCACAGTTCATTAAACCTTATTTGTTGTTTGATTCGTTACACCTTTGAACTTTAAAATTTGTCAAAAATGGCCGGTATGTATGCATTGGCGTCTCAACATATGTTGATGCAACAAATGTTGCAACTTGATTCCGAGATAAGTTCACACTCTAAATGTCCAAGATTAATGAAGTTTAGTGACTTTGCCAAATGAGAACCTCGGTTTCGTGCACATTTGGGATCTGTTCATCCTGACGGCTCATATTGTCTCGATGAAGTTTATAAGGAACCGTTAATTGGTTATGATACTATTGGTTTTGTTCATAAAGCTGTATCTCAATATTCTCAAGAAGAAAAGAAATCTTTAGAAATCGAAACAAAAGCTTATTCCACTCTCACTATGGCATTGCCAGAAAATATCTTTCATTAAGTGGGTAACATAAAGAGATGTGCTTCTCTATTCCAACATCTTCGTATGAGAAGTATGGGGAACACAGCTGAGAGTAAGAAAGTAATGCTCAAGTTTCAGTTTTGAAACTTTAATCTATTGAAGGGAGAAACAGTTGAAGAGATTATTACAAGGTTTATTCATTTAATTGTTGAAATGGACAAGATGAAATTGGAAATTTCTGAAACAGATAAAATTGACACTATTAAGAGTGTGCTTCCAAGTTCTTATTCAATATTTCTCATGGTCTTAAAATAGAATGATTACTTCTTGAACGAAGACTTGACAGCACTTGAATTTTTACAAAAGATCGAAGCTAGAGAATATGATCTTAAGTGTCAAAAATCTTCCAAGGAAAATCAAGATCCAGCTTTCTATGGTGGAAGTATGCCTCTTAGTTCATCAATTTCTCTGATCAATGCTTTTCTTACCCAAGCTGCAAGTGAAAAAGAATCAACTATATTCAATGATCCAAAAGTTTGTTTCTATTCTACTGGTAATTCTGGATTGTCTGGTGGTTCTGGAAGTTCAACTACTACTAATCCATTTGCTTCACCACCTAGTGTTAATATGAAGGAAGCTGAGCAAAACTTTGCTTTTCTGACAGCTTTCATGTCTTCATATGAAAACTTGGTGAGTAGTAAAATTGCTACAAGTGATTTAACTGATGAGGACTATGATCAGATAGATCCTGATGATTTGGAAATCATGGATTT
This sequence comes from Bidens hawaiensis, assembly GCF_021521415.1. Lineage (NCBI taxonomy): Eukaryota > Viridiplantae > Streptophyta > Magnoliopsida > Asterales > Asteraceae > Bidens > Bidens hawaiensis. Next base: position 726,735 of record NW_027491410.1, read on the forward strand.
AAAGTGGAACATGGCTATGATTGTCCGTAAGGTTAAAAGATTCATGCAGCGAACTGGTAAAGATCTTCCAGCTTTAAACAAGAAATTGGGCTTTGACAAATTGAAAGTAAAATGCTATAATTGTCAAGAATTTGGGCATTTCGCAAAGGAATGTGATAAACCAAAGAAAGAATACACTGGTTCTCGTGGTCAACATCAAAATTCTTCTACACCACGAGGTAGTGATGCTGAAAAGAAACCATCCTCTTCTACAACAAAAGCAATGTTAGTAGATGGTAATGATTGATCACAACGGTTACTATGTAATGATGCTCAAGCAAATTTGGCTATGTTCGGGTTACACAAAGATTGTCAAGATACAAGTGGGAGTGATATGTCTTCTGATAATGATTCTGGATCTGATTCTGACGACTCTTGCGACAAGTCTCCAACAATATTTGCTTGCATGGACAAAATCAATGAGGTTAGTCATTTTATCTCTGCTATTTCATCTGTTAAAGTATCATGTGTTGATTGTGAATCTAACAAACCTAAGTTAGAAGCTTTGAAAAGTCAAAATGATAATCTGGTAAGAGAAATTGCTTCTCTAAAAGATACTTATCGACAATCTCTTGAATCTCAAATGAGATCTCGAGAAAAGATTGAAGCATTGTCGATAAGTAACCACGATCTCAAAGCTGAGTTATCTGTGAAAATGACGATTAATGACCACAAGTTTCAAGAAATTCTGAAACATCGTTCAAAGATAACCGAGCTTGAGAATGAGGTTCTTGAGTTGAAGAACAAACTGTAAAGTTTAGAAATTCTTCTTTTCTGTTGAATGAAATTATTGAAGTATCTGGTAAACAAAAGGACTAAAAGAAAGGTATTGGTTTTGTTGAAATTCCGCCACCATTTCACAATGATTACAAAGTTAATCCTTTTGCTAGAAAAGAAGAGGATTTGATTGAGAAAGAAACTGTAACTTCTGAAAAACCTAAACCAGTTAACACAGTAAAACCAGTTAAAACAGAAACTGTTAAGATCCAGGTTGCTCCTCAAAAACCTCATGTTTAAAGTAAAAAGGTCTTTGTTGAGAATGATGACAAAGTGATTATCGAGGACGTGTTTGAACCTGAGATCATACACAAGAATAAGAACATCCCAAGTTCTAATCATATTCTTTGCGAACCTCAAGAATTTGAGGAAGCTGTGTATGGTTCATTCAAGTCTCACATGAAAAAGGAAGAACCGGTAAAAACTAAACCACTAAAGGCAAAGAAGTCAGATAAACCAAAGATTTCTGATGAGGACTTAATGCGATTTGTTAATCCTCCTACTAGTTCTAAGCCTTCACCTGTTAGAGTTTTTAAATTAAAAGGGATGGACACGATGTTCACAGAAAAAGATATTCCAATAAGTATCATTAAACCTGAACTTATTGAGAGTGTCTTTATCAATGAAACGTCAAAAATTCAAGATCTTGAACGTCGATATGCTCAAGCGAAAAAATCAGTACTATTTGACCCATTGACTAAGGCAAAGCATGTTTTAAAACAAGCTAAGAAAATCAACTTTGTGAAGTCAACTGGGACAGACATATTGAAAAGTTTTTCAAATTGTTCTAATTTGGATTTTTACTTGAAAAAGAAATCTGAATTAACTGATGAGTTTAATGTGAGTCATCATCAAACTTCTGCATCATTCATTCCAACTACTTCACAACAACATCATGTAGACATGCGAAGATGTTTTCTTTGCGGTCAACTTGGTCATGTTGTGAGGGATTGTAATTAGAAGAGCTATCAGAAACTTTATCCTTTTATCAAGGACAACTCTAAACCAATTCCACTGGTAAAGGAGATGCTGAAACGACCTGTGTCATATACTGATGACACTCATATTATGTTCTCTAATGTGAATCCACGGAAAGCTATTCATGTTAATGAGACATATGGTCAGGTTAAACCAAAGTTTGTTCCGCATGAGCCAATTTGTAGGAACACGAATTCAAACATTGTTCAAGCAGCTTACTTAAGACGAAAGTCTAGGAAGCCAATAACTTATTCACAAGTGGCTGAACAACATTTGAACTCTGTTAAAGTTAATGATCAAAGAGAAAACCAAAAGGTGCCCAAGACTGAGGCCTGGGCTGCCTTTTTGAACTAATCATCTTTATTTTGTGTGTAGGGTTCATCCAGGACTGTGTCTGGTGAAAACTGGATAATGGATAGTGGATGTTCTCGTCATATCACTGGAAATCTCGACCTATTAACCAACGTGAGGAATATTCAAGGGGTTATGTGGCATTTGCTGGGAATTCTGGGGGCATGATCACACAAGAGGGTGAAGTTTCAAATGGTCACATTACGTTTGAGAAAGTAAATTATTGTGATAAAGTAGATCATAACTTATTAAGTGTATCGCAGATTTGTGATAAAAAGTACATAACGATATTCACTGACAAGGAATGTCTTATCTTGAAACCGGGTTATGTTATTCCCGAGGACATGGTTGTCATGCGATCACCACGATCGAATGATATTTATGTCTTGAACATGAGCTCTAAGATATCCACATCGATCGAAACATGTTTTGTCTCGAAGGCAACCGAGAAAGACTCGATTCTATGGCTTCGTAGAATGGGTCACATACATGTGAGAAAGATGAATTATTTGATGACTAATGATTTAGTGGAAGGTGTCTCGTTGAAGAATTTTAAATTATCCGATCACTGCGTTGCATGTAAAAAGGGCAAGCAGAAGAAGAAGACACATCCTTCTAAATTATTGAATTCCAATAACACTCTTCTAGAACGACTTCATATGGATTTGTTTGGTCCTGTGAATCGTGCGAGTATTTCTGGGGATTGGTATTGTCTTGTGGTGACTGATGACTATTCGAGATACTCATGGGTGTTATTTATGAGTTCGAAAAATCAAACACCGGTTTTGGTACAAAACCTTATCACCAAGATCGAATCATTATACAAACAAAAGGTGAGGAGAATCCGAAGTGATAATGGTACAGAATTCAAAAACACTGTATTGGATTTCTTTTGTGTTCAAAAAGGAATTCATCGAGAATACAGAGCACCTTATGTACCTCAACAAAATGGTGTTGCCGAACGAAATAATCGAACCTTGATTGAAGCTGCACGTACAATGCTCGCTGATTCTAAGCTTCCTGTCCAATTCTGGAATGAGGCGGTGAATACAGCTTGCTATACTCTTAATCGGGTTCTAACAGTTAAAACACTCAAAAAGACAAGCTATGAGTTATTGAATAATAGAAAACCTAATTTAAAGTATCTGGAACCTTTTGGGTGTCCTTGTACTATGTTGAAGAAGTATGCGGGTAAAATTGAAGAACAAGCTATCGAAGGGTATTTCTTGGGATATGCATCTCCAAAGAAAAGGGTATTTAACTTTACATCCGGTTGTGTTGAAGAGTGGTACCATGTGGACTGTCAAAAGTACACAACTCCTCCTCAAGGGAAAGGTCCCGATTGGATGTTTGACTACGATAGTTTATTTAATTCATTTACTCCATCAACTGAACACATTGACGAAGACCTGGTTCGAGCATACTTTGAAGATCATTTGGCGATTCCACGATTTTCAAGTTCTAATGATGTTGCAACTCAACCTGATGCTCCAACTGAGGAATCTCAAGTTGCTTCTACAGAGGCTATCGATAATGTTTCCACTTCTTCTGATGATGATCAAGCTGACGATCAAGTCATTTACCTTGAAAGTGATAATGTTTCATCTCCTGAACTTGGTGAACATTATACTAACTTATTTGATAATGTTGTTGTTCATGAAAATCCCACTCTTCGGATTCATGGATATCATCCACAGGAAAACATCATTGGAGAACTTGATGTGGGAGTTCGTACACGTCATCAAGTTGCTTCGTCAAGTGATAATAATATATTGTGTGCTTACACTGATTTACATTCATCGGGAATTGTGAATCTTGCTAAATTCACTTGCTTTCTATCTCAAGTTGAGCCAACGACGGCTCGAAAGGCACTTAAAGATCCTTCTTGGATAGAAGCTATGCAAGAAGAATTACAGCAATTTGCACGTTTGGGTGTTTGGGATTTAATAGACAAGCCTGCTAGAGTAAAGAAAGCGATTCCGACTAAGTGGGTATTTAAGTGTAAAAAAGACGATCGAGGTGTGATTATCAGAAACAAGGCACTTCTAGTGGTGCAAGGGTTTCATCAGCAATAGGGTATTGATTACACAGAGGTATATGCTCCAGTTGCAAGATAAGAGTCGATTCGAATCTTCCTGGCATATGCAGCTTACAAGAATATAAAGGTCTATCAAATGGATGTTAAAAGTGCTTTTCTCAATGGTGAACTACACGAAGAGGTGTTTGTCCAACAACCACCTGGTTTTGAAGATCCTGATTATCCGGACCGAGTTTACCGATTAAACAAGGCCCTGTATGGCCTACATCAAGTCCCAAGAGCTTGGTATGGCACGCTTGCCGACCATCTGACTGATAACGGCTTCAAAAGAGGGACAGTTGACTGCACTTTATTTCATAAAACTGTTGGTGATGATCTTCTCCTAGTCCAGATTTATGTTGATGATATTATTTTTTGGTCTACAAACGACACATTGTGTAAGGAGTTCGAGAAGTCCATGCAAACAAAGCTCGAGATGAGTTCGATGGGAGATATGAATTTCTTTTTAGGGCTGCAGGTTCACCAATCTACTAACGGAATCTTCATTCATCAGACTAAGTATGTGAACGACGTCTTGAGCCGATTCAAGATCTCTGCCGGAAAAATCCCTTCTACTCCTCTCCCAGCGGGTCACAATTTATCACCGGATGAATTGGAGGATACCGTTGATCCTACCCTCTATCGTGCCATGATCGGTTCTTCGATGTATCTAACGGCTTCTCGCCCTGATATTATGTTTGCTGTTTGTCTTTGTGCTAGGTACCAAGCAAGTCCACGAGTGACTCACCTAGCTGCGGTCAAGAGAATTCTTCAGTATTTGAGGGGTAATCCAGACATCGGGTTGTGGTACCCCAAGGATGATACTTTTGATCTTACTGCTTATTCAGACTCGGACTATGGAGGTTGCAAGATCAACTTCAAATCAACGACTGTAGGATGTCAATTTTTAGGAAACCGGCTTGTTTCCTGGCAGTGTAAGAAGCAGACAACAGTCTCCACTTCAACCGCCGAAGCTGAGTATGTTGCATCCTCGAGTTGCTGTTCCCGGGTTTTGTGGATACAACAACATCTCCGCGACTACGGTTGAAGTTTCTTACTACTCCTATTCTGATTGATAATTCTGCTGCAATTTCTATCACAAAGAATCCTGTACAACATTCGAAAACAAAACATATCGAAATTCGATATCACTTTATACGGGATTGCTTTGAGAAGAAGTTGATTGACCTTGAGAAAGTACATACTGACTTTCAGAAAGCCGATCTGTTTACCAAAGCTTTTGACAAAACACGTTTTAAATTTTTGCTTGGTTTAAACGGATTGAAGACCCTCGCTGATATCCTTAAACAAGGATGACTATCTTTATTTTATGTCATTTTTCTTTTAAAATTTATTTTGCTTTTAGGGGGTGAAAATCTAGAAAATACTAAAAGATTGTGTTTTTCGTTTGTATAGATAAAACCCAAAAACATTAAAAAAAAACCTTAATCCAAAAACATTAGAAAATTCAGAAAAATCAAAAATACTATTATTTCTTTAATATTTTCCTTTAAAATATTTCTTGAAAAACCAAAAACATTTTAAAATCTGAAAATACAAAAAGAATGTACTTTTCAGTTTGTACAGAAAAATCCGAAATCCAAAAAGACTGTGAAGTTTATTTTGTTTATAAGAAAATTGAAAAAGACAAAAATATTGTGTTTTTAAAGTATGTATAGAGAAAAATCAAAAAGATTTTTGCATGCGTTCGCTGAAAATTATGTCAATTATCTACACTTGAAGGGCATATACGTGTATATGTTTGGTCCTGATATTTACTTGTAAATGTTCAGGTTAGACATTTACCTGATGATGGAAAATAGTTGGGGTGTTCGTTATGCGTTTTTAGATTATTTTCTCGCTGAAAATTATGTCGGTTATTTAAGTTTGTGAAGCATGCTTGCATGTCTTGGTCCTATTAGTCACTTGTTGGATTGATAGAACAGCCATTTATTTATAGACTTAAGTTAACTGGGGCGATTAAATTTATCTTTATTTTGTTTTATGCTCCTCAAAATTTTGAGTTTTTGAAGCAAAAAGAGAAAATGATAGTACATTGATTATCTTGACCCCAAGTCCAGCAAGAAGTAAGCTTAAAAGATTGTGTGCTTAATTGCATTGGTGCATTGGTAGGTCTTAAAAACAACCAAGTAGAGTAAATTATGTAATATAAACATAAAGAAACGCCAAATTGAAAGGGGTGTTAGTTTCTAGCAAAAGTCTCGGTAAGGATGGCAGAAATGTAATAACCAGACACACTCAAGCCTTATAGTTGATCACCAAAAATATAATAAGCAAATAACAAGCGTTAGGATTTTGGACACTGGGAGTCTTTATGCGGCTTAATCATCTGGGTATTCATATGCATGAATATTTCACTCGCTTTTAGAGCAAACTCAAAGTCATTAAACTTGATCACTGTTGTACCTCATACAAATCCAAATTACTGACTTGATCAAAATCCGTTGTTAGTCATACATTTGTTCCTCCCTTGCGTGCGTCTTAATACCATTAAGAAACGGACCCCAGGGGATACAATGTATGTAAGCCAACAGATGGACTCGTGCATACTCACTCATAGTAAAGGAAACTTGATGCATTGCTCAAAATTTCTCAATTGATATCAAAAATTTTGATCAACACTATAATGGTTTAAGTTAAGTTGGGGTGTTTTGGCAAAAATCAAATTAAGCTTGAACCACGATTAGAGGCTGATAGTTTCTGATATTTTGTGCTATAATTGAACCAATTAATCATATCACAAAAACACTTGAAAATTTGTTATTAGATTTAAGTGGACAACAATACCAATGACCGACTTAACGCCAGTCATAATATCGCTGAAATATAAAACAGAGATGGAAGAGCAATTTGGTCAATATGATTCTCTGCTCAAACTCAACAAAAACAACAAAAAAAAAATGTATTGTTTTTATTAAAATCATAGAAAAACACAAAAAGATTGTTCAATTTTTAAATGTTCGGATATTTCTTTGTACATACATTCTTTAATTTTTTTTACAAAATACCAAAAAGATTTTATCTTTCTCTCTTTATACATTATTTTAAGTTATGTTTCGTAAAAATGAAACGTTTTTAAAGTATTCAATTTTCGAGATAAAAAGGTTCTCGATAATTCAGAATAATTTATTTTATTTATTTAATTCATTTAATTATTTAATTTAAAATTAAATAAAGTGTTTAATTCGTTAACACTAAGTCGTTAATTATGGATAACGAACTAGGTGATTTTTTAGCGAACTGGTTTCTAGTTCGCTCACCTAATTCGCTTCCGCACTCTGTAACGAATCATCCCTTCGTTATACATGTTTAACGAATCATGCCACGAATCATGTCTTAAATCGCTACGAGAATGTAACAAATCATGTATTGATTCGCTACCTTAATGTAAAGAACTGGACTAGCGAATGAGCTAATTCGTTAACTTTAATTTAAACGAATTGCCTAATTCATACACGTTGTACATCGGGTTGCGTGCAAGGTTATAAAAAACAAGACACACGAACAGTCCTTCACTGTTCGTCTTCTTCCTTCACCCTAAAGACACCCTATTCAAATTTTCTTTGAAATCTCAACATTCACATTTCGATATTTCTAAGATATATTTGGGTTTCTCAGGTATAGATGAACACGGCGATATGTTTTTCGTCAAAAATGATTGTGTATTTATGGTTAAATTATGAACTTTTGTGTTTAAGGGTTTTCCGAGTGTATAAACCCATTTGATTTATGATTTGTTATGGTGAATTTGATTATTTATGACTTAATGTGATCGGAATGCTATTCCGATACCCTTGGTGGACTTTAATCGACATTTGATTATCGTTTGCTGGGTTTATTATGTATTCATGCTTTCGGTGTTTATGTTTGGTTCATTTAACCTCCGTATACCTAGGTTTTGAGTCTCAATCTCATCACCGTAGGCTTACGAGTGTGATTGCGAGTTTAACAAGCTCATTATCTTGATGATGCAACGATAGTTATGGCCTAATTGATGCTGGGTTTACACTGTTGACTATTGATGTTCATCTTAATTTTGACCTTGACTATGAGAAGTCAAAGATTAAGTCTATTTAATGGACCATTCGTTCCCCTTAGCGAATTGGAATTGTTTCGTGTCCAATTTGTTAAGGACATATACGAACTAGCTTAGCGAAGAATGGAGTTCACAAATCAGATGTTGATTCGTTAAAATTATAACGAACTAGATTCTTAATTCGTCAGTTTGATTAGTAATTCGCTAAGGCTACTTCCTTGGTTTATTTACTTGATAGCGAATCGCGCAATTCGTTATTGTATAGTAACGAATCAGTGGGATATTTAACAAATGACATTCAATCTTAATTATGTAATTAATTTTAAAATTCATTTATAAATTTTATAAAGTATTTCAATCGTCTAAACGCGTAAATAACTTAAATACATATAGTGATTGAAAATGAATACACCACTTATAAATAAGTTGACATATATTGGATACATTTTATATCTTCTCATATTTGTTTATACTTATACAGTAAACATGGCTGATCAAGTACATCAAGATCCACAAATTTCCGATCAAGGGCAACACAAACAACCTTCGCAAGATTAACCACCTCAAGAACAACCACCACAAGAGCAACCTCCTCAGGAGCAGCATGCTGATGTTATTTTATTACCATCTGACAAAAATCACAACATCTGTGCCTATGTTGCCTCAGACATTGCTGATATAGCTACATTTGGAGATATGTTGGTCTTTCTAAGACGATCAACGATACATTACACCATCACTGCTCGACCTATGGTATATCTAAGTATCGTCAGGCAGTTTTGGGATACTGCTGCCTATGTGGAGGAAGAGAAGCATATTCGAGCCACGATCAATGACACTCCAATTACAATTGATGTTGACATAATTCGTCGTGTGCTTTGATTTGCTGATACTGACGATAACCCGAGTGAATTTGATAGGCAATTGGTCAGGGGTTTGTTTACTCGTGTACGTTATGGTGGAGACGTTCATAAATCTATGCTGAACTAGAATGGATTGTGTCCACCATACAAATATCTTCTCCATGTTCTTATTCATTGTATGAGTGGCCGTCGGGGTGGCTTTGATGAATGTCGACTCAGTTTGCAATCAGCCTTTGTGGCTTTAATCCTCAACAAGCCATTCAACTACTCTGAACTTGTATTCGATCATTTGGCAGAACAAGTTCAGCAGACGGACCAGAAGAAGAAGTTTTTAATGTATCCTTGGTTTTTGCAGCTGATTATTCAAGACTTGATACCAAATCTAGCAATTGATCAAACCTTGGTGAATGATAAGCTTTATATGGAACATATGACGGCCGACACAGTACGTAGAATGGCTATCTATCGAAAGGCAAGGCCAGCGGATAAACGAATGATTGGTCATATTGTTGATCCTAATTATGTATGTCCTTCCGAGGATCGCTGGATTCATGATGATTCAGATTCCTAGCGTGAGGAAGGAGAAGGTGGGAACGATGGTGATGATGGAAATGATGGTGGTGATGGGAATGATGGTGGAAATGGTGGTGCTGGTGATGACGCTCTTAATGAACAACAAGATGCAATTGATGCTGCATTAGCCGCCACCATTAAGGCTCAATTAGAAAGAAAAATAAAAGGGAAAGCTGTGGCAACTGGTGAGCCATCTAAGAAGAGACGTGTGTCTGCTGGGGCTGGTGTAATTATTGGTGTGCCTACACTTCTTCAAACAACGATTCAAAGCCCGGTAGTGCCAATTGCAACTAGCACTCCGGCAATGACTTTGACTACGACGATGGTCTCTCATGAACAATTAGGCATGATACCTCAGTCAGCATTAACTGAAATACCATTGCCAACTGATACTGTGGCTACAACTCCTCCATCCATACCTGTGAGGCCTCCTCTTCCTCCTCCTAGTGATCTCTCATTTATGAGAATTACAAGGCCTCAAGGTCCAATCCAACCAATTCATCCATCCTTGTATGCTATGCCACCACATCGACAGACAGAAATGCTTTTAAATCTTCTCCATTTGTATGAGAACCAGATGAATGCTGATCGGTTAAATCAAGAACGTATCATGGAGAATCAGAAGAAACTAGTCAGCTATGTTTCTTTCTGTCAAAAGGAAATAAAGGCCCTACGTGAGATTGTTGAGTCTCAGGGGGTGAAGATTAAAGAGCAAGAGGATCTGATTCTTCAATTAACTTGCAAAGATGATGCTTTGAAAAAGATCAAGAATAATGAGGAAGATTCTGATGATGACGAGAATGGTGCTAGTGGTGAGACTAAACAAGCTCAAGACCCTGCGTCTGGTGCGGGTATGAGTTCTGTTGACGATTCAGGAAAACAAATTATTGTGTATCGTGATTATTCGGCTGCTAAACCAATAGAGATGATTGAAGCCGACACGGTAATATTTATGGATGGATCGGGGGTGATTAGAAGCATGGTGAATAAGGATGAGATAGAGGAAGGTGAGTTTGTCGACAGGTCTCTGACACGAGAGCAGATTTCTATACTGCTTGGGCTGAATGATGATCAATTAAATGCTTTGGAGACTGAGCCCGATGTTGAAGTAGTGAATGAGGAAGGTTTGGAAGATGATCCGTCTATTCAGATGAATACGGATTTTATTTATGAAGATGAGGATATCGAGGTGGAAGATGTCACTGCTCAGGAGTACCCTGACTTGTTTCAACACACTAATGTTGATCAAGGTGCTCCAGCATTCGATGAGCAAACATTTAAAGAAACCGAGGATGAACTGGAAAAGATCTTGAAGTGTAAGCGGACAGTTCACTCACTTGCAGAAATAACTGATGATGATATTGAAAGATGGTTCAAACGTCAGAAAGTGGGTAAAATTATTAGTGCGTATCGATATGTTGATCAAGAAAGGAAAGACACTGCTGTTGCATGGGTCAAAGCAAATCAAGTGACCACTTTCAAGACGGTGTCCAAGGTACATGGTGATATTGTTTCCTGGTTGTATGATTCTGAGCTTAAAGTATGCATAATAAAGTGGGAGAAAGGTGTACAGTATTACGAAAAGATGATGGATGTTCTTACTTTGCCGCGGTGGGATGTCCGTACCCTCGCGAGACGTCCGTTTATCAATCGTGGGGGTTACCGAATAGCTAAGTGGTTTCATCAACACTTACAATTCGAGGTTAATAATGGCTTCAAGTTCCTTAAGCCTCAGGTCCCGAAACGTAAGCGTACTGACGAGATTGATCCGAGGACTGGATGGAAGAAACTTGTCCTAAATATTAAACTGCCAAAGACATTGAAGCAGGTTCCGGTGAAGACGATGCCCCAACAAATGCATATCTCTTTCAACCGATGGTACTATGACAATCGTACAAGCGAGGCCGTCATTGTTCTTGGTCGAGGACTGGAGACTGAACTGGTCAAGATAATCGACGCAATGTGGTTGGTTAATTTATCTGAAACAGACAATGATGTGCTATACAAGAAGCAGATTTTGGTTGAGGGCCGTGAAGATTACGACCTGGCTATGCAATTCCAACGCGTTATGCGTGTCTGTTATGAAAATGGAATTCATAGTTGCAGAGACTGGCGGTCCAAGCGCTTCAAGTAACTTAAAGACAAAGATCTCAAGACGAGGGGGTGTCTGTTAGTGCACGGTTTTGCGTCTTGAGTCTTTGTAATTATCGTTAACGTTTTTGTTTAATATTTAATGTAATAATTTGTTTAAGTATTATCTATTTCGTTATGTATACAGTCTAGTTCGCTAGGGGATGTTAGCGAACTAAGACTTAACCTTATTCCCTCCTGATTCGTTAGGAGATGTTAACGAATCAGGGGGTGTTTCGCTTATTTATTGTATGTAAAGAAGTAGGTCGCTAGGGGATGTTAGCAAACCAGACCTGTCTTCTATTTATAGTGAACCCTGTTCACTCTTAAGTAAAGTTTTTTAGAGAGTTAATTATCGAATTGCTGTCCAAATACTCTCTCGATCTTCAATCTTAATATTATACCAACTACTATTGATAATACATATACATATACACACCTATAACACTGAATTACAGTTAATTATGAGCTAGATCTATCAATTAAGGTATTAATTGTATTAACACAGATCCGAGATCTGTTATAGTTATAGATTGATACATCGGGTTCCAACAGGATTTACTCATCAACATAGTTCAATTTATCAGAGTTAATAAAAACATACGCGGAATGTAAAAACTTTCATAAAACATTACATAACAAATCTTACACATGTCTAAAACATTCTTCTTGTATTTCAAAATCAAAAGATAACTTATAAAACATAGCAGATCTTCAGATGCCAAGCTTTTATTCTTTTGCCATGTGTCCCGCTCACGCCAACTGTCGCATCCTACTCACCTGCGTGCATACTAAAAGTTAGCTACGCTGAGTGAGTTCTAGTTAATCATACATCATACAATACGTACACTTACCTTCAATCATGCATCCGAAGATACATAATAATTATTTTACTAACTTACTTTCATTTCATACTTTCATACATACGTACATACTTTATTACTTTCTTACTTTATATTTACTATCCATTCTATCTCAGATATCGTTAGGGTCTAATCCCTTCATTTTCTATCTCAGATATTATTAGGGTCTGATCCCTCTTTCCTTTGTCTATCTCAGATATTATCAGGGTCTGATCCCTTTCTTGTCTATCTTAGATACTATTAGGGTCTGATCCCTTTTTACTTCTCTATCTCAGATATTATTAGGGTATGATCTCTTTCTTCTTCTCTATCTCAGATATTATTAGGGTCTGAACCCTTTCTTCTCTATCTCAGATATTATTAGGGTCTGATCCCCTTACTTCTTCATCTTTGTACATACTGACTTTTCATACCCATAACATACATATACTTTCTTTAATTATTATTACGTACTCATGTGTTGTACCTATATATATATATCATACACATTCATTTTTCATATTCATACCTCCGTCGTCAACACGTGCAATATCCGAAGATCGTTCACGTACCGACAAGCTTTCGTTCACATACATAACATAATATCTATTACATAATCATACATGGCATACACTTACCATTTAAGGTAAGTGTATTAACTATCACATCGAGTATGCACACAGCCCCGAAAACATAACAAGGAAATGGGGCTAGAAACTCACCTGGATCCTGTTGCGCTCGCCGTTTATCGTAATTCCTTTCTTTAACTGAGCTCGGCTAACTGTTATATATATATATATATATATATATATATATATTTGTTAATTAACCATCTAACTAATCAAGTTGGTATTTTAGTTTACCACGGGCTTCCTAAGTTGGGCTTGTTTGTTTTAGTTCATGATAATGGGCTAGCTTGTTTTAATTTTGATATGGGCTTAGCGTGTTGGGAGCTTAGTTGTTTTAGGTCCAATCTGTTCAATATCTGGGCCCACTGGATTCAGCCCAAAACCCAACAGAGCGTTGGCCGAGATCTCCCTTGGGCAGAGAACTCGTGACCGAGAACCTGTGGTTTGACCGAGAACTCTACACAGGTCTGACCGAGAACTCATGTCCTTGGCTGAGAACACAGGTCTGACTGAGTACTCGTGTTGACCGAGTTCCCATAATGGCCGAGAACCCTTGGTCACCAAGGACCCTTGCTGACCGAGTTCACATGGTGGCCGAGAACACACAGTTCATCTCATTTTTCTATCTTATGATTCTGCCTTGCCCAGATTACTTGTTTCATGGTTCAAATCATGAACTTTTTAACCCTTTATCATCATCATTCATACCCGATTACACCCATTACTATCATGGCTTCAAGATCTATCCCATTTTAGGCATAAATCTTGGACCTTTTTAGGTTTAAAACGTTCTAGGCTAGATCTAGGGTTCATCTTTGAGCCGTATACTATCATTAGACCATTAGGTTCCTTTTAATCTCCAAGTTTGCATTTTTATAATGTATCTAGACCCGATCTACTATAGGGTTAAGTTTCTTGGAAAAACGTCCATAAAAATGTATCCTTTAAGCTTAAAAAGTACCTTTAGAATTCTCTCCGAACCGTGTTTAGCTTGGTATGTGATCTAGGACTCGTTAGCTTGCTTGTATGATCGAAGATTAAATATTACATAGCTTGGTTTTGGGTTCGGATGGTGGCCGGCGGATAAGGGAGGGGTATTAGGCTTAACTGTGTGTTTTTAAGGTGTAGAGAGAGAATAAGATGGATACAAATGGAAATATTTAGGGTTTAAGGGGTATTTATACTCCCTTAAGCCCATGGACCTAAGGCCTATCTTTCCTTTTTAGTTTATGCTTAATCCATCTAATTAGCTTACTTATGTTTTTCTCTTTATTATTATTTCATTTACTAACTCAAGTAAACTTTTCTGATATAGGAATTAATATATAAAATATTATTCGAAATTTTGGGATGTTACAAGTCTTCCCTCTTTAAAGAGGTTTCGTCCCCTAAACCTAACTATTACATAAACAACATAGGGTAAAACTTGCGCATTTCATCCTCAGCTTCCCAAGTAGCATCTGATCCCTTGCGGTGCTTCCATATTACCTTTACTAAGGGTATAACCTTATGACGAAGTTGCTTCTCCTTGCTGTCCACTATCTCGATCGGTTGTTCAATATAATTCAACTGTTCATCAACCTCAATGTCCATCAATGGCAAGTGGAACGTGTCGTCAGCCAGACATTTTCTCAGATGAGAAACATGGAAGGTTGAATGAATTCCTTATAGCTCATCGGGTAAATCCAGCTTATAAGCTACTACACTCACCCGATCTAAAATCTTAAACGGTCCAATGTACCTTGGACTCAACTTTCCTCTCTTTCTGAATCGAATGATTCCTTTCCAAGGCGAGACCTTGAGCATCACGTTGTCACCAGCGTTGAACTCAATCGGTCATCGCCTTTTATCAGCATACGACTTCTGCCTGTCTTGAGCAGCTTTCATTCTGGCCTTAATCTGATCAAACTTTGAAGATGTCTCTTGAACCACTTCTAGACTTCCCATTTCTTTCTGGCCAATCTCTCCCCAACACACGGGAGTCCTACATCGTCTTCCATAAAGCATCTCAAATGGTGGCATACCAATACTTGAATGGTAACTATTGTTATAGGAGAACTCTGCCAGATGCAGATGATCATCCCAACTTCCACCAAAATCTAAAACCCAAGCACGTAGCATATCCTCAAGGGTTTGGATTGTCCTTTCAGACCGTCCGTCGGTTTGAGGATGATACGCCGTACTGATGTTTAATCGTGTTCCCATAGCTTCATGGAACTTCTTCCAAAACCTCGAAGTAAACCGTGTATCTCTATCTGCCACGATCGACAATGGTACGCCGTGCTTAGACACAACCTCTTTTATGAACAAGCTTGCTAACGTTTCTGACGATATAGCCTCTCGTATGGGCATAAAGTGAGCACTCTTGTTCAAATGGTCCACTATCACCCAAATGGTATCATGGTGTTTAGCTGTACGGGGTAGCTTAGTTATGAAATCCATGGTGATGTGTTCCCATTTCCATTCAGGTATCTCTGAAGGCTGCATCTTCCCATAAGGCTTCTGATGTTCGGCTTTGACTTGTAAACAAGTTAAGCACTTACTAACATAATTCACCACGTCATTCTTCATTCCTGGCCACCAATAGTCTCTTTTCAAATCTTGGTACATCTTTGTAGCTCCAGGATGAATCGAGTATCTTGACTTATGAGCTTCATCTAAGATTCGACCTCTAAGATCTCCATGGCGTGGAATCCACATACGGTCAAACCTAGTCTTAACACAATGAGTGTTTTCCATCAGCTCATCTTGCTGGCCGTAAATTCTTTCTTTCTTCACTAGCCCTTCATTAACCAGCAATTCCAACTGCACTTTGATGATTTCTTCAAAAAGACTTGAATTCATAATAAGCTGGTAGGATTTCACTGTTGCAATGACTTCTTCATTCCTACGACTTAGTGTGTCAGCGACCACATTAGCTTTACCAGGATAGTACTTAATGTCGCAGTCGTAATCCTTAATCAACTCCAACCATCTCCTCTGTCTCATGTTCAATTCCTTCTGCTCGAAGAAATACTTTAAACTCTTATGATCTGTGTAAATGGTACACCTAGTACCATACATATAATGTCTCCATATCTTGAGAGCATGCACTACTGCTGCTAGCTCTAAATTATGCGTCGGATAAGTACTCTCATGGACTTTCAACTGTCTAGACGCGTAAGCTATCACCTTTCTTCGTTGCATCAACACCAACCTAACCCACGATGCGAAGAATCAGTACAAACAACCAAATCCTCGTCACCATCAGGTAAGGAAAGGATTGGAGCTTGCGTGAGTCTCTTCTTTAACTCCTGAAAAGCTTCCTCTTGAAACTTACCCCAACTGAATACTATCGACTTTCGGGTCATACCAGTCAATGGTGCGGCTATCTTGGAGAAACCTTCGATGAATCGCCTAAAGTAGCCAGCTAACCCTAGGAAGCTTCGTATATCAGTCGGATTCTGCGGAGTCTTCCAATTTGTTATCGCTTCAATCTTAGCTGGGTCCACGGTAATCCCTTCAGGATTAATCACATGACCTAAGAATTGCACTTCTCGTAACCAGAACGCACATTTTGAAAACTTAGCGTACAACTTCTCTTTCTTTAGAGTCTCCAATACCTCTTTCAGATGCTCAGCATGATCAGACTCGCTCTTTGAATAGATCAATATATCGTCGATGAAGACAATAACTGACTTATCCAACATTGGCCGACACACCCTATTCATCATGTCTATAAATGTTGCGGGAGCATTCGTTAGACCGAATGACATTACGAGAAACTCGTAGTGTCCATACCACGTACGAAAAGCTGTCTTAGGGATGTCTGCCTCCTTCACTTTTAGCTGATGTTAGCCTGATCTGAGATCTATTCGTGAGAACCAACTTGAACCTTGCAGTTGGTCGAATAGATCATCAATCCTTGGCAAAGGATACCTATTCTTCACCGTAATCTTATTCAAATCGTGGTAGTCTATGCACATTCTCATGCTTCCATCTTTCTTCTTCACGAATAACACTGGTGCGCCCCACGGGGAAACACTTGGTCTAATGAAACCCTTGTTGAGGAGTTCTTGCAGTTGGTACATTAATTCTTTCATCTCGGACGGTGCTAGACGGTAAGGTGCTTTCACGACGGGTTGGGCTCCTGGTACTAAATCTATCTGAAATTCTATCTCTCGCTCCGGCGGCAACCCCGGAAGATCCTTAGGGAATACTTCTGGGTAATCGCGCACTATAGGAACATCTTTCATTTCTTTTGTCTCAGACGTAGCGTTGACAACATACGCCAGGTAGGCACCGTACCCTCGCCTTAACAAACCCTCGGCTTTTATCATCGAAATGACGTTAAGCCCAGAACTTTCCTTATCACCATAAACCGTCACCACACTACCATCCAAGGACTTTAACCTTATTATTCTACTCTTACACACTATCTGTGCTTTGTACTCAGACAACCAATCCATTCCCAAAACCACATCGAACCCTCCTAAGGTCATTACGTACAAGGTAACAGGGAATTCATGTCCCTCTAATTCTATCTTACAGTCCTTAACCATTTTCATTATTTTAACCGAAGTGTCACTAGCGGTTTCTACTATAAAAGTTTCAGACACTCGGCAACATTTCATTTTAGCTAATTTACTAAATGGTGTAGCTACGAAACTTTTGTTCGCACCTGAATCAAATAATACTGAAGGGGAAATACCGTTTACTAGAAACTTACATGTGACGACATCGGGAATCTGCTTGGCTTGTTCTTGAGTCAGCATGTAAGCTCTAGTCTTTGGCCTTGTTGGTTCAGCATCCTTCTTTCCACTCCCTCTGGCACCACCATCAGTGCATTCCTTAGCAAAATGCCCCGGCTTGCCACACCTGTAACATGCGGGTTTTGCAGTACATTCGGAAGCATAATGCCCCACCTTTCCACACTTATAACAGGCATTCGATCCTAGCCTGCATTCCCCACCATGAGCCTTACCACACTTATAACAAACGTCTGATCCTTTACCCCACTTACACTCACCCCCATGCATCTTTCCACACGTCTTGCACGATATATTCTCCCACACTTTCTTCTTCTTATCCTTGGAGTTCCACAAATCAGTACCGGTTCGTTTAACAGGAGCAACCCACTTCTTATCTTCTTTTCTTCTTCCACCACAACATCATCCGCAACCAGGTCTGCGTAAACCATCTCTGCGAGCTCGACAACAGAGTCAAAGGTAGCAGGTTTACTCGTCCTGAGTAGCGTGCGGACTCTCTGTGGCAATCCTCTCACATAGCACTTGATCCTTTTAGCCTCAGAGTTAACCATATCGGGTACCAACCTAGACATTCGGTTGAACTCGGTGGTATACTCACGATGTGTCATCATTCCAGCTTTCAGTTTCAGGAACTTCATCTCCGCCCTTTCAACTTCGGCGTCAGCACAAAATATCTTCATCACTAACTCTTTCAAATCATCCCACTTTAGAGCTTTACTCTCATCTCGGGTCTTCCTCTGCTCCACACTCTCCCACCAATACATGGCTTCATCCCCGAATGATTGGGTGGCATAACCGACGGCTTGGTCGGGACGACATTCACTAATTCGGATAATTTTATCCATGGTGGTTATCCATTGAAGGGTAGCGATTGCGTCTCCCAAACCAGTCAGTTTCGGCGGGTCACAACCCTTGACGGACTTATAGTTGCACCCACCTCGGCCCCTCTTTCTATCGTCAACCTTCACATACCTTACCACACTTGAAGCCTCTCTCTCTCCTCCTCATCATCTTTCCTACCATCTCCTCCTGCCCTTTCAGCGGTTCTTTCACGGCCTCCAGCAGACCCTTCAGCATTCATGTTCTTCACAGCAGCTGCTACCGCTTGTGCAATGGCCGTTTGAATTGCGGGGTCCAGTTGAACTCTCTCGTTGTTACTCGGATTTCCACCGGCTGCACTTCCTTCTCCCTCAGCGTTAATAGCTGCTCCTACTGACGGTTCTTGGACGACGCGTGGTCTACCACGACGTCCCGTACGTCCTCCTCTTCCAGTAACTTTCTTAGCTCCAGCCATTCGTATTCTATAAGGAAAACACAAACATCATCACTTAAGGAACTATTTAGTACAAGGATAGTAAGGCTAACAGGTAATAACAGTGGCCAGCTGTGATTAGCTGATCACGTTACTTTCCATGTCCTATATACTTCCCTTTATGAGTCAATTTGTGTTGGTTCTATTTTATACAGTTAATCAATCAAGGAAGTCAATTAATCCTATCTCTAAAGTTAACATTCATTATTCAATCACATACTTTACCTTTACTGAGCTTGCTTGAGCGACACATGACATTCTTGGACTGGCATCTTCTTTCTTTTCTTACTTAAATCCCATTCTCTGTTCGAGTCTAAGCATGTAGAATGCTTAAATCTCTCGAACTTTGCTTTGATACCAACTTGTAAAGCCCCGTTACCAGTGCCTCACATTTGGACGTTGGATTTACTCATCAACATAGTTCAATTTATCAGAGTTAATAAAAACATACGCGGAATGTAAAAACTTTCATAAAACATTACATAACAAATCTTAAACATGTCTTAAAAAATTCTTCTTGTCTTTCAAAATCAAAACATAACTTATAAAACCTAGCAGATCTTCAGATGCCAGGCGTTTATTCTTCTGCCATGTGTCCCGCTCACGCCAACTGTCGCATCCTACTCACCTGCGTGCATACTAAAAGTCAGCTACGCTGAGTGAGTTCTAGTTAATCATACATCATACAATACGTACACTTACCTTCAATCATGCATCCGAAGATACATAATAATTATTTTACTAACTTACTTTCATTTCATACTTTCATACATACGTACATACTTTATTACTTTCATACTTTATATTTACTATCCATTCTATCTCAGATATCGTTAGGGTCTAATCCATTCATTTTCTATCTCAGATATTATTAGGGTCTGATCCCTCTTTCCATTGTCTATCTCAGATATTATCAGGGTCTGATCCCTTTCTTGTCTATCTTAGATACTATTAGGGTCTGATCCCTTTTTACTTCTCTATCTCAGATATTATTAGGGTATGATCTCTTTCTTCTTCTCTATCTCAGATATTATTAGGGTCTGATCCCTTTCTTCTCTATCTCAGATATTATTAGGGTCTGATCTCTTACTTCTTCATCTTCGTACATACTGACTTTTCATACCCATAACATACATATACTTTCTTTAATTATTATTACGTACTCATGTGTTGTACATATATATATATATATATATATATATCATACACATTCATTTTTCATATCCATACCTCCCTCGTCAATACGTGCAATATCCGAAGATCGTTCACGTACCGACAAGCTTTCTTTCACATACATTACATAATATCTATTACATAAATCATACATGGCATACACTTACCATTTAAGGTAAGTGTATTAACTATCACATCGAGTATGCACACAACCCTGAACACATAACAAGGAAATGGGGCTAGAAACTCACCTGGATCCTGTTGCGCTCGCCGTTTATCGTAATTCCTTTCTTTAACTGAGCCCGGCTAACTATTAAATATATATATATATATATGTTAAATAACCGTCTAACTAATCAAGTTGGTATTTTAGTTTACCAACGGGATTCCTAAGTTGGGCTTGTTTATTTTAGTTCATGACAATGGGCTAGCTTGTTTTAATTTAGATATGAGCTTAGCGTGTTAGGAGCTTAGTTGTTTTAGGTCCAATCTGTTCAATATCTGGGCCCACTGGATTCGGCCCAAAACCCAACAGAGTGCTGGCCGAGAACTCCTTGGGCAGAGAACTCGTGACCGAGAACCTGTGGTTTGACCGAGAACTCATGTCCTTGGCTGAGAACACAGGTCTGACCGAGAAATCGTGTTGACCAAGTTCCCATAATGGCCAAGAACCCTTGATCACCAAGGTCCTTTGCTGACCGAGTTCACATGGTGGCCGAGAACACCCAGTTCATCTCATTTTTCTATCTTATGATTCTGCCTTGCCCAGATTACTTGTTTCATGGTTCAAATCATGAACTTTTAACCCTTTATCATCATCATTCATACCCAATTACACCCATTACTATCATGGCTTCAAGATCTATCCCGTTTTAGGCATAAAGCTTGGAACTTTATAGGTTTAAAACGTTCTAGGCTAGATCTAGGGTTCATCTTTGAGCCGTATACTATCATTAGACCATTTGGTTCCTTTTAATCTCCAAGTTTGCATTTTTATGATGTATCTAGACCCGATCTAATATAGGGTTAAGTTTCTTGGAAAAATGTTCATAAAAATGTAACATTTAAGCTTAAAAAGTACCTTTAGAATTCTCTCCGAACCGTGTTTAGCTTGGTATGTGATCTAGGACTCGTTAGCTTGCTTGTCTGATCGAAGATTAAATATTACAAAGCTTGGTTTTGGGTTCGGATGGTGGCCGGCGGCTAAGGGAGGGGTATTAGGCTTAAGTGTGTGTTTTTAAGGTGTAGAGAGAGAATAAGATGGATACAAATGGAAAGATTTATGGTTTAAAGGGTATTTATACTCCCTTAAGCCCATGGACCTAAGGCCCATCTTTCCTTTTTAGTCCATGCTTAATCCATCTAATTAGCTTACTTATCTTTTTCTCTTTATTATTATTATTTCATTTACTAACTCAAGTAAACTTTTCCGATATAGGAATTAATATATAAAATATTTTTCGAAATTTTGGGATGTTACAAATATTAACAAATCGAAATTCAAAATTATCTTCCGATCTATTTCAATTTTAAATCCAATATTATAATCTCTACAACTACTACGAATTATTTCGTACTTTCGTTTTAAATTTACCCGGGTTTGAAATGTATTGTTAGCTTTAAGATTCTAATTTCTATATTTTATTATCGTTTCTATTTATATTATATCTTACATAAATAAGTATATGTAATCGATAGTTATACAATTGATCATGCACTCAAATTTCACCTTACATATTTTGGGATGTTTTTAAATCGTTTTTGACCAGCAAACAATAACCCTAAATCAATTCGGACTCAGGATAATCAGTTAAGCCGATTGAGGATTTAGGGTTCTTGTGTTGATTTTGGCTTCTGGGAGTAACTGGTTATATTTAAACGAGCTGATGCGAACTAACAAATTAACACACCAGCCCAATGGCTGGTGCGTGGGTTGTTAAGTCACTTGAACCGGTCCAGGCGCGGGTTCAAGCCCCCTTGGACCCGGTTTTGTTATTTTTTTTCTCTACCACAACTAAATGACTTTCTTTTATATTAATGTATGTTTATAACATTTAATAAACGAAGATTGGTTTTACCGAATCTCTAGACTTGTCGTTTTTCTTCATAAATCTTTTATATATGTATGAATATATATATATGTAATGATAACTCGTTTAATAACCCAAATTGTATTCATTTTAAAGATTCATGTACGTATTAGTTTTCCAACTTTTATGTCACTTTATAAACATTTATTTTATTAACGTAAAGAAAGCAAATATAATAATAATAATAACAATAATAATCACGTTAATGGTAATAAAAAACCATAATAAAATGACAATAAGATTAATAACCTCATCGAGACCCAAGATCCGTCTTATTATTTTTGTCATTTATATTTAACTCACTTTATCATTAACAACTAGGATTAGTTGTCGGCAAATCTCGGGAAGCTTGATCGTTTTCCATCCTAGCCTTTTTCTTTTATTATTTCGTCCTTGTTTATCTTACTCATTAAAGGTAAGTAAATTCACACACCCCTTTTTACCACTTTATAATTTTTTGAGCGTTATGCGTTCACAACCAAATTTATTATAGATTTTCACTACGGTTCCAATATATGCGATTATTGAAATTGCTCGATTAGTTGATACGTGTAAATGTGACTATGTGTTTACTTTTTTGTGGTGGTTGGTATCTCATCCTCATCCTCATTCTCATTACTATGATCATACGCCGTCGGAGTAAACCGTTATCAATACGATTTGGTTGAAAAGCCAACTTTATTTATTGTTATACTAGTTGTAGTGATTTACAATAATTACATGGAATTGTCTTTTATTATTATATATACTCAAAAACTGTAGTTTACTTGCTCAACTTTATGCTGACAAAAATATATATTTTCACGCATGACGCGGGTAGCTTTATCGGATCAATCAAGTGTTGGAAGTTAGATGAGACCTTAGGTTGCTTTGATGATTGAAGAAAACATTTATTTTAAGTTAATTATGTTTTGAATATTGTAGCGGTATTTCTTTTGAGACAAATGTTTGTGTTTTTGAACGTTGATATATGAATGAATAATTTATATATTGACACGTGTATTTTACTTAGTGTCTTCTGAGCTATGATACAATCAATGTCGCGCCCCGGCATGTTCCGCCGTAGGTTGGGGTGTGACAGTGAAGTAGTTTCCAGTGAACCACATTTACTTGCGTATTGTGTGGCTTCTCAGATCAGTGACCTTCGATCAGAGCTAATGAAAACCTTCTCTTTATTTTTCTAAGTTTAATTTTAATTGACTTTCTTATGCATCTAATGATTAACAGTTTATAAGAAACATGATATTTAATGATAAACCATAAAGAGGTTGTCGCTGAGGATGAACCAAACGCAGATTCAATATCGTATACATAGGTGGATGACCACTTTGAAAATGTTAGTGGGCCGGTTCATGGGTGTACCTATTACGGGAGCAGGGTAGGCGCATGCGGTTTTAATAACCGTTCTCCTACGCACTGAAGTTGTTCTGATGGAAGCCGTCTCCCAGGGACAAAAGTCACGAATAGCGGTGACGCCTTAGTGGTGAAGCTCAGATCTAGGTCAACATAAGCAAAATATCGAAGAAAAAAATAATTAGAAAATTGTTTTTATTAAAAACGCAGGAGACGGGTAAAAAGTAAAAACATACCAAAAAGTAATTTAAAATGGGTAAATATGGAAGTTTTAAAGGTATAACAGAAATAAGGGTAAAATAGTTTTTATACAAACTATTATTAATAAAATAATCAAAATGGGTAAATTTGAATATATATTGGTTAAGAAAGGGGAAATATGCAATTAAAAGTTTGGGTTGGGTAAATATGCATTTAAGAAGTTTCAGAGGGGGGAGGGAGAATATGCCATTGTCCCTTTCTCTAATTACACATGTGTCTTGCAGGCCCCTTCTCTGAAGAGCACACGGGTTCTTGGTGATATACTAAATGATCTTTACCTCCTAGAAGCCACTAAGCATTTGTGTTTCAATTCTTTTGTTTCAAATAAAGTTTGTAACTCTGTTATAAGTAGTGAAATTTGGCACAACAGACTCATTATTTACCGATTTACAAACTGAAACAATTACCTTTCATTTCTAATGATTCTTTAAAATCTATTGAGCATTGTGATATTTGTCATAAGGCACGACAACATATACTGTCATTTCCTACTAGTACAACAATACCTAGTAAAATTTTTAAGCTAATTCATATTGATGTTTGGGGGCCTTATCACATAGCTACCTACAATAGTTTTAGATAATTTTTTAACCATCGTAGATGATTATAGCATAATCACATGGAAAAATTTGCTTTCAACTAAAAGCAATGCTTTTCCCATACTTCTGTCTTTTATTGAAATGGTTAACAACCAATTTGGCACAAATGTGAAATGCATCAGATCTGATAATGCCTTTGAACTGGGGTCTGGATTAATCCAACATGCTTATTTGTTTAGTAAAGGCATTGTTCATCAGACCACTTATGTGGGTGTTCCTCAACCACGGTATTGTTGAAAGAAAGCATAAACATTTCCTTGAAACCTCGAGAGCTCTCATGTTTCAATCTAAGCTTTCTATTCAGTTTTGGGGTGACTGTGTTTTAACTGCAACACATTTGTCACACCCCAACCTAAGGCGGAAATGTCGGGGTGTGAGCTGATTTCTCACAGCTCTCAAGGTACTATCATGCAATTAATTTGATAATATCTAATTAATTAATTTCATAACAAACAACATCTAAGTACATCAATTATAAAGAAATTACAAACAAGATCATATAACTATTGTATAATTTTTGTTCATAATGTTATTCGCTACGTGTTCTTCACCTTGATAAACAATCCAAGTAACCTGAAAATACGTACAAAATATACAGGTTTGTCAACAACACCTATTGAGTGAGTAGATCACCAGTTTAAGAATACAAAATTAATGAGTTATAATAATGAGTATAATAGTATACAATCAAGAGCAAAACCGTTATCTGTGAGTATAAGCAATCAAAGCAAATGTTCAAGTAATAAGTGTCGGTAAAACCATTGTCATGCGGTGGACGTTGGCTACTACGACGGTCGTATGATCATATTATTCTGTAATTATGATGGACCTCTCCGAATGCGTTCAAATAAAGCAAGTAAACAAACAAACATGTAGCATATAAGCATTCAACTGATACACACACAAATATCACAGTTTGCTATTGAAAATAAGATAAAAAAAATGTAGTTGGATTATAGGTACGCATAAGTCCCCAAAAATGTTTAAAAAAACAATAAAAGAAAGGAATGATTACTCTCCTGAGAAATTAAGAAAGAGAGAACGATTCATTAAGAAAGCGGTAAACAACGCTCTTCGCGAATTACCGATGAAAAATCCTAAGTTACAATAATTGGGGAAAACAAATATGGATTAAATAACGAGGCTACAACTAGAAAGAGGGTTCGGGATTTGATGATCGGGTATATTCTTACGAAAGTTAAATGCTACTTAGATTTACTTTATATCTTGTAATACTACCTTTACTTAACAAATTTATATTAAATAATATATCTTTAATTATGTAAAATTAAATTTATAAATAAAATACTTAACTAAATAAATATTTATAATTTTTGAATCGATTATATAAAGAGATTGTTTTAAAATATTTATTTTAAACTAAAAATACGTTTAATATATTTATATATTATTAATAATAAATAATAGATAATAATTAATAATATTTATATAAAATATAATCTTTTATAAAATACTTAAACTATATTTTTAATACGTTAATCAACAAGATTATATTAGATATATATTTTAGATTAAAACTCTTTTGAATAAAAATAAAACCTTTATAAATTAACCTATTACTTATACATATTTATATATAAATATATACATATAAATATGGTGTGAAACCAAAGTTCGGAAAAATGATCGGCGGTATAGCAAAAATATAAATTAACTATTATTTTTATATTAATTATAACATAATTGAGGAAAACTTATAACAAAAGGTTTCCAAAAACATGGGCTTGGGGCTCGAACCCGCGCCCCCAACAGTTCAAGGCACTTAACACAACCATCCTAGCCAACTTGGATAGGGTGTTAACTTGTTATAATACGAAAACTGATCCTCTCAAAATAAACAGACAACAAACCCCAAAACAATTATAAACCCTAATAGTCATATCGTTTAATCCCGTTAGTGTTTAATTGATTAACCATAGGGTTATTGAGAAGTGATCAAAGAGATTCAGACCATATGAGTAATTACCTTTTACGATGAACAACGATGATTAATTGATTGATGTGCAGCCGACTAAAACATGAACAAGAACAGCTACTTGCATGTCGATATAACTTAATTAATCATAGGGTTTTGAACGGCGTTGGTCTAAGGATAGTATACGTAGTTTTAATTGTGTTATGATGCTCATTATGGAGTATATTGATGAACACGCTATGACGGTTTAGTGTAATTAGGCAATATGTATCAATTTGATCAAATTAACATATTAACGAGTGTCGTCCAGAAAGTATAAGGCAGGAGAATCAAGATTTACAAATCAATTCCAAGTTATATGCGAAGATTTAGGCTCAAGCAATTAAACGGGTCACGGGTTTGCTATATGGGTCAGGTTTGGATACGGGTTAAGGGTTTGGATATTATAATATGCAGATTTTGCTAAATAGTCCCCGGAGTATAGAGATAGAAACCATAATAGGTTAAAGTTTAGATTAGGGTTAAAATTGTATATCTTTCAAAGTTAATTTATATATAATAAATAAATATAAAAAACAATTAAAAATTAAAATAATAATTACTCGATAAACGCGATAATTTATTGATAAAATTTCCCGAACATAAAACGGGTCGGGTTACATATAAAATCTTAATTAGAAAATCCGAGTTGTTACAACATTTAATCAGTCGGTTTCCAACCAAAATTATTAACAATAAAACCCCTTATGAAGTTTTAACTAGGAAAAGTTCCTTCTTATGCTCACATGAAATCTTTTGGTTGTCATGTTTATGCTTCCACATAGACTCATGGAAGAGACACATTCAAACCAAGGGTTGTGCCTTGTGTTTTTCTTCGATATCCTCTTGGTAAAAAGGCTTACAGATTATATAATCTTAACACAAAGAAGGTTATCATATCAAGAGACGTTTTCTTTGAAGCTTTAATTCCTTCAATAACTAAATCTAAAGAAAGTTTCATTGTCCCATTTATCGACCCCATCAATCATTTTTTTGATGATCTTTTATCTGCTTCTTCTACTCCTACCGATCATGTTCCTAATTTTTCATTTTTCGATGCTCATAATCCTTCTTCTTCTGATTTTCTTTCTAAAGATCAACTTGTTCGAAGACCTTCGAGAACTTTTGTTCCGCCCTCATACTTAAATAACTATGTTTGTATTAACTCTGAATGTTTTCATCATTGTTTCCATACTGTCACTATTTCATGCTCCTCTCCTATCTCTTGCCCTTCTTCTCATCTTCTACCTTCCAGTCTGTCTCTCACCCAGGCGATCTCTGATTTGCATGAGCCTAATTCATATAAGGAAGTTGCTAACATTCCTGATGGCAAGAAACCATGAAAGCTGAGTTTCAGGCTCTTGAAAATACTTATACATGGGCAGTTGTTGATATTCCTTCTCGAAAGAAAGCTATTAAAAGAAAATGGGTGTTTAAAGTTAAAAACAAAGCAGATGGATGGTTGGGCGTTGTAAAGCAAGATTGGTGGTGAGAGGCGATACTCAAAAAGAGGGGATTGAATATAATGAAACATTTTCTCATGTTATTCAGATGACCACCATTCGAAGCTTTGTAGTTGTCGCTACAAAACAAAGTTGGTCTATTTTTCAGCTTAATGTTAATAATGTTTTTCTTCATGGGGATTTAGATGAGGATATCTATATGCTACCACTACCTGGTATGAAACTCCCTAATAATCAGGTGCTCAAACTTCTGAAATCTTTATATGGTTTGAAACGGGCTTCTCGACAAAGGTATGGAACATTGTCTTTCGTGTTAAAGTTAAGAGGGTATGTGAGTTCTTAGAATTACCATTCTTTGTTTTCAAAGTCTATGGGATTATCAGTAGTTTATGTTGTTGTATATGTCGAAGACATTTTAGTTACTTGGAACAATTTGGAAGAGATCAATTTTCTCAAGACTTTCATTGATTCAACTTTCAAAATCAAAGATCTAGGAAGTCTCAATCATTTTTTGAGAATGGAGGTTCTTTACACTACTAAAGGTATTATCATGTGTCAAAGTAAGTTCGTTAAGGACATGTTTTCTGAATTTGATAATTCCATTCTTTCTGTCACCAACTCTCTATTGCCACATCATATACAACTTCAAGCTCATGAGGGACTTGTTTTGATGAACCTTTGCGATACAGGAAATTGGTTGGTAAACTTAATTACCTTACTCACACAAGACTTGATATTGCTTTTGTTCAATTTTTAAGTCAATTTATGCAATATCCGAGGATGTCTCATTGGCATGCAACACTTCACACTCTTTCATATGTCATATGTACTTTATCTCATGGATTATTTGTCAACAACAATCCTTCTGTTGCTTTACAGACATTCTGTGATTCGGATTGGGCAGCTTGTCCTAATACTCGTCGAACAGTTAGTGGTTTTATGTTTCACTTGGTGGCTCTCCAATTTTTGGAAATCTAAGAAACAACCTACTATTTCTTTGAGTTCTGCTGAAGCCGAGTATCGATCTCTTCGACGAGTGACTGTCGAACTTGCATGGTTGACAAGACTTCTCTCAGAGTTCACTGTTCCTAACATTACTCATGTCACATTTAAATGTGATAATCAGGCTGCATTTTATATTGCAAAGAGTCCCGTCTTTCATGAGCGGATTAAGCATATTGAAATAGATTGTCATTTTGTTTGTGAAAAGTTAAAAGGACTAGTGACTTTGGTGCATACGTACATAAAATATCAGCCTACTGACATTTTTACCAAGAGCTTACCAGTGCCTCATTTTCATAAGCTTCTATGCAAGTTGGGGTTTTCTCAACCTCCAACTCACCATGTTGATGATCCAGATAGGTCAATGGTCCCACAAAATAACATGTGAGGAACAAGTGGGTGCACGCATTGCGAAACAAAGAATTCCATCAAGTGGATTGTCCACAAGCCTTTGCTAGCTAACTACCAACGGATGCCAACAACAAAATGATAAACAAATAAATAAATGTTTATTAAGCAGTCTATCGATATTCCATCAATAATTACAAGCGAATCGCTAAAGGTAACTATGCCACATTAGTTAAATATATCTTTAAAAATCCAAAATGTTCTACCCAAAATGGCAACCCAACATCAATCATACCACAACTTTATTGAGCCATCGATCGTTTTCCTCAATGTTGGAACTATGATTCATTTCCTTTGTTATCCAACCAAACCACGCTATCTTTTATCCTCTTTGAATGTTTGGTGGTAAGTAAAATATTGTTATTTGCATTCTCAAACGTAAATATGGTACTATTGGGATCCTCATCTTTGCATGTGGTACATGTCCATGGTTTTACACAAAACACTACAATGGTAGCCACGGAATCCCATCTTTGTATGTGGTATCCTCATAGATGCATGGTAAATCACCCGCGTTAAATGGGGGAAGGTTTAACTACATCGAGTTAGTGGCTATCCTGATTAGTTTAATTGAAATATTTTGTTGTGACGATTCAAAAACAAAATCCAGCATGATAAAGCATAAGTCAGTATACTAATGCACCCATCCATGCATTACTATTATCGTAATTTGCAATATTTGAATGTGTAATATATATTATTTGTAAGTTGTAGATAATTAATGTCCTTAATGTTACTATTTTGCATTTGGCCTGTCTTTCGACTTTGGCCTTCAATAAATATGTTATTTTTCAACAAGTTCTCTTTAAACTCAAAATATATCAATAGGCGGTAGTGCCATAGAGATCGCAAATACTTATTTATAATTTAAAGAAATTGAACATATAAATTTTTATTATTGTACGAATTGATCACCTCTAACAAATTACATAAAAAAATTTGTTGAATGTTCACACTTTTTACTAGCTTGTATTCCATTTCTTGTTAATTAATGATTTTGTTGGCACTAAATTTAAGAGGCTTTAATAGCCTTTTTGTTAGTTGAAATAGATTATGTGTTGTTAACGTATTATTATCACGTCACGTAATGATAAACAGTGGGATACTTTATAAACATATGTATGACTGAGTAAGAGGGGAAAAGATCAAATCAGAACTTGAAATACTTGTATTTATCACTCATCTATTTAATATTAAAAATAAACAAATTAAAAAAAAGGAGTAAACTGTAAAATTTTTCTTTGTGGTGTTCTTGCTTTCATCATTTTTGACAAAGAATTTTTTTCCCTTCTGGCTACACTTGTGATTTTATTTTCATGTTATTTTAGTCTAACTCACTAAGCTCGTTAGTTATAATCTGTTAAGTTAACGTGAAATGATCAAAATATCCTTACTAACATCCTTTCAATAGTAAATAGAAAATAACACACACAGAGAGAAAATTTATAAATATATTGAATACTTTATAAATATTTGTATGAGTGAGGAAGAGGGGGAAAGTTCAAATATGAACTTGAAGTACTTGTCTTCATTACTCATCTATTTAATATTAAAACTAAAAAAAGTAAACAAAAAGGAGTAAATTGGAAATGTTGTCTTTGTGGTGTTCTTGCTTTCGTCATTTTTGTCAAAGAAATTTTTTTCCCGTATTACACTTGTGATTTTATTATCATGTTATTTTGACCTAACTCACTAAGCTCGTTACAATTTGTTAACATGAAATGATCAAAATACTCTTACTAACATCCTTTTAATATTAAATGAAAAATAACACACATACAAAGAGAAAATTTAGAAATATATGGGATACTTTATAAATATATATGTATGAGTGAGGAAGAGGGTAAGAGATCAAATTAGAACTTGAAGTACTTGTCTTCATCGTTCATCTATTTAATATTAAAAATAAAAAAAAAATAAACAAAAAGGAGTAAACTATAAATTTTGTCTTTGTGGTGTTCTTGCTTTCATCATTTTTGTCTCAGAAAATTTTTTTCCGTCTGCCTACACTTGTGATTTTATTTTCATGTTATTTTAGTCCAACTTAGTAAGCTCGTTACTTGTAATCTGTTATGTTAACATGAAATTATCCAAATACCCTTACTAACATCCTTTTAATATTATCAAAATACCCTTACTAACATTCTTTATTAAAAGTGAACTAATAAAGAAAACATATTTAGCTTTTTTTTAAATATATATTTTATAATTTGTTTTTCTTTCATCTTTTAAATGTTGGTATTGTTCCTTAAAAAAGCTTGTCAGTGTAGTGCATATATATATGCAATAGTGTGTATTGCATATATGCAAAAGTGTTGTATGCATATAATACAACCCAATTACAAAATATAATATTGCGTATATGTAATACAACATTATTAAATATATACACTAATTGACTTCTTTTCCAAAATTTTGTATATTTTTTTATGCTAAATAATAATAACTAACAAAAAGGATGAAAGAAAAAAAATTTAAAAGTAAAAATATTTTTTTATTAGTTATATAGTTTCTAACTTTAAGAATGAGTTCTCTCTTGATTTCCCCCCCCCCACCCACACACATACACACACAAATACATATATATATATATATATATATACATATCACATTAACGTCTTCACATCTCTGCCACCAACACCGCCTCCGGTCACCATCCCATTTACCACCACCACCTAACAACACTACAACCACCTCTCTCTATCTTCTTATCTTTCTAAGAATCGTGTTCTCCATCGTTGATGACCATCGTCCTTTATAATCGTATTTGAAACTCAAATATCGAAACCAATAGAAGCCATAAATTGCCGCTAGCTATAATCGGCATATTAACAGCAAAACGCTATTTTGAAGCCCTAAAATTTCAATTGTTCATAATCGGCAGTTTAACACTACTAGTTCACTACCCTATATTTTGAAGCCTTAAATTGTCGCTGGTTACAATCTACCATCAACATTTACAATTTCTTGAAGGATTCGAGCCAAATAAGAAATTTGTGTTGGAAGATCTTTAACACCTTACTATACATATCGATGAAGTACAGGGCTGTCTCTGAGAATTCACTGCCTCGGCCGAGCAAAAAATGCCCCTTAAACCTTAACATACTAAATAATGTAAACATATTTTTATATGCCGATTAAAGTTATAGCGATAAACATAACAATAAAAAAAATCATGATATTAGAATGAGTTTATGACATACTTAATAGGCTAATAGCTAATTGAGGATTTGAGAAACTCTCCTAACATTTTTATAGCAAATTGGTGAATCAACTCTTCGCAGTTTATGCTCTCTAATGTTCCATTCTCGGTGGCTATTATCGCCAACCCGCTAAGTCTTTCTTAAGACATTTTGGGTCGAAAATAGGATTTCAATAACTATAATTTCGAAAAAACTCATTTTTGCAAATGCTATCATGACTGCTGGTGTTTAAATTCGACTTTGTTATTACCCCGCCTACTCGTTTCTTTTTTTATTCAACTTATATTGATTAATGAAGCCTTTTTCAAATTTTAGTGAACCTATATGTAATTAGTAATAAAAAAAAGTCTAAAAGGTGTTTGAGTAATATAAAAAATAATGGGATTATAATCATTCGGATATTCTACATATATAACATCGGAAATTTTTAATATATAATGTGCCCCAAAATAAAAACGTGCCCAGACCGGTCGCGCACTTTGCACACCCCAAGAGCCGCCCTTGATGAAGTGAAATCAGAAATTTGAGCCAGTCATTCACATATCTTGTCAAAAATAGGGTTTCGTCGTTGTGGGCTTATGGTGGCCAGTTTTTTTTTTCCTTCCTGATGGTGGTGGCCAAGGAGTCTCAATAAGTTTAAAAAAAAAAGCGAAAAACGTTGTCACATGATCACCACCACTGTTAAGTAAAAATGGGTGAAGTTGGAAACTTGGGAAAAAACCTTAAAATTGGATTATTGCGGGTATTCTATTCAGAAATCACAAATTTATTAACGTGAGTTGGTTTATTATAAAGCTTGCACTTGATCTTGTGATAAATGGACATACAAGGAACGATGACAAACTAAATTTAATTAGTCAACTTATTCAAACGTGTATGCATGAAAAATATATATTGCAATCTATAGCCCTACATGTAATATATATGGGTTGCTGGTGGTAGTTGATTATAATTAAAACCCGTCGTCCTTATAGGTATGTGTTGCATTATGTATTAAATGAACTCCATCTTCCGCTTTATAAATTCCTCATCGACTCACTCATCAAACATCGTCAAAATTTAACTCATAGATTCGTTTTCAGTTTTGGTTTCAGTTTCCCTCCAATGAAGTTCTTTCTTCTCTACGTTTGTACGTTTCTTTCTGTAAGTGTGTTTGTCTGTATTATATACATGATGATAATTACTTTTTTCATTTAGGGTGGTGGGAGTGGTTCTACCATCCTTGTCATCTTGCTTCGCCCCCAATTGAGGTGTGGTTGTGTTCCTATTCCTGCCATCCCATGATTCATCATCCATCCCGAAAGTTCATCCCGCACCCACTCCATTTCTTCTTTGATCTTCATAGATATCGGAATGACTATCCCGAGCGGGATGCTTTTGGGGGTGGTGAAGAGGTCGGGGTGGTGTTTCCAGCGATGGTCAATAGTATCTTTACAATACCTGGACCCACTCCGTCCACCCTAAGAAATATTTTTAAAATATATAATTTTTGAAAAGGGATGTTTATTTATTTCTCTTGAAAATAATTAAAAAAAAGGATTTGAAACGGTTCCATTTATATTTAAAACCTACACATATGCTTATATAATGTATATATTATATTATTTACACATAAGTAGCTAGTTAAATGGTTAAAATGCTAACAAACGTATGTACAACTTAGTTTGATGTGCGTAGAATTTCTATAAGCGTTCATATTTGTTTTCATATTAAGAGCGTCCACAACACGAGCGTCCGGAAGGGAGGAAGTTTGGATAGGTTTTGTGAGGGTGGAGGACAGAAAGGTTGTAGTCGATATGACGTTGTGGGTGCTCTAAATGTAATATCTTACAACCCTTAAGCATGGGTATTTTGCTCATGGTACTGTATACTATTTAAACAGTACCTTGCGATACTTAAAGAGGCTAATGATTTATATCACTTGGAATACTTAAAGAGGCTAATTATCAGGTTACCTTTTAATAAAAAATATACAAGTCTTTAGAGTTATGAATCAGTATGCATTTACATAGTTAATAAAAATGACAAGAAATAAATTATTTTTGTTACACTAAAGTGATAATTTATTTGGTTATTAGGTGGTACTTGTGGGAAGTCATGCAGTGGCGCCAGAAGTTTACTGGAAGTCTGTGTTACCAAACAGTCCTATGCCAAAATCAATCAAAGATCTTCTAATCACAGAATGGAATGACGAGAAGAACACCGCAGTGGGTGTTGGAAAAGGCGGTGTCGGAGTTCACACCGAAAAACCAGGAAAACGAACGGATGTTGGTGTTGGAAAAGGCGGTGTACAGGTGCATACCGGCCACAAGGGGAAGCCGGTATATGTTGGCGTAACTAAAGGACCTAATCCATTTGTTTATAAATATGCAGCATCCGAGGATCAGCTCAAGGATAATCCGAATGTAGCATTGTTTTTCACGGAAAACAACTTGCATCAGGGCGCAGAATTTAACCTACATTTCACCAAAAACGACCAAAAATCGACGTTTTTACCTCGAAAAGTTGCTGATTCAATACCCTTTTCGTCAAACAAACTTCCCCAAATCTACAAAGAGTTTTCAGTTAAACCCGACTCAGTGGAAGCCGAAATGATGAAGCAAACTCTTAACGAATGCGAGAATACTGGCATTGAAGGGGAAGAGAAATACTGTGCGACTTCATTAGAGTCCATGGTTGATTTTAGCACTACCAAACTAGGTAAAAATGTGAAGGCTATTTCAACAGAAGTAAACGCTAAATTTAGTACCTGCCCGATACAAAAGTACAAAATCAAAGTCGTGAAAAAGCTTGCTGCGAAAAAAGCCGTGGTTTGTCATAAGCAAAACTACGCATATGCAGTCTTTTATTGCCATAAAACCGCTAGTAGCGAAGCGTATGCTGTTTCAATGGTGGGTGTGGATGGTACAAAAGTAAAGGCGGTCGCGGTTTGCCATACTGACACTGCAAAATGGAACCCGAAACATTTGGCATTTCAAGTGCTTAAAGTGAAACCAGGAACCGTTCCGATTTGCCATTTCTTACCTGAAGATCATGTTGTTTGGGTTCCATACTAGTAAGCTCCATCAGCAGGAAAAACAAATTATAAGGTGTGTGAGTATGTATTTGTTTCAAGAATATATGTGGTGATTTGTGACACTGCTATTTATGTTGTTCTCCTTTTGTTTATCAGTATATGTAAAGTTAACAAATAAGTACTGTTTTTCTTGCTACTTAATTTAATATTTTAATTTTAATGTATGTGTAAAGTTTCTCTATTCCTAAATGATAGAGGTAAGAATGTCTACATCTTACCCTCCTCAGATCCTATCATAGCTTTGCTATTGGTGGGATGTATTGAGTACGATGATGATGATATGTGTAATGTTTTTGGTAAGACCCTATTGTTGGACTCATCATCAGATTGGGATGGACCATAAAACACCTAAAGATTCAAAAATATTGTTTTAAATGAATACTATAAACATAAATTAGAAAATCATGTTGTTTTATGTTTGAACAATAATGTCTTAAATAAGGTTCTACCGTACAAATCACTATACGAAAATCATCTTTATTGACAGGAAATGTTCCATATAATGTGTGTTTATGCGTGTTTTGATCAGGTTATTTATGATTCGAATGTGACGATTTTATATTTTTATGCCAAAAGGTGAGCCAATGGTTTTAATGTTTTTTAACCATGTAAACCGAAACCAAAGGTTGGACTAATTAATACCATATGCAGAACTTACTAATGCTTGGCTTAGAGTTGGTTTTACAATTTAGATTACTGAGCCTTTAAAAAGAAGGATAGGAACATAAATTGTGATCAAGATCAAATGAAAGAATCAATAATGTTTAACACTTAATGTTGGCCTTAATTGTGTGATAAAGTTTGATACAATGTTGTGAGTGAAATTTGTAATTGGTTAAAAGTATAGCTTAGAGTGCTTTTTGCATCATTTGTAAGTTAGGGGTCCTTGATGTAAATATTATACGGTTATGGACGGTTGTAAGTTAGCTATATAACTACCAGGTAGTTATATAACCATGAGGGTAGTTATATAACCGTCGAGGTAGTTAGACACCGCTATGTTGGTTGGCTACAAATAAGGTGTCGATGTAAATGCATTGTAACAACGTTGTCCGTATAATACAAGTTTGTGTTTTGGGTTAATCCCTTGTTCTTCTTATATGTTATTGGTTGAATCATGATCTCCTGGGTCATAGAGCTGAAGGTTCAAAAGATCAAGATCATTGTAATTCAATCTTCAATCAAGAATTCAGTGGCGGTTACTAGGGTTATTGAAGAATCGGAAAACTGAGTGGCGTGATCAGAAATGATTCGCTGTGAATTTCGAACATCAAACTATTTTTGGTGTGGGGAGATTCGAATTTATAAAGAAGAAGAGGATGGTTGTGACGTTTTGGTAGCGGCTTTAATCGGTACAAGTTTCAACGAGTCAGGTGTGACTTGTGGTGGTGGTTGTGGTGTGATCTGTTAAAAAAGATACAGCAACAGTAAGAGAACGATGGTGGTTCCTTCGTTAGAACTGAATCAGAGTAGGAAGAGGCTTACTCAGTGGCATCAATGCCGACCAGGAAACGAAGACGGTGTTGCGACATCAAAAGCGGCAGGAGGTTGTAGGTATTGACGTGCAAGGGATGTGTTTTGGATTCCAGTTTGGGAAATATATCAACACTGAGGGTGGTTGGAATTCCTATGTTTAGCCATAATCTGGTTGGAGACGTCCAAAGGATTGTTTGAATCTAAAGGTAATAGAAACACAATAAATCAATTGTTTGGGTGACCGAGTGGGTTCTGTCATTAATCAATGTCGGATAGCATTTCCTATGCAATCTAACCGGGGAGAATCGAAGTTCGACATGAGGCTGAGAGGAATCATAGCCATTGAGATGCAAGAAAATACAAGACAAGATGGATCAAGACAAAGTGAATACAATTGGGGGGGGGGGGGGGGGGGTTGAGTTTTGGCCTTAATTGTATGATCAAGTTTGATACAATGTTTTGGGTGAAAAAATTTGTAATTTGTATAAAATTACAAATTAGGGGGTCTTGATGTAAATATCATAAAGTTACTGAAAGTTATAAGTTTGTTAAAAACTACCAGATAGTTATATAACCACCAAGGTATTTTTATATAACCACAAGGGTAGTTATGCAACCGCTATGTCGGTTGGCTATAAATAAAGTGTTGATGTAATTGTCTTGTAACAACGTTATTCATATAATACAAGCTTGTGTTTCGGGTTAACCCCTTGTTATTCTTCTTCTATGTTATGTTCTTGGTTGGTTGAATCATAACACTTAAAACATAATTAAAGCGCAAACGCCGACCGGATCTACCTGTTTTTGGCTATAAATATCATGTTTTTGGACGTCCATTTTTATGCAAGAGCCCTTGAATCATTCCCTAACACTCCTACACTCAAAGCTTAAAGAAATGTTAATTCTATTTCTTGTTCGGTTAGTGTTCTAATTCAAAAGTTAGTGCACATGTATTTTTGGAATGAAGAAGTCTCGGTCCTGATTATTCTGATTCTTCAGCAAGATTACATTTAAGTTGTTTAGTCAATTTATGTTCAAGTTTTTTAGCTTTTCATTATATGTACATTAGATGTTTGCCAAGCCTTGTTACTTATTAAATAAATATAACATTCATCAATCTCGCATTCGTTCTTTTCTTATCCTCTACTAAAATTCATTAAACACTAATACTCAAACTTCTATTAATACTATCAAAACCTTATTATGTGATCTAATCCAACAAAGTGTATCAGAGCCACACCCTCTATTCCGATTTGAAGACTCTTGACGATAGAAGTGTTATAATGGTTGTGAAGTAGATCATATGACCCGAAGTAGCATGACTGGAATGGTTCTTCTGACTCCTCTCTTCATATTCAAAGGTGAGGGATAAGAAATCCGCAACATAAGAACGAAGACCCTACGCATCTCACGCGATCTATGGGATACCGTTGGGAGTAAGTTTAGCGAGCATGATAATGATTCACCTAGGTTACGATAAAATCTAAATAAAGGTTCAAAAGCTTTCTCCATGATTTAGTAGGCCTTACATGATGAAGTATTGTCTCGCATTGTGCAACAAGCTTGGAAGTTGCTCCAAGCTAAATAATAAGGAAACTTCAAGGTAAATACGGTGAAGGTACAATGCTTGCGACGTGAATTCAAAACACTTGAAATGAAAGAAGGAGAATATATATATATATATATATTTTGTCAAAGATCATAAGACTGTTAACAAGAAAACAACATATGGGAAAGATATTTCAGATTGATTGGTGGGGGATAAGGTTATGCGAAGCCTACCACCACGATGTGACCATGTTATGGAAGCTATAAAAGAATCAAAAGACCTCTCAAACCTGTCTTTTGATCAACTAATGGGCTCCTTGCAGCCCATGAGGCTATAGGGTGAATCAAAAGAATGATCAAGCAAAAGAGGAACATGCCTTTCAAGCCGAAGAAGATGCGGCGGTTCTGTGTATCATGGTTGAGTAGTTCAACTAATAGAAGTCGTGGTCGTGAAAGGGGCCGAGGGTTGGGTTTGAAACGTTCTATATAACTTGACTCAACTCGACTATGGGTAAATTTAATAACTTGACTCCACTCGATTATGGGTAAATTTAAGGTCAACACGCAGATAAAAAAACACATCTCAATGGTATATTCAAAAATTATATTTATATATTAAAAGTTACAAAATATAATTTAAAATTAATTTGAATAATAAAATACAAAACTAAATTTCAAACTAGTCGGAGATTTTACACCAAACAGGTCGGGAGTCAGAGATTGGACACCGAGTAGAGTAGGTTGGGATTTAAAGACTGGTCACCAAACGAACCGAGATACCCTTATGAGGGTTTTATAACCCTTTCTTCTTTCCCCAAACCCTAAACCATCCCATAGCCTTCGCTCCTTCACTCCTCTCCTTCTTTATCATCGGTGCTTAACTCTGGTTTCTTTTTAAATTCCATTCTCTGATTATTGTTTTTGATCCCTCAATTCCATAAGTTTAAATGGAGAGCTTAATACCCACACGGCAAGTTTCATTCTTGTGTTGGATTTTAACATGGATTGTAATGTATTTGATGCTCAATCTCAACCGTAACCCAACCATGGGTTTTGACTTGAGTAACCCATTATAATACTATAATCCTTCATATTCGGGTATGCACACCAAGTGTTTGATCATTTGTCAACAAGGGATTTGACTTCTTTATGTCATCAATCTCATCAGTTTGCTTCTCTTGGTGCTAGATTAAATCTGCTGCATATTTTGGAAGTTTCGAGTGCAGGGGCAGCTTTGTCCAAAAATTTGTGGAGATCAACTTTGTTCACAGGGGTATTTTGGTCCACGCATTTGTTTAAATTACTTGGAGACCAAGGGTAGTTTTGGCATTTTTAAGAGACGCGTTTTAAAGTCCGAGTGAAAGTTAAAATTCGAGTTAAGTTTGATTCAGATCTGTTTTGCTAGTTCGTTGCTAATAATTTGTTGAAACGTGCCAGAACGAACCAAAATGTGTTGAATTGCTGCAACACTGGTAAAAACGAGCTGAAACAAGCAATTTTAAATGCGGAAACGAGTTGAGACGTGCCATAACCTGCCGTTTCGTTGTTGTTTTGCTATTAGAACTGCTGCAATGCACTGTTTAAGTGATGATATGTTGATAAATGAACTGTTTTCTTGCTGAAACGAGCTGAAAACGCGCTGAAACTACTGTTTTTGCTGATAAATGTGCTGAATTGTGTGAAAATGTGCTGAAACGAGCAGTTTTAAATGCTGAAACATGTTTAAAAGTGTTGAAATACACTATTTTTCTGCTAAAAGTTGCCGAAACAAGCTGTTTAATGTGCTGAAACATATTGTTTTTGCAATGAGTTTGCTGAATTTGATGTTAACAAGTCGAGGTTTCCAATCGTTCGAGTTCTGAAGTTGTTTAAAGTTTGTTGGCTGACTAGAAAACGCAGACGAGCCTGAACAAAGAATTTCCTGACATTTTATGTAATACAAAACCATAGATGTATGATAACGGATTAATGGACACCACCAAAGGCACATTAATATTATTTAGGAGCTATAAGGACCAAATAAGAAATGAGATATTTTAGTTTTTTTGTTTTGCATATCGATATCGTATGCAAGTTCGAACCATGTATTACATTTCGAGTTTTATGGCACTTTATGATATCTAATGTTTTCTTTTGTTATTGTTGTTATAATATAGTTTGCAGTTTCCATGTGATTAGTATTAATTCTTCTACAATATTATATGTAAATAAACGCTGTTAGTAATTTACACCTTATTGCGATTTCAAAATTGATAAACTTAAAATAATTGCA
This sequence comes from Bidens hawaiensis, assembly GCF_021521415.1. Lineage (NCBI taxonomy): Eukaryota > Viridiplantae > Streptophyta > Magnoliopsida > Asterales > Asteraceae > Bidens > Bidens hawaiensis. The sequence goes on from NW_027491410.1 coordinate 768,010, forward strand.
TATTGGGTACTGGCTGTTAAATTCAGTTTCCTCACACATTTGCAACCATATTTTGATTGTTTACGTTTCCTTGTTTATGTTCATTTATTTATGTGTCGTTTATGTTCGTTTAACACATTGGACAAACACATATTTTATCTTGGCCCATCTATAGGTTCTGATTTGTTATTGGATATGATTTATAAGGTATAATTTTAATGTGAACTGACAATTGCAGTTTAGTTTATGAGCCATTGAAAATTGATTTGAAGTTCTCTATAAAGATCCAGTTTGAAAAAATGAAGGTGAGATTTATATTATTTTAATAATAATTTTAATTTTTAGAGCTACATTTTGGCTTACTTATCCATGCCACTGGTTTCCCCTAAAAGTATTCTCTATATATAATAAACTGTTCGGGATATAAACGAACACATCGAAGCTATCGTGCAATGCATGTTTTAACCTTAAGGAAGACCTCATGAATGATCGCCACCTCTTCCAACTCATTATGTGACACCAAAATTATTTATGATAATAAACGAGTGATAAAGCATGTGATTAAGGACAAAAACGATACATACATTTCATAAAATAAATATTTGTGTTTGTTCATTTAAAAATGGATGTGTTCGTGTTCGTGTTCGTTTATGTTGTTTGTTAAAAATATATAACAAACTATGCATCACAATTGAAATAGCTCAAACATTATAATATAATGAACATTACAAACTAATTGTACTAAATCAAAACAAAATAAAACAAGTCACTACAACAAATAAAATAACAAAACGATTAAAAACATATACCTAAATAAAACCCTGTAACACGAGGGCCAATACTTAGTTTGTCTATATACTTCTGCAATACATAAAAAATATTGAAAAGGAATGTTTATTTATTTCTATTGAAAATTAAAGATATGAAAAGGTTTTGTTTATATTTAGAGCCTATACATATATATATATAACTAGTATTTGTACCCGCGCGATGCGGCGGGGCACGTCAAAGGAATTCGACGTATTACTAAAACAATCTAACTTTACCAATATAATACCAAGACTAGTAACACAACCAAGTCAAATTGTAACAATCAAACAAAAAAGGTCAAACTTTGACTGCAGAAAGATTACCAGCACCATCAAGTCTAGACTACTTACTACAAAATTAACTGTCCATAAACTGATGAAGGATTTGTAAGCAAAGATATCTGTGTATTATCCAAGTTACCTTCTTCTTCAATTTTCCTATAACTTGTAAAAGCTTGTGAGTTGAAAAAACAAAAGCAACATGAGTATGCAAAATGTTAAAAGAAACATACGGTACGTATTCAAGTAAGGCATTCCTTGAATTTGCAGCAAAGTTGAACACACATTTGAAGTATTTCAGGTATCAACATGCTCTATCAACAACAACAAAAAAATAACACAAGCATGAAGACCAACTAATCTATGCAAGTAAACAAAAAAAAAATAAGATATGTTTATTTACATAGCATTGATGATTACTGGCAGATATCGAAAAGGTTTTTGAAACCATAGTTTGAGACGGTTTCATGGATTACTATGGTTATAACCTAGTAATTTTGACAGATGGTTATAACCTCCAGGCATTTTGACACCTAGTGTGCTAACATTTGACACCTAGTGTGCTAACAGATGGTTTTCCCATTTGCAATCTCAAGTTTCTGATGGATGTTTTATCTATAATAGGTGAAATGGTCAAACAAAAAATGGGGAGATAGGTCATTGGTCAAACGGATTAAAAGTCGATGCTACAAAACTCAAAACTTTATACAAAAAGCTTTTCAGGGGCAAGATGAACCGACCCATTTTGACCCAAGAAAAAAAACTCACGCATATGGTCGATCGGATTTAGCCAACGGTTTGTGTAACACCGCGTACATAACCCATTAAGATTTAGCTAAATATAATAACTTTTATAAGTCTATGGACTAAACTTAAAATTCTGAAAATCCAGACTCATCACGATACGCGACGGGGAAGCCATATTACCCATCGCGTATAGCATTGGACTTGCACAATGACCCAGAAATGGGCGGCGTAGCGATATGCTACAGCCTAACCAACGAGGTCATCGCGTATCACGATGACCACGTTAAGTAACGTGGACACGTTTCCAACCACATGGCACGATTTGACAAGCCACGTTTCACCACGTCACAAGGTGGCGTATTATTGCGGCGTCGTGATACGCGATGGGTAAAGAGAAACCCATCGCGTATCGCGATGGGTGGTAGAATTTTCCTATAAAAGGGGGGTGATGGGCTTTGAACCATCTTATCCCAAAATCACCTTCAATTTCACATAGTTAACCTAGAAATCGTGTCCAATAGCCGTGACGAGCCGAAGTTCTGTTTTCTCGAAGTTTGTGCAAGTAACTAAGTTATAATCAAGTTAGCAATCATATAAGCGAGTAGATCAAGACCCTACCGAAAACTCATCTTTTTCTTAGTATTATCATTCCGAGCGTACATGCTAAGGTAGGAGTTACATTTAAATTATATAAGTTATAGCTTAGACATCCATCAAGGCTATGGCCTTTAACCTTGAAATTATTTTATAAACATTCTATACACATTCATAAATTAGTTTTTATAAACGTTATTTCATAATGAAGTAATATTAACAAAAGATATATTTTGACGGGCATGTAGTAAACTGTAAGGGTGATATCACTAGTAGTAAGTTTCTTGCCTAAGAAAAAGTAATTCATACAAATCCCAATCAACCGAGGGACCCGTTTAATTACCTGGAGAAACTTACCAACGTGTTATAACCTACTAAGCCAAAGCATGTTATATCAAACTTCACGTAAAAAGGTATTTCATTCACAAACAAAGATAAACAATTTCAAGTTTAAGCTTAGCGATCATAGCTTAATCAAGAAACACCATTCAAAATATTTAAACAAACCTATTCATGTATACGTTAATATCATTCTCATTCAATCAAGGTTTCAAACTCACACTGACAGTTAGGTGAATACATTAACCTTTACAAATCAGTCAAAACATATTTATACTCTATAAGATGAACGGGTGTTTCTCTTAAAGAGTTAGTCAACGTTTACATGAGATTACTTGATCTCTAAAATGTTATAATACAAAGTAGAAATAAAATCAACTCAGACCGATTACACATGTGTCTGGATCCAAACATAATTGTTCAGCCTAATCAATCAAAGGCTACGTGGCCGCAGGCTAACGGTCATAATTAGTTCTCCACTATGGGCTACGTGGATCGGAGAACACTTTTGTGTGTAAGGAAGTGGTACATATACCGGAAATAGAAATACTTCCGCTGAGCTTGTCATGAAAACTATATTTGTATTGTAACTGTCATTCAAATATTTTGGAGTCATACGTGTTCACCAGCACATAGCTGACGTATTTTTCCAACCCATTGCAGGTAATTAAGCATTAGTAGCAATAGAAAGGATTGGAGTCTTCATGAAGATAGAAGCACGTTACAAGATGGCTCCGTTTTTGATAAACTAAATCCTTGTAATATGAACACATATTTTGTAAAATGACTACTTGGGTATTTAACTCCCAAGTAGATTTTCAATTAAATTAACATTATAATTAAACTAAAAGTCTTCCGCTAAAATTAACTCATAAATTCTGATATATTTACAAAACACGTACCAACTTATGGTCACACGCCTAGGCCCTAAGTCGAGGTGTGACAGTTTGTAAGCTTCACCAGAATTTTGAAAGCAACATGTGTTTCATACTGAAGAAACACTAATCGACCACGGGCAGATTACGGATAATCTGGGGGTTAAATAGATGTTTCCCACGAGGGTTAGTTCCGGCAAAGATGGTTGTTCTGATGACCTGCAAAACAGACACCGTGAGCTCGTCACTGAGAAGGGGGGGTACCTCCTTGTGACCACCCTCCGGCGTGAGAATCAGACTAGATTGCTCTTGAATATAAGTGTATATTAAGAGAAATAGCTAGAGAGAAGATATGATATTAAGATATGATACCGTTCCAAGGTGTTGGAGTATTTATAGCCGAAGGTAGGTTTCCAAGCAGTTACAGCCGGCTGAATAGTATTCATGTTCTACCAACTGTGGGCTACGCACGTGCCATGCTGATGGTTGGTGGGTAGGCAGCGGCTGATAGTGACCAGGCCGGCTGTGTACTATTCCTTTTCCACCAACTGCAGGCTATGGACGTGCCCCGACAGGGGTTGGTGAGTAGGCAGCGGCTAATAGTGACTTTAAGTACTAGAGCGTGCTGCCCATCGTACTGTTGTCAGTGAGCTGTCGTAGCTTTGGTCAGATCTTTTGTCCATACCTTGGCAGGTACAGTACAAAAGATCCTCCAGTATCGTACGGACTGGCTCATTTGGGCGGGAGTATTCCCGGCTTTGGGCGGGAGTGTTCCCGGCTTGCTCATTCCCTCTTCAGGTGACATTACTGAATTATTTGAGAGTTAGTGCCTTGTGCGTGTAGCCTTGCTGCGCAGGTAGCCTTCCCTGATGGCTAGTATCCGTAGCTGCGGGAACAGGCGGAGTACGTCACCATTGGGAGGCTTTTCCTGCGGGAACAGCTTGCGTACTGCGCGTAAGGACGTCACGTCTCTGAGCATGGTTGGTCCCGCGGATCCAGTTGGTCTTTGCGCAGACGTCCCTCAGGAGTCTTGCGAGTTCAACTGCGCAGACGTCTCTTCGAGGTGAGTCTTGCGGGTCCAACTGCGCAGACGTCCCTGTTTAAGGTGAGTCTTGCGGGTCCAACCGCGCAGACGTCCCTGTTCAAGGTGAGTTTTGCGGGTCCAACTGGGCTCTGCTGGGACCTACCTCTTCAAGTCCCCCCAGTCCAATGTTCTTCCCATGATTTGTTAATAAGTGAGGTGAACTTTTGGACTTAAGCAAGGGGTTTTGAAAAGGGTTTAGTTTTAAGGTTTTCCATGGGGATTCTTCCCGCGGAAGTCCTAATGTCACGTGCAGAAATTCCTGACTTTTCTGCTTGATCTTTGGGTATGATGCGGGTAGGTCTGTAACCTCCTCGCAAGTCAGGAGCGTTGAGTTCCACTTGTGTAGATTCTCCATGAGGTTTTGGAAGTTTTAAACATAGTGATCAATTATGTTAAACAACCAATTCCATCTTGGAGCTTCAAACAATCTAGTTGTCAACGTTCCCGCTATGCGGGGATGTTATTTCCGTTTCCGCAAGCATGGCCCAGAAGGTCCTTCTTGGTTTCAATTCCCAGCGGAGTGCTAAGTATGTGAAGGGTTTTGCCTTGACACTGTACCCGCACTCGCCTTATAGTTACTTTACTTCCAAGGTATTCCTGGCGTCAATTCCCTGCAGGTGCTAAGTATGTGAAGGGTTTTGCCTTGACACTGTACCCGCACCTGTCTTATAGTTACTTGGTTGCCAAGGTAAGGGGTATAGTCCCGCTTACTTTTGAATCTTTTTGAATCTTTTTGAAATTCGAAGAGTTGGTGAAAGGATAAGAACAGTCCAACTGTTGAAGGGACGTCAGCGTGGTCTGACGGTTTCTTCTGACAGGTTCAGGACGTGCATGAAGTTATGGCGACGTGACAGTATATGGTCATTCCAGACGCTTTTTCAGGCGCGTGGGCGCGAGTTTTCGGGCGCATGGCCGCGAAGTTTACGGCGCACGTCCTGTCGACAGCTGTTGTCAGCTTGCTTTTACCACGTGTCATAGTTTCATTGCACCTGCGCTTTTCCGTCTCTCCCGCATTAAATTCATCGCATTCATTGCGATGAGTATATAAAGGGAGGAGAGGATGCATCTCAATTCACAGTTTCACTTCATCTTCTAAGCGATTTCCGGCGAATACTCTAACTTTTCCGTCGAGCATTCTCCTGAAATCGTTCTTCTTTCCATCCTCCAAAACATGTCTTCTACTCATGATCTTGAAGTTACTGCTGAAGAGTCGGACGTGTATTCCAAGAACCTGACGTCCACTTCTGATAAGGACGATAAGAGTACTGCTGGCGAGTGCCAGTGTGCTCTTCCCGTCGACCAGTATCAGTATATCGTCAGGAAGTTCATGCTCGAGCCTTTCGAGCCTGAGTACCCAGAGCCTCACCAGACGGTGTACGATGCCCCCAAGGGCAAAATAGGGGTGTATGCTGCATTCTTCATCTATGGGAATCTCAGGTTCCCATTGACGAAGTTTGTATACCGTGTTCTGGAGAGACACGGTGTGCACCTGACGGAGGTACACCCAATGGCGATCGGCAAGATCCGCCATTTTGAATGGGTGTGCCTCATTCTGGGTGTGGAGCCCCATGTCGACCGCCTGATGACCTTCTACTCCTGGAGGTGCATCCAAGGCTGGTACACCTTGGTCACCCGGATCAAGGTTTTGAAGATCTGTGCTACCGAGCGCAGTCTTCGGTCTTGGAAGCGGGAGTTCTTCTACATCTCTGCCCGTGTCGTCCCCATAGCGATGACATTCAAGAACGGGAGAGCACTTCCGAACCTTCACGCCTCCAACTACCAAAAGGCGGAATGGTTTTCCAAGATTTCCCGGATCCAGACTCCGGTTTACCGCTTTGCGGAGTCCGGGATGGTTATGCTCGGGATGAGCCGGGTGTGGAAGGATGCCGGGGCAGAGGCGCCACAGATTCCTATCGTCCTCGAATATGGTTTGAACTCTATCCCTTACGGTATGCTTCATATCTTTTTGCTGATTTAGGGTTTTTCTTCTAACTGTTTCTGTCTATTTTCAGAGGGAAACAACTTGCAATCTCTTCTGCAGCCGCGGGAGAGCGGTGGTCCCGCTCGGATGGGTACTCGTGCTCTTGATGAGAACGAGTTGCCCATCCTTGAGAAAACTGCGGATCGGTTTGTGGAGGTCTACCCGCCGGGCCACGAGATACTAAGCGCCACGCGGCCAGGTAAAAGATTATTTAACCCTCGCCCTCTCAATGCTCAAACCTCTGCTGGAATTCCTCTAATTTTGTCATCTTCTGATGAGGAATCCGCAGATGGTCCTTTCTTCGCGAGGAAGAAGGCTGCTGGCGGGAAGGGCAAGGCGAAGGTTGCCTCCACTGCCGATCAGGGGAACCGGTCTGAGTCGGAGACCGAAAGTGAAGAGGCGGCGGAGAACCTTGGTGATGGTGAGACCACTGTCCCGGAGGTTGAGACAGCTGTCACCTCCGATCCGCCCAGTACGACGACGGTGACCGGCGTGAAGAGGCCGGCTCCATCGGGTTCGTCCCCGCATGTCAGAACCTTCAAGCTCAAGAAAACTCGTAAGTGTAAATTAATCTTACCCGCAATTCTTTCCGCCATTGTTTTTAATATCTTGTCTTCATGCAGGCGTGGATGCTACTGCATTCCAAAGTGATGCGGGGAGGAGCAGTTCTGGACCCATGACGGTAGGTTTGGTCAACCTACCCGAGGCGATGACCCAGGCGGCTACGCCTGTTTGCAGTATTGGTTCAGTTGCTCATCCTGTTGAGGCAACTGTTCCAACTGTAACATCATCCCCGCCGGCTGTCAGTGCGATCTTCACGGAATCCTTCACTGAGCCGGCGGTGATTGTTTCCGCGGGCTCCTCCGCAGCGGCGGCCACGGTTGTGAGTTCACCTCCAGTGAGTTCACCTCCGATGGTCTCTACCGCGGCGGCTTCAACCGTGCCTCCGGCACCGGCGACTACCTCGTCCCCGGCCGGTTCAGCAGGTATGTTCGGGGCTTCTAGCCAATCTCTGCTTCCTTCCCATCTGCCTGACCTCTTGGATGGTTATCCGTTAGGTTCGGGTGATGGGTTTGGCGGCTACCGGCCTGTTGTCGACCCTACAGGTGCGTAGGGTTATTTTGGCTTTTTTATATATTTATCATCTTTTCCTAACTGCCTTTTGTTTTTGCAGTGTCGGATTCGAATGAGGTGTATGTTCCACGGTGGAACATCCGCCGGGGAACAACCCTTCGGACGGCTGTGGATTGCGTCGAGTGGGCGCGTCACGCGGCCCCAAGTGCCGCGTTGGGGGAAGCCATGTCTAGCTACCAGGAGGGTAGGCTGACAAATGAGCTTCGGATTCTCCTTGCCCGGATGCAGCCGCGCGTCGAGTTGCTTGCGTGAAAACGACAAGTTAAAGGCTGCGCGTATCCAAGAAGTGGCTCAGGCGCGGGCTATCCGGGAAGAGAACAGGAGACTTTCCGCAATTGCTGCGGAGAAGGAAAAGGCCTTCAAGGCCCTCGAGGTTGAAGTGCAGGCCCGGCTCGAGGCACGTTCCAAGGCTACCCAAGCTGTTAACGAACAGCTTCGGTTGGCTAAGGAAACTGCGCGGAACGCGACCGAGAGGGCCACCAAGGCTGAAGCCGTTGCTGAACCTCTGCGCGCCGAAAATGAGGAGCTTAAAGCCAAACTAGAGAGGCTTCAGCAGGCTCATGATGCTTTGGCTATGGAAGACGCCAAGAAGCTTCAAGAGATCTTGGATCAGAGGGGTATGCTTGACCATACTGAGCGTAAGCTGAAGGGCGTTGAAGAGGCTGCTGCTAAGGAAGTGTTGCTTGCCAACCTTAACAAGAATGAAGCCGAACGCGCCCGTGACCTAGCTCAGCCTGTCCTCCAAGAAGCTCTGATTACCAAGGAATGGCTTCTACGAGAAGCGTTGTCGCAGGTATGCGTAGCTTCATAATATCTTTACGCTTTTCTTTGTGCTTAGAAAAGGTTTTGATACTCGTATTTTTTCTTGTAGGTTGTGCATCGAGTCGTCACGAATACATCTTATGACGATGCCATGAGCGCAGCCCTCAACGCTTCTCATGAGGATGGGGAAAAGGCTGGCTTCCTGCTTGGTCTAGGGTTTGTTGAGAAGGGCATCCCGCCTTCCAACTTCCCTCTATATGATGTGGATACTGAAGCTTCTTATGACCAAGCAGTGAACCAGTATGCTGCCTTCCCGCATCCGGTGGTGGAGAAGGTGAACGAGATTGCTGCTGCTGATGATGGGCTAACCATTCTCAAGACTTTCCTTGAACCGCCACAGCCAACTGATGGTGCGGGTACAAGTGGGTTTGGAGGGAGTGGTCCTGAAGTTTGAACATTGAGATCCCTTCCCACCGTTAGGATAGATTTATATTTCTGTAGGCGGGTAGATACCCGGCCATTGTAATGTTTGAATTTTTTATGAAATATAAATGTTTGTGCGGGTAGGACCGCCAATTTCATTGGATGACTTGCTTTATAAACGTTATATGACTTCCTCATGCATATTATAGCTTAAGTTGGCACTTGTTTTGCCGCATAAACAATATATGATTCGCTCGTGCATACTTTAGTTTAACATCAATTTTTCAAGTGTTTTGAATAAGTTAACCGTTCGACGCGCGGTTGTCAATAGGTTAGTGTTCAGTTTCCTCTATCATGATTGTGCGAGTAGGACCGTCACTTTCATTTAGTGGGACGACCAGTCTTCACCTATAACTGATTTGTGTGAAGGTTTGCCGTTTTTTGTGTTTATGCGGGTTTTGCCGCCGTCCACACGCAACGACGTCTCCACTTATTTATGCGGTGAATACCGGCATATCAGTGTTGGATAAGTTAAACCTTTCGACGCGCGGCTGTCAATAGGTTAAAGTTCAGTTTCCTCTATCATGATTGTGCGGATAAGACCGGCACTTTCATTTAGTGGGATGACCAAACTTTACCTATAACTGACCTGCGTGAAGGTTTGCCGTTTTTTGTGTTTATGCGGGTTTTGCCGCCGTCCACACGCAACGACGTCTCCACTTATTTATGCGGTGAATACTGGCATATCAGTGTGGAAAGTTTACAAGTATAAATGTAAGATCATCAACGTCAATGTGATAAGGAGAATCATTTCCATTAGAAGTGGCTCTGGGCCTTTTCTTTACAAGTTTGGAATTGATCTACATGCAGCCTGTCTAATTGAGCTCCCTTCCATGTTCTTGGGATGGGAGTGTCATCGAGCCTTTCGAGCAGATATGCACTTGGTTCGGAATCTCGTTGTTTACGCAGTATGTAGTCTCCAACATTGAAGCTGCAGTTTCATTCGTGTTTTTCCCCAACTGGGGTTCAACACGCATTAGCCTGCTCAGCGTTCATTACGCCACGAGGTGCGTGAGCGTCCCATCTCTGACAAATGCTTCGACGATGTCCTTCAAGTCTAAGCATTCCTCGGTGGTGTGGCCTCTTGTCCTGTGGAAGTCACAGAATTTGCTTTGATCAGCGTTTGGACGCTGTCGGATAATTGGAGCCTCTGGCCATGGGAGCCTCTCAGTGGCGAATATGTCGGTGACGCTTTTGGTGAGTGGCGTCCATCTGGAGTTTCGGTTCGACTGCATGTTGTCCTTTCCGCCTAATCGAGGGTGCGAGCCGGATGAGGTGTCAAAGTTTACCCTTGACTGCCAAATACCTAGCTTCCTCTTTTTGTTTAGTCGGGCGGTAAGGACGTTGTTTTCTCTTGTTTTCTGGGTGTAGAGGTTTGTGTTTTGGGGAAGATCTCTACCCAGTTGCTTTTCCGTTTCCGCGAAGCGTTTAGCTGCTGTCATGATGGCATCCCATGTGGATGGCATGCCGTCTTTACCCGTTAAGGTGCGGATGAGATCTGGATCTTTCGCGCCCTGGATGAAAGCAGCGCGAACAAGATCTTCGCTAATAGCGCCCAGACTCAGCTTCTTTGAGTTGAAGCGAGTGATGAAGTCTAGCAAAGATTCATCTTCCTCTCGGATGCAGTTGAGGATCGTCCATTGTTCTTCAGTGTACTTTCTTTGTTGACTGAAGTGTTGGCTGAACTTCTGTTGGAAGTCTGCCCAATCGTAGATGTGGTGGACCGGTAGACGGTCAAACCACGCTCTAGCCGCTCCAACCAGCGTCATCTGGAACATATAACACCACGTGGGTTCCGTCCAGTTGCTGACGGTTGCCCCCGCTATGAATCTGTTCAAATGATCGTCTGGGTCAGATATACCATCATAAGTGCCGATGTTAGACATCTGTTTGGCACTTCTCGGGGCGATTGCTTCCGCAATGTCCTTTGCAAACTTGGATGTTCCCGCATTTGCAGCAGTTGGTCTAAAGGTTTTGGAGAAGTCACGTGGGTTTCCCCCCGCGTTCCTTGGTTTGAAGGTTTCTTTGAAATTCCTTCTCGATTGGAAGTCCGTTTCCTTACGCTTCCGTTTCGCTCTATGGCGAGGGTTTGCGTCGGTGTCGGATTCCTCCCGATCATCGTCCGAGTATTCGCACTCACTGCTCATGTTGAGCCGTTGTCGAGTGCTTCCAAATTCATCAGCCTGTTGGATGGAACGTAGGCGTTCGTCCAACTCAGCTTGGAATTCCTTCTGACGTGCTTCCGCCCACGCTTTAACTTGTTCAAGTGTTTGGCGGGGGAGCCTCGTTTGTTGTCTTTCCGCCTGGGTATCAATGAATCCCAGGGGATGATTGTTTACTGCACTTGCCCCGGCTTGGGTAACCGGGGTAGTATTCGTAAAATTTACTGCACTTGCCCCGGCTTGAGTAACCGGGGTAGTGTTCGTAAAATTTGTGTACTCGCCGGTGTTCCCCCCAGTAGCTGGGGTTGTGGTTACCGGGGTTTCTTGGTTACTCGTTGGCTTTGGCAACGGAGTAACCTTAACCATCTTTCCAGAAGTTTGAAAAGAAACTGAAAAAGATTCAAGTTCTAGCTTTTATGCACGGATGGCGCCAATGAAGAAACACTAATCGACCCCGGGCAGATTACGGATAATCTGGGGGTTAAATAGATGTTTCCCACGAGGGTTAGTTCCGGCAAAGATGGTTGTTCTGATGACCTGCAAAACAGACACCGTGAGCTCGTCACTGAGAAGGGAGGGTACCTCCTTGTGACCACCATCCGGCGTGAGAATCAGACTAGATTGCTCTTGAATATAAGTGTATATGAAGAGAAATAGCTAGAGAGAAGATATGATACCGTTCCAAGGTGTTGGAGTATTTATAGCCGAAGGTAGGTTTCCAAGCAGGTACAGCCGGCTGAATAGTATTCATGTTCTACCAACTGTGGGCTACGCACGTGCCATGCTGATGGTTGGTGGGTAGGCAGCGGCTGATAGTGACCAGGCCGGCTGTGTACTATTCCTTTTCCACCAACTGCAGGCTATGGACGTGCCCCGACAGGGGTTGGTGAGTAGGCAGCGGCTAATAGTGACTTTAAGTACTAGAGCGTGCTGCCCGTCGTACTGTTGTCAGTGAGCTGTCGTAGCTTTGGTCAGATCTTTTGTCCATACCTTGGCAGGTACAGTACAAAAGATCCTCCAGTATCGTACGGACTGGCTCATTTGGGCGGGAGTATTCCCGGCTTTGGGCGGGAGTGTTCCCGGCTTGCTCATTCCCTCTTCAGGTGACATTACTGAATTATTTGAGAGTTAGTGCCTTGTGCGTGTAGCCTTGCTGCGCAGGTAGCCTTCCCTGATGGCTAGTATCCGTAGCTGCGGGAACAGGCGGAGTACGTCACCATTGGGAGGCTTTTCCTGCGGGAACAGCTTGCGTACTGAGCGTAAGGACGTCACGTCTCTGAGCATGGTTGGTCCTGCGGATCCAGTTAGTCTTTGCGCAGACGTCCCTCAGGAATCTTGCGAGTTCAACTGCGCAGACGTCTCTTCGAGGTGAGTCTTGCGGGTCCAACTGCGCAGACGTCCCTGTTTAAGGTGAGTCTTGCGGGTCCAACCGCACAGACGTCCCTGTTCAATGTGAGTCTTGCGGGTCCAACTGGGCTCTGCTGGGACCTACCTCTTCACATACCTGCTGAGAGAGAATATAAAATGGGTTTGTTAGCTATTGTTTTCACTCCTGTAATTAACATAATTTGCATATAATTAAATAAAACTTACATGGTTGCGCCTCCTTTAGTAGTTTATGAATTCACAGCTTTCATGAGAGTTGAGACCATGAGAGTTGAGACCACCACCATGCTCCTGATTATTAAAAAGAAAAATATGGTTTAGCCCTAAGCAATAAAAATCGACTTGCAAAAATTCAATTGATGTACAATGGTTGTTGGAGTTATGTGAATATGTATACCTAATATAATGTTCAGCCAATTTTAGTTTAGCCATTTCAAATAGGCAATTTTGCAAATTGAAAAAAAAGTGCAGAAACGCAATTTTATTCGACAAAGTATGATGAATTGATGATACATACATAAAGTCAATAAATTCAAAAGTTCTGATCGATTGCTAGTTTGCTACCAATACTAATGAGGATAAAGTTTAAAACAAACCACATGGAAATTCTATATTCTAGAATTACGTACCACACATCAAGTACCTAAAGTAACAATATTTACATCAAACCTAGTTTAAAATGTTGGCAAAATAGCTTGAGAAAACTATGTTACATTATGGATAGGTACCAATTTATGAAATCCTTAGGTTCCCTAATTTAGTAAAATTACTAAATTCAAAGTACAAAAAAATGTCTTAACCAAGGCATAATTTAGAAAGAGGACTTAGCTAGTCTTTGACGGTAACAATGGCTTCTTCATAACCTTAACATGGCAAAAACATAATATTAGAATTCGATTAAGTACTACCAAAACATCATAACATTAAACCTAAATGCTGTACGTATTCTAAAATGGAGCGAATCTGGAGATGTTGTTTGTGAAACCTTAACAACACTAATCATTAATGTAATCTTAGACTCTACATGCTCCTACTCACTTTGGTAGCAATATCCAAATCGATATTCTGCATTTTAGTTTATAGGACACAGTAATAACGGAAAATGATCAATAAAAAGTTAGTGATTGAAAGTAAATCCATGAATACATACACGAAACATGTCAATCGATGTCTTCAATGAAAACAAATCTTTGGTTCAACGAAAATTTAAACCCAATTAAAATTTTAGGGTAGGAAAATCTATGAAGTTATAGACAAAATCTTGGACATGTATTACTGGGACGTTGAGACCTTCAATTAAGGAAGGAGATGAAGAGAAAGAATGGGATGGAAGCGTGGTGGAGAGAAAAGTGATTAATAGCATTGGCTCGTTGGTACACCATTGCTCTTTATCGTACATGTATACCTAAAGGAGAACACACGTGTAACAATTCTGTTGCATATAGATGTTGCACCAGCTGCACATAGAGTTGTAACTCTGAGCTACAGGAACTTGTGTGAGTATGTTGGCATTTGCTATTTAAACATATATATAACTAGTGGGTTTATCTGCGCTTCGCGGCGCGGGCACAGACTTACGAGTTATTACTTTTGTTTGTTAGCGTAAATGTTACGGATTGTAGTTGAGAAGGGTTAAGTTATTCTACACAATAAATTTACGTTGAGACTAAGCCATCATAGCTTCGTTACAAAATGTTTACATGCATAATTGTAAATAAATGGAAGCCTACATACTTCTTATCTAAAATATGCATAGAGAGAAGACGGAGCACACATAATTACAGATTTACAGGTGGTATGAAGTTGTTTTTTATTGCAAGTTGTTGACCTTGAATTCTCCTTTCTTGAACTGGTTTACATGTATATGCCTAAATTGTTTTCTTGCTACTTCTTCACCAACCTGATACATAAGATTTAAAGAAAAAAAACATTTCCTTAACTTTAATATGGTTTTCATTCAAGGATATAGCGGTAAGAAAACAAAGGGTAAATCACAGTTTTGCCATTGGCCCGTTTAAACATTTGATACCAAAAACCAAAACATGAAATATTTACAACACAAATACATACCTGAAATCCAATTCAGCAGAAGCAAATCGATATATATGTGATAGAGCTGCCATGATTAAGGGCATAGTAGATGAAACTCGTTGTCCGTCTGCACAAAACAACCTGCAAAATGACGAAAAATTTTACTAGAAAGAAATAGAAAATAAACTATTAAACTTGCTACTGCTACTAAAAATAATAATAATTAACTATTATTATATAATAATAGTAGACCTAAAAGTGCAGCATTTTTGTAAATGCATATGACAATAACAATGTTTATAACAATTTTAATTAAAAAATAATTTAAAAATCTATGACAATTCCATTTGTTTGACACAACCATCATCTCTTGCCCCTTTTTAGAGAGCTCATCCTAATTTTCTTAACAAATGAAAAAACAAACTTAATCTATAAAAGCGTACAAAATAGGTTCATATAATTAAAACAATAAGATCCGAAATCAAAGAAAGAACAAAAGAATAACATACAGATGGAGAATGTAAGCTCTTATTTGCAGGCTGCATTTTATGTCCCTTCTGAGGTTGCGCAACATGCTTGCAACATGCTTTAACCGCTTAACCGACCTGCGTAATTGTTTAAACGTAGCACTGCATCGTTATCCCTGTGATCTTCTATGCCACCCTCAAAAGTGATTTTTGGTTGCCCTAATTGCTTGCTTTGAGATGCACCCACCTTATTATCGTAATTTCCCAGATTGATTCTTATCAACCGATGCGTGCTTAAATTAATCTGAAAAACCAAATCTCGGTTCAAACGCGGCAGAATGCACACATTCAAACAGTCACATAACCTCTATTGAACTAAACATAAAAAGGAGAATTAAATCAATTACAAACCCTAAGTTTTGTCTGCGCATAACAAAAACCCTAGCCCAATTATACATTTATGATCTAGATTTTTGCCAGAAAACACTCGAAGGTAATTGGCGATGAAGATCAGTGAAACCGATTTTTTGATCCATGTGGTGTAGAATCCAGCATATAAACAACGATAAAGGAGCGAGCAGAGGCAACAAAGAGGAGCATGGGTCCGATTAACAAATCATATATTAAAAAAACTACCCCCAATCGAAAACACATAGATTAGTACAAATTAGTTTGATGTGTGTAGAAACTATAGGTGTTCATATTTGTTTTCATTCCAGATCTAACGTAGAGCATAGGCGGAGGAGTGAGAGAGAAGAAAAGGTATGAGACGTGGGAGGGCATGCGGAAGGAATAAAGTTTAGATAAGTTTTGTGAGTGTAGTGTGGGAGAGAGTAGAGAAACGGGCAAGAGATTTGAGAGAATGAGATGAGATGAGAGAGAGAGAGAGAGAGAGAGAGAGAGAGAGAGAGGCGGAACGTTGATATTAATTACGGATGCTCTAAATTACTAAACATACCATTTTACAACCCTAGAAGTATTTCTAGGCTATTCCAAGGTTGTTTGTTTAAGGTTCATTAATGTTTGTTTTCATTTTGTTAGCTATTATTTGTTTGTTTGTGTTTCTTCATTAAATGTTCGTTATATTTTTAATGACTTTTCAAATCTTTTCATATAGATCCTAGCAAAATTATTAAATATAAAGCAAATATATATGTGTGTGTGTTACGTGATTAATTTATATGTAAATTAACAAAAAAATACATCAACAAAAAACTTGGTAGCTAGACCACACTTCCATTGACATTTACCATTAACGGTAGCAAACTTAAATAAAAGAATATTTTTTAATTATGTTTATTTTTGTTCGTGAACCATTCACTTGTTCATTTTCTAAACAAACACACGAACAAGAAATTTTATTTGGTTAGGTGTCCGTAAACCATTCGCTTGTCTGTTCATTTTTTTTAATGAACACACACGAGCAAGAAATTTCATTCAGTTAAATGTTCGGAAATCATTCGCTTGTCTGATAAAAACTTTACGGACAAACATGAACAATGCCTTGTTCGGCTTGGTTCGTTTACAACCCCTACTTCAAACTGAAGGTCTTCGGATCCAATCAAAATGTTCATACAACTACGATGATTGACTAAATTTAATAATTAGTCAATGTTTATGTATTCAAATTTCAAAGGTCTATGCAAAAATATTCCAATCTCTGACCCTACATGCAATATATATGGCTAATGCTTGCTTGTGGACTTGTGGAAGTTGACCATAGTTAGAACATGTCGTCCTTGTTGGAATGCATTGCATTTGGTATTAAATTCAACTCATCTACCGATTTATAAATTCCACATCGACGACTCATCAAACATTGTTAAAATTACCAAAAGATTCAGTTTCAATTTCCCTCCAATGAAGTTCTTTCTTTTCCTCTATACACTTCTTTCGGTAAGTCCGTCTACATACAACACATATTTTATATATATAGGATGGGTTAAAATAAAAGTTGAGTGTGTTTAAAAAGTGTAAAAAGTAATCTGGTGCGTTAGATATGTTGATCTGACGGTGGATATAGAAAGTGTGTTTTATTGTGCAGTGTGTTTTATTTTAGTGGTGGTGCGTTTATCATGCGGTGTGTTGTATTAGATCTAATGATGAAAACACACTTTCTACACTTTTTAAGAAAAATCTACTTATTTTAACCTCTCTCTCTCTCTCTCTCTCTCTATATATATATATATATATATATATGATTGATATCTTTTGAAAACCGCTTTGAGTTTTAAGAACTCGAAAGAACTCAACGTAACAACTTCTTTTTTTTTTGAATTTTTTTACACATGTGTAATACGTAAGTGTAAGTAATGTACAAAAAATTACCGTAACTTTTTACACACCGAATCGACTTTTTACAAATGTGTAACTAAAGTTTAAACTTGTGTATTCAACAAAAATCATTTTTCTCTCTCCTGATTCATTTTATAATCAAATTTAATCTCAGCCACATATTTTAACTCATTTAATTAAATGTGTGGTCCATAATTGAGTTCTTAAAGTATTTAAAGTGTTATTTAATTTAACAAAAGTCTAGTAAAGTTTAGGGTGAAAATTTGTAAATATTTTCAAAGAATTGAAAATGCACGTTGGATATTATGTTTGAAAAACCATTTTGTTCTTTTTGAATATGTTTTATATGTTGTACCATGTGTTATATTAATTGTAAATTCCTTAAAATCAAGGTTTCTTAATTTGCCCTCCTGTAAGGCCCCGAACCCGGTGCCACACTTTGGACATTAGATTTACTCATAAATACATTTCTAAATATCAGAGTTAATTAAAATTTTCGCGAAATAATAATAATAATAGTCAACCATTCATTACAAACATTCGTAACTTGTCTTTTAAAACATAACATAAATGATAATATCAAAACATCATGACAAATCTTCAGATGCCAGCCTCTTCGGATCCTATCATGTGTCTCTCTCAAGCCAGCTGTCTCAATCGATTAACCTGCGTGCATACTAAAAGTCAGCTACGTTGAGTGAGTTCTAGTTAATCAGACGACATGCAATACATTCACATACTTACATATGCACCCGATGGTACATACCTTCATATTTACTTACATACTTACATACATACGTACTTTCATTCTTTCTTTCATACTTACATACATACTTTCATTCATACACATACGTTTTAAAGAGCATTCCGCCCTATAACCTTCGCCGATATTATTAGGGTCGGTTCCCTGCATTCGTCGATATTATTAGGGTCGGTTCCCTGCATTCGCCGATATTATTAGTGTCGTTCCATTTTCTAACTATACCTTTCGTTCGTCATATAACCATACGTACCTTTCTTTATATAGTCGTCCTTTCGTACATAATCGGGCACCGTTACCGGTTCCCTACTTTGGACGTTGGATTTACTCATAAACACAATTCTAAACATCAGAGTTAATTAAAACTTTACGCGGAATATAAAACTTTCAAACATAATATATTACATAACCTTCAAATCTTGTCTTAACAACGTTCATAGCCGTTTAAACATAAAGCATAGTCTTTACAATAACATAACATTTCCTTGAGATGCTAGTATCTTCAATTCAATGCCATGTGTTCCCCTCAAGCCAGCTGTCTCATTCTACTCATATGCGTGCATACTAAAAGTCAGCTACGCTGAGTGAGTTCTAGTTAATCATACAACATACAACACATTCATGATTTCATACTTTCGTACATACTTCTTACCCTCATACTTTCGTTTATAACATACTTACTTACCTTCATACTTTCTTCCTTTCATATTCATACATTACGTGTTAAAGAGCATTACACAATATAACCTTCGCATATATTATTAGGGTATGCAACCTTGTAACCTTCGCATATATTATTAGGGTATGCAACCCTTTAACTTTCGCATATATTATTATGATATGCAACCCTTTAATCTTCGCAGAGTTTAGAAGAGTCTGCAACCCTTTAACCTTCGCATATATTATTAGCGTATGCGACCCTTCATCCTTCGCAAATATTATTAGGGTCAACAATCCTTTAACCATACATTACCTTTCATTGTCATTATCACATTCATACATACCTTTCATAATATCATACGTGCAATATTCATACATACTTTCGTTCACATACTCATATCATACTTTTAACCCTCAACGAACGGGGTCCGGGGGCAGCGCCCCTGGCAGCGGTGTTCTAGGGGCGGCAGCCCCTAGCGGGGTCTAAGGAGCAGAGCCCCTGGATGGGGTTAATTCATTATCTTTCACGATCCGGTTCGTTAGCTGATTCGTTATTCTTGTTCGTTATCTTAACACAACGAATTGTGAGTAATGAATCACCTAATTCGTTATCTTTACATAATCTGGTTCGTTATACTAGTTCGTTAGCCTAATTCTTTATCTTGACGGGACCCGGTTCGTTATCTTTATATAACGAATTGATCGATAACGAATTTAAAGGTTCATTCATTATCAAGTCACACGAATGAGTCCCATTCGTTATGACCGCGTAACGAATGATCAACCATAACGAACTGTCAACAGTTCTTATCCAGACTTTGACTCATGGTTAAAGACAAAATCGTCAAGAACGTCAAAACAGTCAACATCGACGGATCCAGTCATTTAACCTCAAATCTCAACCAAATGACACGAATTTGGTATCTACAGACTCATAATACCAGCGCCAACAAACCCTAGCCATCCGTTCATCCAAATATTCGCGTTTACGTGGTGCGATTACCCAATACACGAACCCACTTGTTCATGCTAACAATTAACCTATCTATTGTTAACGAATTCCAGTAAGGTTTGATGCATCGGGTTCGATTTTATAATTTAAACATAGATCTAAGATTTCTAAATGTAAACCTGACCTAAATGAACAAGTTCTCGATATAAACGTACATTAAATGATTCGGTTTACGAACAAGGTCTAGTCTTGATGTTGTTTTGGTTCATCACAACGTTCTAGCACCAACGGGTTCGGGTTTCCACCTTCGGATCTTGGCTCGGGTTATAGGATAGCATTTGTGTGTGTTTTTGGTTATGTAGGCTATGGTGTAGAAATGGATAAAAAGGGAAAGGATTAAGGTTTAAGGGGTATTTATACTCCCTTAAGCTCATAGACCTAAGGCCCATTCCATTTCTTATTCCACCTTCTAAAGTCCAAGCCCACCTTCTATTAGTTTATTTATTTAACCGATAAACGACACATTATAAAATAAATGAAATTTATTTTATTAATTCTTATCGAAAGCAGGATGTTACATAATTTCATTACGTACTTTTATACATACATATTTCATACTAGGCATTCTACATATTACTTTCCCTGCCGATACGTGCAATATCCGAAGATCGTTCAAGCACCGACAAACATTCATTCATAGCATTCATACATACTATCACATCAATCATTATGGCATATACTTACCGGTTAAGGTAAGTATATTAATGTTCACATTGATTATGCACACAACCCCGAAAACATACAAAGGAAGTGGGCTAGAAACTCACCTGAATCCTGTTAAGTTCACCGTTAATGGTTATTCCTTTCTTTAGCTGCGCACGACTAACTGCATAATAATTACACGTTCAATTAACTATCAATACCCATATTGTGTTTCTAGTTTAATTATAACCCTCAAAGAACGGGGGTCCGGAGGAAGCGCCCCTTGCAGCAAGGTTCTAGGGGCGAACCCCTAGTAGGGTCCAAGGGGCAGAGACCCTAGCTGGGGTCGAGCTGGCATGTTAGCTTGAAAAAATTTTATTTCCATCAACTGTCTTAACACATTTTTCATTAGAATTCTAATTTATTATTTTATTTGCTAACTCATAAAGTTCAAGGGCTTCTTTGTAATTATTTCATTTTATCTTAAGTCCAGGGACTTTTCTGTCATTCTTTCAAAGTTAATTCATTATCCAGTTCCTTAACGAATGGGGCTCATTCTTTACTTCTTGACGAATGGACTTTATAACGAATTGAACCTTTATAACGAACTGGTCTTTATAATGAAGTGGCCCTTATAACAAACTGGGGTTCATTCGTCAGTTCTCCGTTAGCAAATTTGTTTAACGAATGAAACTCATTCGTTATTCTTTCTTAACGAATTAACATAACGAATCAACCTAACGAATCAGAGCTCTTTCGTTAACTCTCCATAACGAATTGCTTAACAAATTCGTTACACGCGTGCCTATGGTTAGGTCAAAATGTCAGGGAACATTCTCTGACATTCTTACCTCGTATGCCGCCTTTCCGGCGCCACCGTGCCAGAAAAGCGTATTTTACCCCCATTTTACACCTTTTTTCACTGTTTTCGTCCCGTTCGATCCAGATCTGAGTTAGGGTGACCCCTATGCTCATTTTTTGATCGGTTTATACCTAATTTCATCTAGATCTCGTGACTTTAACGGTTTAGAGTGTCGGCTCGTCGTTTCGCGACTAGATCTAGCGGGTTTAGATCCATACAATATCATACAATCATTTCCTCGGATCGATACTCGGGTTCCCTTGGTTATTTCGGCTAGAGAGAGAGATGAGAGAGAGCTTAAGTGTGTGTTTTGGATGGTGTATGGAATGGGTGGAATGATTGGATTAAGGAGTAATTGTGGTTTATATATTATGGGTCACGGGCTTAAGCTCATGGTCTTTTCTTCCTTCCTCTTTAACCCAAGTCCATTAACTATATCCATTTAACCCAACACTAACCCGACTCATAATAACTCATACTTTATTTTATTAACCGAAATGATAAAAGGGGATGTTACACCTCCTCTCATACATTATATATATATGGTGGGTTAACGTACAATAATGGCTTATCGTACATTACGTAGGTGACTTTCCAGAGTGTTAGATTGAAAAACAAGCGGTGGCAATTTCATAAATAACCCAACAGTAGTCCACGATCAAAATTCGTCGATTACAAATTGACTATGATCCAAATTCGGAACTCGTCGCTCAATCTAATCCAATTTCTAAACTCTAATCACAAGCTTAAAGTGTGAAATCTCTAAAGTCAAAAACCAAATCAAAATCGAACGTCATTGAACATCAAGAAATCTTCAAAATTGATCATAAAATGATAATTTAATCAATCGAATTGATGTGTAGAAGTATTTAGGTTCATCAATCGATTATGGAATTGCAGAAATAATGCACTCAATCGAGCTCTGATTAGGGTTCAAAATATTTTGTTTAAACTTTCTGAAACAAAATTGAACATCTTTAAACGTTCTAGTACGTTCCTGACCAAAAAAGAACATTTTTAAATGTTTAGAAACAAAACTGAATATCTTTAAACGTTCTAATACGTTCAAAGAAGTTCTGACCAAAAAAGAACATCTTTAAACATTCTGAAACAAAACTGAACATCTTTAAACGTCCTAATACCTTCAAAGAAGTTCTGACCAAAAAAGAACATCTTTAAACATTCTGAAACAAAACTGAACATCTTTAAACGTTCAAAGAAGTTCTGATCAAAAATAAAAACATCTTTAAACATTCTGAAACAAAACTGAACATCTTTAAACATTCTAATACGTTCAAAGAAGTTTAGAAATTCTAAACTAACAAAAAAGTCTAGAAACACTTATACGTTCACCTTTAAACGAACACCTTTAAACGTTTAGAAGTTGATATCTAAAATTAAAAACTTGTAACATGAAATTGAACACTAAAATCACTTCATATAATCTCGTAATCATCAAAACAATTATCAATCTACCGTCAATTTGATCATCGATTCGATCATATGAACAAAATATGGAACGTCTGCAAATGGCGTATTTCAATTCAAATAAATTGAAGTGTGTGTCTGGAAATGACACCAGTGACGATGGTTGAATCGATACAATGGTTAATTAGGATGGAAACGATTTGAAATAATTTACAAATTTTCCACCGCGTGTTTTTTGAAACCTAGGGTTGAGGGTGTCGCGTACGTAATGTACGATAAACAATTATCGTATTGTATCTTTCATCTATGTGTGTGTGTGTGTGTGTGTACAGGGGAAGAATATTTTGAGAACTTGATGAGTTGTTAGAATTTTAAAAACTCAATATGGACCACACATTTAATTAAATGGGTATTGAATATGTGGCTGGCAATAAATCTGATTAAAAAATTAATCAGGAGAGAGAATAAAGATTTTTGATAATTACACAAGTTTAAATGTTAATTACACATATGTAATAAGTCGATTCGGTATGTAAAAAAATACTGTAATTTATTTTACACTACTTACACTTACGTATTACATGTCTGTAAAAAAAAGCAAAAAAAAATTGTTACATTGAGTTCTTTTGAGTTCTTAAAACTCAAAGTGGTTCTCAAAATAAATCAATCATATATATATATATACATATATATATATAGAAAATGGTTCAAATAAGAATAAGGAGTTTCCTATGAATGGTAAGAACCAAAAACTTTTTGAAATTGGCATTACAAATGATGGTTAAAGAACAATTCTAGGAAATTATGTCGTTATAATGATGAAAGAGTAAGTATAGGAAACTATGTTGGTTATTAGTAATTTTAAATCTCAACCATTGATTAACATTATTCAATAGCTATGATTTATTTCTAGTATTCATAGGAAACTACTTATTTTTTTGATAACCCTCCCCTATATATATATATATATATGAAATGGTTCAAGCGAGAAATGATATTACTACGAGAAATGCGAGAAATTAATATGAGTCACTAGTTTTATTTTATGTTTTAAATGCTTAAAGATAAATAAAAAAGTATAAATGTATTGTCTCTCTTTAATTAATATAACTAATAAAACATAATAGTTACCTATTCAATTAATATAACTAATCAAATTATTATACTTGGAAAATATTAAGAATTTATTTATTTTTATAACTAATTTTCTATCCAAAACCAATTTCTTCCAACTTAATAAATCAATATTCATCAAAACATAGTTACATTGTGATGAAAAATACAAAAAACTATCTTACACATGTTTGCAATAAACATCAATAAAAAAATATACAACCTACACAAAAACATATAGCTTACACATGTTCTAAGACAGAATTAACCAAAAAAAAAACAAACCGAAAAAACCGAACAAAAGCATTAACCGACAGTTAAGTTTTTGATTTTTTGGATAATCAATTTTTCAGTTTGGTTTCGGCTAATTATTTTTTAATAACTGAACCGATTAAACAATACTTTTATCTGTAACTATCATCTTCTTCTAATGATTATGTTCCTATACTTTAAAATGATATTTATCCAACTTTCTTTGATCATTGTATTCTTGATCTTGGATATTTAATTCCATTAGTAAAATATATTAATTCGTTTTGAAAAACAATGACTTTAAATTGCATTTATTCTTTTATTCAATGGCTTTGATAGTTGGCTATTCTCCTGTTAAAACTTAAAACTGAGCTCATAAGCAATCCTTTATGTATATTTTGGAACTAATATATATAACCTAATTGTTTATAAGGTTTATGGTTTTGATTTTATTAAAATTCTTACAAAGTTCAACAAAAATTTAGTCCATGTTATAAGTTTGGGCTTAGCGGTTAAGTTTCCAAACTGAACCGAATTAACCACTAATAACCGACTAAATGAAACAACCGAAACCGACCGGTTATTGTTTTTTAACAACCGAAGTGTTCGGCTACGGTTCGGTCATTGCCATTAACCGAACAAAACCGTGCACACCCCTTGCTTAAATACAGGAAAATGATCAACAACAAATTCTTATCTTTCTTTTTCATTATTTCATAACATATAGAAGTTCAGTGAATACATAATTGTTAACCTCTAAAAAATCGTGTCTTTTTTATCTCATGAACGAAAACTAATGCATTAATGATAAACCCTTTATATAGAATCTGAGAAAGCTATATCCTTTGAACTCAGATTTAAGCACTTGAGAGCCGGTTTAATGATATATATTTTATTTTTATTTTTCAGAAGTATTAACCTTTAATCAGCTGGTCTACAACTTGATGGATTAAAAATATATAAAATGACTCTATTTTTCTTTGATACATATACCTTTTAAAACTTTCTCTGGTATTCTGTAATTTTTATTTTACTGAAACAATAATATATCATATCTACCATAACACAAAGGTACCTTTATAGCATGACAGGTATAGAAAAACTTTCAACTAAATGAAAAGAGAGGAAAATTAGAAAAAATCATATTTCAGATATTTTTAAGAAATGGATGGGAGGGGAAATGAGGGAAAAGACTAGAAAATTTGAGTATAATATCATCCTCCCAAATTGGAGAGATTAAGAGAGAAAATCTTATTGATTACTAAATTACCCTCAAAACTAATTTAATTTTAGTTTTACTTAAAGGGTATAATAGTAAAACTATAACTTTATTTTCTTTTCCTTTTAACTCGGGAACACATGAAATATGTAAATTCCTTGATTTTCCTTTCCTTCTCATTAAACTCGGGAACACAAAAAAAAAAATTTCGTATCATCTTTTCTCTCCTAATTTCATTCCCCTCCCATCCCCTCGTTAAATGAGACTCTGGAACACATTTAACTTGGGTTAACTTTTATATCTTAACGGGCCAACGGGTGGAACTCAGGTTATGGTTTATCTCTAACGGGTTAAAGTGGGTTATGTTTTAATCTCCTAACGGGTCAATACAGGATATCTTTTATCTCATAACGGGTCAATTCGGGTTAGCTTTTTATCTATATATAATAGGTAAAGGAGATGGTAATTTACCATAGAGATAAGTTTTGCTTATTAATAGACAATTTCTTACCTCCACCATTAAGGGGTCGTCCTCGCTCCTTTTCATAGGACCAGAATTGATTCATTCATTATGATGCCTGCTTTGTCCGGTTATAAGTGGCTGATTCAACACTACCCTCAATGCTGCTGCAGTTATAACTTATAATCTATTGTTATTCATTCCCGAAACCAACTTTTGATGCTTATGTTATCATAAACTGTATGCAGAACTCCACTGGAACAATAACAACACTTGTAATGGAAATTAGTTAATCACCTATACAATACACCTTTAGGGATAAATAAATATCAATGTGTGCTCTTCCCCCAAAATATTAAATAAACCTTATGTTTAAGCACATGTTCTATCATATTCCTGTATAAATTGGTACAGATTGATCATTCTGCTAGCAAATAAACAGATAAAAAAAGTTAATTGTTCAAATAAACTCAAATTTTATACTTACGTTTTATTAGTGTTTTCTTTCACAGTTTTGACTTCTTTTCTTTTGGAAACTTGCAGTGGGATTCATGGGTCGAACACAACAACAAAAAGTCCTACAAAACACATACAAGTTAGAAAACTATGACCATAAGCCATAACACCAAAATCTGCACGCGCATATAAACATTCACTCACACAACCTGATAAGTATTTAATGGAGAGTCAAAGTCAATAGGTCTTAGTCAAAGGATTGATTTGGGGAGTCAAGGTCAAGGACTAAAATAACGGGGAAGTTTCCAACACTTATATAAAATAAATAGGCCTAGAGTCATAATTTTAGGATTGTCATATTTTTATTATCATGTTATTCTTGTATCGGAGATTGCCCATCTCAAATAAGGCCAACTATGCTACTTTTTCAATCAAATCATTCTTTGATTTTGCGGTTTCTAACACAATCCCATCTGCGTCCTTGGATATCATACGCACACAATACATGATAAGTCATTTGACATGATTTCACATAGCAGCCAAGAACCGCTCCCTTTTTATAAAATAATAGGCTCGTGTATAAATCTCACGTGCTTATTTACTAAGCTAGCTTCAATTTAGGCCCGCGCTTGGGCTCGGAATTGTTCAAGATACATGCAACAGTCGCGGCATCGGGACACGTTGTTTGCTGAACATTTGAAGGATCGTCTTCTTCTCCTTTGTGACATCTAATTGGAAAAATGAAAAGAACCACTACAAAAATAAAATTAGCCACTATATTGGAATAACAAACTTGATGAAAACATCCAGATTTTGTGGAGGCAATGAAATGATAACAAAAATGAATAGGTGAGAGTAATCACAAATGCAAATGAATAAAGAAGACTAAAAAAATGAATGAATTAAGATCTACTTAAAACAATAAAAGTAGTACGTACCTTGGCTCAAAGTATGAAGATTGTTGTGCTCTATGTTGAGTAGACATTCTAAAAACAGGTAGTGATAATACTATACTGGTCATCTTAAATCACAGATGTATTAAAATCATCATGCATGCAACTCTCATCCATACTTTCTTTCTTTCAATACAATATAGAAATATCCAGTAACTTGATACAACCACACCAACAATTAAATCAGTAAACTGCAAAATAATCTGGAAACTAATGTGTCAATGGTTATGATGACGGTCGTTTTACTCATACAGAAAGCTAATTAACCTAATAATTAGAGTAAGTAGGGCATCATAACTATGAGTAGCTAGACTTGCATTGATTTATAGCATTTAGATTTATAGTAACTATTAAATTACCTTTTTGTAAAAAGTATAAGTCTGTAGAGTAATGAATCTTTATATATTTACATAACTATTAAAAAAGTGACAAGAAATAAGTTTTTGTTACATTAGTGTTTAATAAATTATTTTGTTTATCAGGCAGCATTTGTAGGAAGTCATGCAGTGACTCCAAAAGTTTATTGGAAGTCTGTGTTACCAAACAGTCCTATGCCAAAATCAATCAAAGATCTTCTATACACAGAATTGAATGACGAGAAGAGCACTGTGGTGAGTGTGGGTAAACGCGTTGTAAAGGTACACTCGGGCCTGAAGATGAAGCCGGATTATGTTGTCTTAAGTGACGATCCAAATTTTATAAACTACTTATCATCCGAGAAAGTGAAAAAGGATGATCCAAATGTATCATTGTTTTTCTTGATAAAAAACTTGCATCAAGGCACAGAATTTAACCTACATTTCACCAAAAACGACCAAAACTCGACGTTTTTACCTCGAAAAATCGCTGATTCGATACCCTTTTCATCAAAAAATCTTTCCCAAATCTACAACGTGTTTTCAGTTAAACCCGACTCGTTGGAAGGAGAAATTATGAAGCATACACTTAAGCAATGCGAGGATAAAGACCTCAAGGGGGAAGAAAAATATTGTGCCACTTCATTAGAATCCATGGTCGATTTCTGTACTACCAAACTCGGTAAAAATGTGAAAGCGATTTCAACAGAGGCAAACAATAAAGAAAGTGTCCCGTTCCAAAAGTACAAAATCCAAGTAGCAAAAAAGCTAGCTACAAATAAAGTCGTGGTTTGTCATAAGCGAAAGTATGCATACGCGGTATTTTATTGTCATAAATCTAGCACTGAAGCGTATGTGGTTTCTATGATTGGTACAGATGGTACGAAAGTGAATGCAGCGGCAATTTGCCATATGGATACCTCGAAATGGAACCCGAAACACTTCACGTTTCAATTGCTTAAAGTGAACCCAGGAACCATTCCGATTTGCCATTTCTTGCCTGAAGATCATGTAGTTTGGGTTCCATATTAGTAAACTTTGCTGGAAAAACACAAAAAAAAAAAAAAAAAAAGTATGTGTTTGTTTCAAAAATATATGCGTGATTAGTGACAGTACTATTTATGTTGTTTCTCCTTTTGTTAATCGATAAGTATATGCAAACTAATATTTAAACCATACAAAACTTTACTAACTGTACGTTTGGCTTAAATTTGGTTTTACAGGATCGGATTTACTCTTTAAAATGAAGGATAAGAGCATGCTTAATTTATGATTAAGATAAAAATAAAGAATCAATAATTTTTTGACAGTTGCAAACACCAACAGCATCTACTTGTTTTTTGTTATCCCTGAGTACACTGAGCATACCCAACTCCCTAATCAGCAACATAGGGTCCGTCTAACGATTTTTACAACCGTGACTCATATGTGACGCTTAGTATATATTTTCTATTTCAATATTCAAAACTTTTACATTTTAGACCATTTGCCATGCAAGTAGTTTAAAAAATCAACAAAATAAATTGAGAAATCTTCATTGTTTCTATAAAAAATATTATTCTACATACCTTTTGTAAATAACAATAACTTAAGGCTGTAGGTTTGAAACCATATCTAGGCGTCAATCGTCTTGCCGTTGAGTGAGACTGATTTGCCACTCAGTTGTTACGATGTTTAATATTGTAACTTCAAATTTAATATGGTATCGAAAATAACAACAATTACTATTATATACTAGAAAGAAGATAACTTTTATAAGATCTTCAAAGTCTTTTTACATCACTCCACGTTGAACTTTTAGTGCGTCCTTGAAGAAACACGGATCCGTTCCCCTGGTCGGGTCTTGGATCCAGTGAGTCTACAGGGTAGGATACGATAATAACCAACATAATATGAGTACAACTCCCTAAAGTCTAGTGACCGGAACCTGCAAAACAGACACCGTGAGTCTCGTCACGGGAAGAACAAGAGGGGGGTCTTCCCGTAACCACCCTCCGGCGTGAGAATCAGTACCGTTCTTAAGAGAGAAAGTACTAAAGTAAACAGAGTAAGTACAGTGAGAGTGTATGTGAATGAATACCTCATGCAGGTTGACAAGGTATTTATAGTCGTAGGATGTGGGAAGGTGACTGGGCTAGCTGTCCCTTTCTAGAAGATCTTACTAACCGTCTGGACGCGTGTCCCATTGTGATAAGTTGAGCTATACGTCCCATGTGCATGGGTATAACAACCTGGACACGTGTCACTCTATGACAGGACGGATAAAACCCTGGCCATGTGCACGGTTATAACAACCTGGCCAGATGTCCTTCATTCGTTGGTTGACGAGTCACGTATTGCCCAAGAAAGCATCTTGGGAAACTTTCTGGAAAGTTATTAGTTAATGACCGCTGTCCTGGAGCATTGCCTTCTGGTCATTTTGTGTGGACGGGTACACCGTCCTGCGGATGACCTTTGAGGGTGCCAGGATACTTCCGCATGCGTCATGTGGGTGTTTCTCCCTTAGACGGTTAAGCGGGTGATCCATATGTCGCGCGAGTGGTATATGAGGGGTTCCTCTCCGACCTGCGGGTAGTACTTAAGGGTATTTGGGTCTTTTTGGTATCCTACCTCTATAAGTCCCCCAGTCTAGTGTTTCTTTCACGTGAAGTTTTTATGCGGGTGAAATTTGGACTTAAGGTAAATTTTGGGGGTTTTTGAACTTTGGATTTTGGTAGGAAATATCTTCTGTTGGTGTGGATAATCATGAAAAATGACAAGTTGACCACTCGCAGGCGCGTGAACAGATGATGGGATGTTTATGACGGCTGTCACTGTACCCGACTGTGCACTCTTTTCTCTTTTTCGAATTTCCCGCGTGACCTGGCAATTTTTTATTGAGCGAAGATTTTCTCTCTCCACTGTTCATATCCCATCGCATTAATTGATATGGGTATAAATAGTGGGTGTTACTTCCTTTTGAAGTTTAATCGCCTTTGATTTGTAAGTATCTTTCTTCCTTTCTCTCTAAAGGTTTCCGATTAAACACTAAATCTCTTCCGAGTTTTGTTCATTGTTCTTCATTTCTTTTGCTAAAACAATGGTTGGTCAATTGAGATTGACGAAGTAGAGATTCAGTGGGACCGATCTGACTATGAAAAGTTGATCGAAACTTACGGTATTCCACCAGAGTGGGGATCTGAGTTCCCCTCTGTCGGGTCCATAGCTAGCCTGCCACCTCCTGGCTAGATGGATGTATATTCCGACTACTTTGTCTATGGGAATTTTCGTTTTCCCATTACAAAGTTTTTTATGAAGATTTTAAGTGCATACGGGATACATTTATCCCAGTTATATCCGCGTGCCGTTATGCGGATTCGTCATTATGAATTCGTGTGCACGGAACATAGGATGTTACCTCACCTTGATCGTTTTCCTATTTTTTACTGATTTGCCAACCGTGGTGGCTGGTACACGTGTCAGGGTCTTTCCGACAGGAGCATTGGTTACGAGGTCGAGAAAGGCTCAAAAGATTGGCGTATCAAGTTTTCCTGGATATCCGAGGACATAGTGCCCACTGCTATGGCCCGACGTCTGGCCACTGAAGTGCTCCCGGAGGTTGTCATGATTCCCATTAGGGTCGCGATTGGTTTCATGTTCTAATGTCGAAAACCAACGCCGATGCGGGCGTTACCCGAGGAGGCTCTTGTATGGGCAGGCATGAGCCGCCTGTGGCCATTTGAGTTCTTGGAACCCGTTTTCATTGGTCTGGATGAACGTAAGTTATCGTCTTTGATTTTTCTCTTGCTTGAAACTTTATGATTGATTCTTTATGTTTTCACTTTCAGGTCAGGGTCCTATGCTCAACGCTCTTTTCGAGGATATGGGTTGTACCCGGAAAAGCATTCGTGATGCGGGTGACAGACCCATTCTTGAAAAGTCTCACGACCGATTTTTTTCCCCAACAAACGTGCGAGCCGAACCCTTAGTTTCGGACGCAACCTTTCAATCAGGTGCGTATGTTTTAAATCCTTCTCCTCTTAATGTGCTTACCTCTGATGGGGTAATCGTCATTCTATCATCGAGTGACGATTTCGCTACCAAAGGAGAGGAGGACTCCAATGATGCTTGTGAGTTTTCATCTGTCTCACGTCTGTTGACAGAATTGGCACAAACGAGGACTTTCTCGTCCTTTCAAGTGAGTGACATGGGCACGAGTGCTGCTGGTGCTAGGAACGAACCAACAGCTAAGAAACAGCGGACTCATCGCCCAAAGAAGCCGCAATATAACCTTGCGGAGCGCATGAAGACGGTAACTGGTACATGTTTTATTGTCTACCTTTCTACTGCTTTGATACGTGATTAAACGTGATTTTTGTTGTGCAGATCCGTCTATTGTTGGGGATGATATGTCGGAGAAATTACCATCACCAACCCCGACATTTGAGAAACAACCATCTCCTCCTCCAGAGAAGGAGACGGAGGATAATCCTTCTACCCCTCCCACTGAAGCAAATGTGGAGGGGTCCAACTTTCAGTCTGGAGTTAACGACTCCTTAGACTATCTTTTCCAGTATGGGAACGTTGTTGGTTCCCATAATGATAACCCTGAGGTCAACGAAGAGGGTTTCAGGATTAATGAGTCCCCATCTCGATCTCCTCCTCCATTTTTCTCTACTTTTTCACACTTGACTATGGGTGCAGGTGGGAGTTTCCAATTTGGACCATCCGTCCATGAGGTTGGGGGAGGTTCGACGCATGGTGCCCCTCAACAGTCCTCCTCGATCCCCGTTCGTCTTGAAGCTTCAAGTTCACGTTATTACGGGGAGGAGATCTAGGGGATGACTTCGATCTGTTCGTCCCTCCTTGGGACATTATCAATGGGTCTCGGTTTTTCGACCCCGGGACTTGTATGAGTTTTGTCAAACACTGCGTGCCACCTGCAAAAATGGCATACCAGCGTGAACGTTCCCGCCATGATCTTCACACCGACTTATCTTTTTTCCTTGGCTAACACTTTGGCCTGTAGCCAGGAAATCTTACATGAATGGCGTACAATGGGCGGGAAACTGGGTGAAGCTTTTCGAGCTGTCAAGACTGCGAAGAAAGAGGCTGAAGATCATCGCCTGGCAGCTAGTGCAGAAAAGTGGAAACAGACAGACGCGGAGATCGCCCTTAGGGGTGAACAAGATCGAAATGCTGCCGCTGCCCGTCAATGGAAGGAAGCCTGTGAAAGGCAAAATGCCGTTCTTGAAGCTGCCCGGGCTGAAACTCAAAAGAAAAGGATGACTTGGTGCGGGCCCTAGAAGAAAACTCGGCTCTGGAAAGCCAAGTGACCCTTCAAGGCAACCGAATCCAAGAACTTGAAGCAGAGCTGAAGCTACAAAGGGAGCAGGTTGAGCTTGAAGACAAAGGTGCTGCTGAGGTACAAGCTGCCTATGACTCCCTTTTGCAAGCTCATGAAGAGGCGGAAGCCCGTGCCACTGCAGCTTTGAGCAAAAAACAACAAACGGCTGAGGAGTTCCAAGAACTCTGAGATAGGGTTGAACGTGCATAGCAAGACCGTCAATGGTTCCTCACTCGAGGGCTTGATTCTGTGAATTTTCCTCACTTGTTGATCACTACACATCTCATGCCTTTATTCTAAATAAATTATCTTTTTATTTTGTCAGGTCATCCGCCATATTAAAGGAAGTTCATAGCTAATTGATAGCTTTGCTAACTTGATGACCGCCTCATCCCATCTTGGTTGAGTGAAAGGCTTTAATGAAGGGATGACCTATGCTCAAACTAATCGTTCCTTTGAAGATCATCTGCTTCATGGCCTTGACGTCAAGCAGGAATACGATATGTACATTAAGGAACACGATGGCTTGGTGTTTCCTTTACAGAACATGCTCCCGGAGTTTGCCTCCGCCAATGACGGTGTACAACAATTGAGGAACTATTTGAATGATGAGTCTAAGGAAGACTCGTCTGAGGACACTTCACCAAAATCACCGGAGGATATACCAGCCTCTGACCCATAGAATAGGTTTAGATTTTTAAGACTTTGTAATTGTTTCTCCATCTTTTTTGTAACCGTCTTCTGATTATTTAATGGAAAGAAACTTTTTGTCATGTGAATATTACGGTGTTTGTGCGATAATATCTTTGCAAGATATTTTTGAAATTTGAATTTTTGCAAGTTGGATA
Organism: Bidens hawaiensis; assembly: GCF_021521415.1. Taxonomy (NCBI): domain Eukaryota; kingdom Viridiplantae; phylum Streptophyta; class Magnoliopsida; order Asterales; family Asteraceae; genus Bidens; species Bidens hawaiensis. Next base: position 801,764 of record NW_027491410.1, read on the forward strand.
ATTTTAATGACGTGGCAGAAAGAGGAACTTTAAGGGACAACTGACAAGATGTGTATGACGCCTTTCGACAGCTTGTTCGTACTTTCTTGAATCTCCCGCCTGACGTGTCAATCATCTAGCGGCCCGCTTATTCTTTCTCTTCCGTCAGTCAGGCGGTCGCATTTATTGCGATGAATATAAATAGGTTATTCGTGATTTCCAATTCATTCTTATCGCTTTCAAATTCTTTTTTTCTCAAACACCCATATCTTAAAGACTTCTTACATACAATCATCTCATGGCTGCTAAGAAGAAAAATACTCCAGTAATTCATGAAGTTGTCGTGAATCTAAAAGAAAAAAAATTACAACGACGTCGTCAATGTATACGGTTTGGCACCGGAGTGGGTTCCGGAATGTCTGGCCGACGGTTCGATCGCTACAAACCCTCCGCCTGGGAAGATGGCCGTGTATGTTGATTTCTTTACGACGGGGAACTTCCGGTTACCCGTAAAGAAATTTATGAAGGCCATCTTGACGTCCTATAGTCTTCACTTGTCCCAAATACATCTCTACGGGATGTTGCGGGTTCGTCACTTTGAGTTCTGCTGTCAGGCCAACGTTATTGAGCCTACAATTGCCCGGTTTTTCGTTTTTTACATATTGACGAACCACGATGGGTGGTACGGTTGGGCTTCTACCAAGAAGGGTCTCATTGGTACCGAGTGGTACCGGAGCCTTTACGAGTGGAAACCCAAGTTTTTCTGGGTTCGGGAGGATGCGATTCCATTCACGATGGCTCGCCGCAAATCCAATGATACCTCCCCAACTGTTACCGCTACCACCGAGATTGACCTTCCTTGGTATGCCACTTTGACCAAGACGCCCACGCCTCTACGGGTGATTCACGATGGGGGCGTTGGTACACGCTAAGATGAGCCGCTTTTAGCCATTCCCCAACCTGGAGCCATACTTTGAAAATTCTGATAAGAGTAAGTTTTTTATTTATCCTTTCGGAGTTTTATCTCATCCTCTTGATATTTTTCAATTATAGGTGAAGGCTCTATTCTTTCCACCCTCCTAGACAAGGTGGAGGGTCTGATGGTGCGTCAGTCCATTTGCCCGAACGAGTCACCTTTCCTTGAACGTACCCGGCACAACTTTTTGTTCTCTACTCCACGTGCTGAGCCTGTGGTATCTGTGGCTATTTTCATGAAAGGTGAGGAGATCATCGCCGAAGGTGAGGGAATTATACAACCTCAACCTCTTACTGCTATGACTCCTAGCGGGGTGATAGTTTTTCTATCTTCTAGTGAAGAATCATCACCCTGTGGTGGAGCAGCATCTATTGATACTACTGACTTCCCAAATGTCCTGTCCTCGTCTATAGGTTTAACCCGAAAACTGGGTTCAAAGGCAACCGCATATTCGATAACTTGTGATGAGGGTGATCACCAAACGGGTGAGGATGAATCCCAGGCTGTTGGTGCAGGTGCTTCGAAGGCAGCCGGCAAACGGAAAGTTCAACCCACCAAGGCTGCTCCATCCAAGAGGTCGAAGAAGGCAAAACCTATCGATTTGGAATCACGCCTTCACCAACTTGATTCCAGAGATATTTCTTTAGGTGATTTATATGTTCTTTAAATTTCTCAATAATTATAACTCAGACATGTGTCTAATGTATGATTATCATTCTACAGTATGCCTAAAAGACTTTTCTGAAGATATTTCAGGTTTGAAGAGTTCGACAGCACCACCGCCTCCATCATATCCACCATCTAACACCGCCAAATTTCAAATCCTGTAGCGGATGATTCTCCGTTTAAGAATAAGGAAGTTGGTGATGCTGATTACATTAATATGTCACCTTCCTTCAATGTTCATCGCTTCAGAGAACAAGGAGGTGTTAGTACATTCGTCTATGGGCGTCAGACCTCTCCATCTCCTCACGAGGAAGACAATTCCCCACATCATCCGCGTTGGTATTTACGCCAAAATTCAACGCTAAACGACGTGGATGTATGTTTTGAGTATTTGCGGGAAAGCCTTCCTCCCGCAGAAAGGGAGCGACAACGTCGCCGTATTCGCCAAGAGTTATTAAGATCAAACTCTTATCATTTGGCGAATACTATTTCCACCAATCAGGAAATATGCCGAGACTGGCTAGCGATAAATGAGGAGTGGGATGACTTAGAGATTAATTTGGCTGAAGCCAAGAAAGAAGCCCTTGGGGCTATGGATGAAGCTAAAGATAGCCGTCAAGCTTTATAAGATGAGAGGGCCAACCGTCTCGCTGCTGAGGAAGCCAAGAACGTCCTCCAAAGGCAGTTGGACGAACAAGCGGAGTTGATTAAAACTCTCAAGCTGAATCAGCAGCGAAGGACAAGCGTTTGGCTGACCTTGCCACCAAAAGCCGAGATCAGGCCTTGGAGTGTGCTGGTCATAAAATGGAACTTGTCCGAGCTAAGGTGGAAAAGAAGTGGTTGTTGGCGGAAGGAATCCCCAAGGTATGTGTCTTATCTTGTTTTGAATAATCAAATTGCTCATAATTATTTATACTTAATTATTCCAATAGGTTATCGTTGATTTCCGGGATAGTGACAAGCTTGGGAACTGTGTTGCCATTCTTTTAAATGCGTCTAAACAAGCCGGCCGTCAAATGGGCTTCCAGGAAGGCTACAGAATTGCCTCAGAGTCTAAACTTCCGGAAGAACATATTTTGCATGGCCAGGATACTACTGCCGTACTTATCCAGAAGACAAAAACTTTTGATAATCTAAAGTTTTCTCTTGCGGAGCAGATATCTGAGCTCGCCGACAAGGAGGATAGTATAGAACAATTAAAGGATCTCCTTGGGCTTGCTGAGGAAGATGATGATGACCATAACGATGCGGAAGGTGAAAACGCGAAACACGCAAGCGCAGCATCGTAGGCATAGCTTCCTCTGTATATTTCTTCTTTCGTTTTTGTAATTTGAAGCTTGATTGTAATCCCATATGCATATATAAAGAAGCCTTGGTTCATCCGATACACTTTGTCTTATTCCACATAATATAAGTGTTTGCAGGATCTTCTTGTTTGTCAACAAATGATTACGTAATAATACATATCATATGTGACCGAAATAAAATTTCCATAGATCAGGCACAAGCCAAATTACAAAGAATGAAATTACATAACTTTACTAGTCTATTTAGGCACATAGGCCAAAAAAGGAAATTTGTACTATATGTAACACTTCTTCAATTGGGCCCCGTTCCAAGTTCTAGGGAGCTCGGTCCCATCCAACTTTTCTAACTTGTAAGCACAATTAGATAACACCTGTTTAACTTTATAAGGTCCTTCCCAAGTTGGGGTTAACTTGCCCGGAGGCCTCATTGTTGCGGCAGACAAAGTCTTCCGCATCAAACTCGCATTTTTGGACCCGCGAGTTATAATGTTTTTGCAATTGGCGTTTATAATTGTGCTCGCGGATCAATGCCAGTTCCCTCCTCTCTTCGAGGAGGTCAAGATTCATCCGGAGTTCATGATTATTTTCATCGATCAATAAAACTCTTGCGGATGGAATCCCAATCTCGGCTGGAATCATGGCTTCTGTGCCGTAGGTTAAACTAAAAGGGGTCTCAGAATTACTAGAATTCTTTTGGGTGCGGAAGGCCCAAAGTACATGGGGCAACTCGTTAACCCAACCTGTCCGTTCAGTTCCTAACGTTGCTTTGATTCCTTCCTTGATTGTCCGGCTGGTTCTCTCAACCTGACCATTCGCTTTCGGGTGGGCTACCGATGTGAAAATTTGAGAGATCTTCAATTCTTTCAACCATTCCTGTAGCCCACTATCCGCGAATTGAGTACCGTTATCACTTACTAGTTCCAGCGGAAGGCCAAACCGACAGATTATGAATTCCCATAAGAATTTCTTAACACTCGTTGTTGTTACGGAAGCAACTGGTTTGGCCTCCACCCACTTCGTGAAGTAGTCGATAGCTACTATTAAAAACTTGACGCGTCCCAGGGCCTCGAGGAAGGGTCCCATTATGTCGATAGCCCATTTCTGGAACGGCCAGGCTGAAGTGACTGGAACAAGCTCATTCTTTGGTCGTAGCGTGTTGGGAGCATGGCGTTGGCATGAATCACACTTCCTGATTTCATGCATAGCGTCCAGATACATCCCTGGCCAGTAATATCCAACATTCATCAGCTTCGTGAAGACCACAGATGCCTTCGTGAACTTCCCTGATTAAATAGTTCGCGTCCTCGGCATCCACACATCGAAGTAGTGGACCAATGAAGGAACGTCGGTATAAAACACCGTCATGCATCTGATAGTTCAAGGCTTTGTGTTTTATCTTCCGGGCCGTGGTTTTTCCTTCTGGGAGGACTCCTGATGACAGGTATGCTATGATAGGTGTCATCCAAGATTCCACTCCAGTTTGAATTTCCAAAACTTGATGTGACGGGACAGATGGGCGATCCAGTATTTCAATACGGATGTCCTTAGCGAAGTGTTCGAAGTTCGTTGAAGCCAGCTTACTAAGGGCATCTGCTGACTTGTTCTCGCTTCGTTTTATGTGAATTACTTTACATGAAGAAAGCTGAAGCATCAAATCTTTCGCATGTGACACGTATGAAGCCATTTCGTCATTCTTTGCTTCGTACGTGCCATTGATCTGTCCCGAAATTAACATAGAATCCACGCAGGCTTCCAAGTGTTTCAGCCCCAGCTTTTTGGCTATCCGCAGGCCTGTCAAGAAAGCCTCATACTCTGCCTCGTTGTTAGTACTCTTATAACTTTATGGCATATGTAAATTCGTGGCCTTCGGGATTGACTAGCCTGAGGCCTGCGCCTGATCCCTCGCTGCTTGAAGCCCCATCAGTGAATAGTGACCAAATTTGTCCCTGTTCAGGAGGTGCTTGGGGTTGCTGCTCAATCAAACATTCTTTCTCTTTGTGTCGTGGGACTTTCGTGACGAAATCCGCCAACACCTGCCCCTTAATTGTTGGCCTGGGTTTGTATTCTATCGCATGTTCACCCAGCTCGATGGCCCACTTTGCCAATCACCCAGACAATTCTGGCTTACTCAGAACGTTCTTGAGTTTATATCCAGTTAACACGTTGACAGGATGCCCTTGGAAGTACCTGCGGAGGCGTCGGGCAGCGTAGACCAGTGCTAAAACGAGTTTTTCCAGCATTGAATATCTGGTCTCCGGGTCTGACAATGTTCTGCTGACTTAGTAGATCGGTGTTTGAATGTTCTTTCTATCCGTCAGGAAGACAGACTCGATAGCAATGTCTAATGCCGACAAGTATAACGTCAAAGGTTCCCCCGCTGAGGGTGCTGTCAACGTGGGCAATTCCATCAAACACTTTTTGACCTCTAAGAAAGCTTGTTTCGCTTCGGTGGTCCATTTAAATTGTGCTTTCTTGAGGCAGTTTCTCAATGTTGAGATGAACGGATAGTATTTGGCTGCATGATTCGCCAAAAAGCGATTCAAGGCAATCAATCGACCATTAAGCATCTGAACCTCTTTGAGGAAGGATTGGGAAGGCATGCGGGCTATGGCTTGGATTTTATCCGGATTAGCCTTAAAGCCCGCGTCGGTAACAATTACCCCGAGGAATTTTCCTTCTTCCATCCCGAACGAACATTTGGCTGGATTCAGCTTCATGTTGATACTCCTTAAGGTTTCGAATGTTTCTTTGATGTCTCTCAACATTTGATCTTCCTCAATGCTTTTGATTACAAGGTCATCCATATAAACTTCCAAGTTTCGACCAATCCAATCCTTGAATGCTATGTCCATCAATCGTTGATATGTGGCCCCCGCATTTTTTAGACCGAATGGCATCATTTTATAGCAAAATATGCCCTGGTCTGTTCTGAATGCATTCTTGTCTTCATCTCCTACTGCCATGTGGATTTGATGGTAGCCTTTGTAGGTGTCTAAGAAGCATTTGAACTTGAATGGAGCCACTGCATCAACTTTGAGATCAATCTCCGGCAATGGGTAACAGTCTTTAGGACACGCCTTGTTTAGATCCTTGAAATCTATACACATCCGCCATGTCCCATTGCTTTTAGGAACAATAACCGGATTAGCGACCCAAGTCTGATATTGAATTGGACGAATAATTTAAGAGGTCCTGAACTTGTTCATTCATTGCTTTTGTTTGTTCCGGACCCATCTTACGTTTTTCTGGACGATTGGTGTGAACATCGGGTTTACCCATAGTTTATGTTCCGCAATGGTCCGCGGGACACCAGTCATGTCCTTGGGTTGCCATGCGAAGACATCAACGTTCTTTGTTAACAACTGTTTCAAAAAAGTCCTCACTATCTCAGAGATAGCGGGTCCAATTGTTACATTTTAGTCTAGGAATTTCTTGTTTAATACCCATTTCCCAGGTTCAGTCCACCGGGTTTGTTTCGGAATCTTGCTAGGCTTAGAACTTTCCGTCGCGAAACAATGGCGTTTGACATGAATGATAGCCACTCCGGTACGAGTTGGAATTCCAACTGCACCGTGTGCTGTGGAGGGATGAGCATTGAAATCTCCTATCGCTTCACGTGTAGGTTCCCAGCCGAATCTACACAGGAGTATCTTGTAACACGAGGGTGCGGAATCCCCTACGTATACGATACGAGTGCTAAGACGATAAACACGTAAATCACACGTAAACACACGAATATAAAGGAATGCTTGTTGAACGATGATATTGATAAACCAAATCATCAAAACACGTAACACCAAGGTCACAAAATACAGCCGTCAAAAGTTATATCAAATGAGCCGAAGTTAGGAAATATATATCACGACAACTTCGCCTAACATGCTAGGCGAAGTTGTCCTAACTTCACTGCCTTTCCAAGTTTGCCAAACACAAAAGCAAACTAAATACGTTCAACACAAAACAAACAATGTAACGATTACAGACACAAATAAACACGAGATAAATGAACTACTGGCATCATTCACCAGCAGACTCCCCCTTGGCAGTAGCTTCATATCTCTAGCACTTTCGCCGTGTCTTGTAATCCAAAAAGCACGTACCCGATGTCTTCAAGCATGAACGCCTTGTCTCTCAAAGAAAGAGACCACCCTCTGGTACTTCATTGCTTCATCTTTCCACGCAGGAATATAGAAAATCTTCTTATCATTAAGTACCTGCAAATCAGCTTGAGACAAGTTAACCAAGTGCATTGGATCGTACACTCTCAGGATCTCCTGTTCGTCTTCATCTTCCATCACAGCTTCAGCGGTTTGACAATCAATATACCACCACTTGAGATCCTTCAACACATCCTTGGGCATTAGCTTCATAAGAACCTCTTTCAATCAACGAATCGGCTTGTACTTCATCACCATCCAGGGCTTACCATCAGCCCACATACCGCGTTCCTTATCTTTAATCAGCTTCCCCTTCTGAGGCTTTAGTAACTCAAACTTTTTCTCTTTAACACTCTCCTTCCACACAATCTTTCCAACCCATCTTGCAAAATCATCATCACTTCTATTTATTAATCTCAACCGAGCCAAATCTTTTACCTCGCACTCAGGCAAGGTGTTGAGCGATCTCAATGCCTTATTAAAATACCGAACCCCATCATATCGCTTTATCACAAACAACTTCAACTGTTCATCATATAACCAGCAAATGATACCTTTCTTCGACTCAGCATAGCCTTTGATATTGTAGCTTTTCTTGAACATTGTGGGTACCACTGGCTTCTTTGTCTTGAAGAACCACTGAGCACAACCTTCTTTCCATCTTGGCAGATCTTCCCATTCAAAATCACCTGACACATTTTCATCTTGAAATACATTTTTTTGATCAACACCTGGAATATCGTGCTCAACACTATCATCAACTATCTCTCCTTCCTCTAACCCACTGCCAATAACTATCTGTTCCCGATTTTCTCAATCTCACTAGCCGTCAACACATCATCACCCAACTCATCCTCATCATCAACAACAACTGTCTCATCACCTGCACTACCCAATGGACCAGCAGACTCCCCCTGAGATGTGGAAGCTCCAAGAGTTTGTTCAGTTCTTGGCAGCTCACCACCTGCATCTTTCGATGAATTGGGATCATCATCTCTGTCTTGTCTCTTCTTCGTTCTTAACTCATCACCTTTGCAAGTCGACCCCCCTAAGATGCTAAGAACTGCTTAAACTGATCAAACAACTTACCATGCTCAACAAGCAGTGCAGTCTGAAGTTGATTCTCGGCCACCAGACAATTAATAGCTTGAGTCTGAATAACGTTTACCCTTGACTGTTCAACAACCACCCTTTCAAGAGCCGCAATCCTCTCAGAATCAAACAAAGTTGGATCAAAATCAAAGTTCATGTGAGAGGTATCCTGAGCATACAGTGGAGGAATCTCCAAGCTTACAGGAATATTATAAGTAGGCTGTATAGTAGCAGAGGGTGTAATTGAAGCAGACAACCCGGCAGTAGCTACCAATGTCGACTCAACAAACTTAGCAACCACCTCTGATGGAGTAATAGTAGAGGGTGGCAAAGAGACAATCTTCGGTGTTGACAACTTGATAGTAGACGGAGCAATACCAGATGGTGAAGATACGGGCACCAAAGGTACACTCGAGGTCACCGGCAATGGAACAGTCGAAGAAGCAGGTAACATAGACATACCGGATAATGATGGTGGAGAAAATGGACAACCCTTGAACTTTCACCAACTCTTGCCTCCTTTGATCTTCGTACAAAACGATACAAATCCTCCTCATAATCTGATCCACTATCATTTGAGTCTTTCTTTCGTTTGCCATGGATTCTTTCTTGTCTGGAAAGAACTCGCTGTGCTTCAACAACATTATCAGTGGAGGAATCAGACAAAGTCCCCTCAGAATCCTCCACAGAGGCAACAGACGGACCCACATTCACACCAGAAACTGCAGCTCTAGAAGCTTGAAGTTCAGCAGGATCTACCGTACCCATATCAAAGAAACCTTGCCCTCCAAAGGCAACTTCAAAATCAACCTGATCTGCAGGAGCTGTAACTGGATCAACCACGGGTGCTTTTTGTTTAACTGGTGGTGGTTGTATCACAGGAGGAGGACGAGGAATATCAACTTGTTGCGGAGCCGGATCAATGAACTCATCCTCTGGTGGAGCAACATAATCAGGGTTCACCAAATACCCAAACAATGCAGTGTGCCTTGGATGAAGTTCAGGCTTGCTACAAGCACTAGATGACCTACACTGTGCAAAGATTCTTTTGTTTACACTTTCAACATAGGAAATAGGACGACGTTGTGGCAGATTAGGAGCAACATTATTGAGAATCATCTGTAAGTACCTTGGGTACATCAAGAACCGTTCCCGTGCCAATGCCCGTCGCTGACGATCAATCTCATGAAATACCATCTGACTGAAACTATAAGGGTTGTTGTAAGTCAGTGCAGCCATTGCAGATTGCATTGTCGCACCCATACTATCTGTACCAGCCTTGCGACCAGACATGCACACAATCATCACGTGCATCAAAAACCTCCACTGATCCAATAGAAACCTCTTACGCTTTTGAGAATCGTCCAACGGACCTGAATAACCCATACAAACAAACGCACCATTTCTAAAAGTAGCCGAAAACTCAGTAGGATCCTCAGTCGTCTCAACCCCAAACTGTAAAGCCTCTCTGATCTGATACGCCAAGAACTGTACCACTTAATTGTTCACAGTAGCACGCATCACTGGAGGTTCAACCCGACAGTCATATTCAACTGTCCTCTAGAAGTCTTCTATATTCGGTAGAGATATCGGCAAAGTAGTTGTAATAGCATGAAAGATGCGTGAGCGAATGAGAAGCGAAATGATCTCACTAAAGTCATCAGTTCCACGACCATCCGGATCCAAGGTGATATACATGTTGTGACCTGGGAAAAACTGTCTCTTATCATCTCCTCCTTCATCACCACTAGTGCCACCAGCACCTGCCACAGCAGCCATATCTGCACAACAAACGAGCTAAGTTAGACAAGTATGGCAACAGGTTACAACTTCGCTGATTATGATACAGGAGAAGTTGTGTGTTAAGCGAAGTTAGTTATCTTCGCCGAGAATATATCTTCGCACATCTGCAACACAACATAATATGCAGGTAATGAAGAATGGTCTCTACACATAAGCACAGGTAACAGAGCAGCGAAGTTATGTTAGGGGCGAAGTTAGGGTTAACTTCGCTAAACTTAACTTCGCCGCTAAAGCATAGAAAGCCAGACGCTGTTTGATGTTAATATGGACAATCAGGCATCGATCACCGCAATAGGATAATGGGATTTAGGTTCCGAACAACCTTATATCCTCAAAATAATTGTTAATCAACCAGTAGTAGGGTTAATATGTTTTGATAACAAGACCAATTAAAACAAGAAAGCGTGGAGCAGATTAACAACCAAGATATATGAATTATGACTCAATAAAGGCCAATGAACCTCGATTGCAAACGAAAAAAGGATTAAAAAGAGGTTTGATTCAAATGGTAAGTTCGCCAAGGGTTTAGTGTATAAAAGTTTGACCAGATTTGACCACCGTTGCCTCTTATATAGTTTGGAAAACCCCAGGGGCGAAGTTAGGTCAACTTCGCCCATTAGTCAACTTCTCCCTTCAGTTATGTTCGCCCATAGCGAAGTTAAATAAAATTAAAAATAAACGATCAAAAACAAGTAACCAAAGAGTTTAAAGAAAAACCATAAAACAAACTTCATAACAAATATTAGACAGGATCAAATTTCAGTCTTGAAGAACCCAACATGTTTTTTAGAAAAGATCCGAACAGAAATCATACTGATTAAGCGATGTCACCCAGATCCATGTTCAGCGTTATTATAACATAGAGAAACAGGTTGTAGGCAGGTATATGACTTAGTATGGTTTTCATTACGTCTGTGATACGGATTAAGTTCAGTTAAGCTCAAAATTTAGATGGACATCACTTGAGAATTTGTGATGCCTCCTATCTATTCTCAAAGCGTATTTGGCTTTCCCCAGATCACCCCCATTTGACTTCGACCCGTAGTGTCTGATCAATCATTATGCACGAGTCGTCTCTTCGATACTTTCAAATTATTGTCATAAGACTCAGTTGATGCTATGTCTTTGATATTTGAAAACAAATAATCTTCGTAAGACTTAACAATAAAAAGAGAGATTTTTTTTAAAATTATAACGAATACCTGTAAGCCCCGAATCTGGATCACTGCAGAAAACTAACACAATCTTCGCGGGGTATCAAGACACTCACGGGCTCGTGTATGACTGGGTAATCACTTTTCTGCCTATCATTCGGAGATCTATATGTGGAGACATGCACATTTCAAAATGACTCTCCACGGTAAATCGAGTAGTTTTAGTTTGTATCACTTCCACTTTTACGCACCATCGAAAGCTACCATACCATACAATGACTGTTCTAGAGTCTTTTAGGCCTAATAACTTCACCAGTTAGCACACAAAATCAGTTTATCTATCACCTTCCAAGGTTGGATCAATTTTCACTTTTAACACCAATATTGAAACTTCTTGCGAAGTTATAGACTGAAAAAGTATATCATTTCCCTAAAAAAAATTTAAATTCAGACGCCCCAATCAATTCAAAGTCTTCAGGTAAACGGCTATCCCGAAGATCCAGTGAATCAACAGGACCAACCACATATAAATATGTGTCCCTCCGACTAAGTATGATCGACTAATTTTCAGCGAAAGAACAAAACTCATCATAACCGCCCCGGTCGCTTTCAGTTATTAGGTTAATGGCTATCCTTATAGTCTACAAGTAGATGTAAGGACCAAACATATTCAGGAATATGTCCTTCAAACTTAAGCTACCGACATATTTTTCAGCGATATTGATGTTTTTTTTAAGAAACAAAATGAAAAACAAGGTTACTCGGGATTGATCATCCCATTAAGCTCAACAAGGTTTTGAAAACGGGATCCGTCAAACGCTTTTGTAAAAAGATCGGCAAAATTATCCAGTGAATCAACCTTTTCAAGCACAATTAATTTCTTCTCAGCACAATCCCGTATAACATGATGACGAATGTCAATATGTTTAGTTTTACTGTGTTTAACGAGATTGTTAGTTACTGAGATAGCAGCAGTGCTATCAATGCAAATAGGAGTTTGAGTGAAATTCGGACCATAATCGCGCATTTATTGTTGTATCCATAAAACCTGGGAGCAGCAGTTCGATGCTGCCATGTATTCTACTTCGCAGGTGGATATGGCTCCAGAGGTCTGCTTCTTGCACTGCCACGACACCAATCTTCCTCCAAGAAACTGACATCCACCGGTGGTTGACTTCCTGTTCTGATTACATCCTCCATAGTCAGAGTTGGTGTATGCTACCAGATCCAGTTCGCCTCCTTTAGAGTACCAGAGACCCAACTTAGGCTTTCCTTTAAGGTACCGCAAGATCCTCTTCACTCCCTTCATGTGCGATTCCTTCGGGTTGGCATGAAAACGAGCACAAAGACAAACTGCAAACATAATGTCAGGTCTATATGCAGTTAGATACATTAAAGAACCTATAATTGCACGATACTGAGTGGGATCCACATCTTCATCACTGTCGGAATCAGCACCCAGTTTGTGGTTGACGCAGATTGGAGTGTCAAACGGGGTACTATCGTCCATCTTAAAGCGCTTAAGCACATCGTGAACATACTTAGTTTGATGAATGAACATGGTATCCTTCTTCTGATCAACCTGTAATCCCAAAAAAAAAAAGTTACCTCGCCCATGACGCTCAACTCAAACCTTTTCTTCATGACTGCTTCAAACTCCTGACACATAGAAACTCGTGAGGCAGCAAAGATAATGTCGTCCACATAGACCTGGACGAGAAGAAAATCACCCCCCTTTTCTTTTTACAAACAAAGTACTGTCGATCTTCCCTCTCTCAAACCCATTCTCTAGCAAGTAATCTGACAGAGTTGCATACCAGGCTCGAGGTGCCTGATGTAGACCATATAATGCTTTGCTGAGTTTGTACACATGATCAGGAAAATCTGGGTCAGGGAAACCCGGAGGTTGTTCTACATATATCACCTCATCGACTTTTCCATTAAGAAACGCACTTTTAACATCCAGCTGGAACACTTTCATCTCTTTGTGTGCAGCAAATGCCAGGAAAAGTCGAATTGCCTCCAATCTTGCCACAGGAGCAAACACTTCGTTGTAATAAATTCCTTCCTGTTGATTAAACCCTTTGACTACCAATCTTGCCTTGTTGCGAATGATTACTCCCTTCTCATATCTTTTACACTTGAATACCCACTTAGTACCGATAGCATTCACATCTTCTGGTTTTTCAACTAACTGCCATACTTCCATTTTTTCAAACTGTGCTAGTTCTTCCTGCATGGATTCAACCCACGAGCTGTCCTTCAGTGCCATTTGATAATTCTTTGGTTCAATCTGACTGATGAAATAGGCATACAAGCATTCATTTATAATACCAGTGTCTTTGATGCTTACATACACACATGTGTTTTCATCCAAACTTCTTCTAGTACGCACACCATCAGAAGGATTACCGATCACATTTTCTAAAGGATGATTCTTGTGAATTTTGGTAGTTTGTATCGGACCAACTTCCAGATCATTCTTAAGATTAGAAGAGAGTTCATCTGAGTGATGTGGAGTGTGAAATGTATTGAAGAAATCATCTTCAGTCGAGACAGATGGAGTTTCAACCGCACTTGACGTGATAGGTTGATTTTCATTATATAGGGGACGTTGCACAATGGCCTCCTCTTCGTCTAACAGCATCTGAGTGGCCATCTTCTCATCTATGTCTACAAAATCCAAGTAAGACACATTAAAAGATTTGAATAGCTTATCATAGTCGAAAGCCTCTGCTGGTCCCATGCTAGGCCTTGGTGATTTGTAACTAGTAATGTCAGTGTTACAGACCACTTCAACCTTGCTGTTTGATAAATTAAAGACTCTTCGGTTGGGTGTCCCAACCACATAGCCAACTAAAATACCTTCGTCAGCTTTCTCACCAAATTTAGAGTTAGTCTTTAATATCGAACATGGGGACCCGAAAGGTTCAAGACCTTTCAGATTTGGCTTTCTACCATGCATAAGTTCATAACAGGTTTTATTTAATCTTTTAACAGTTAAAACATGATTAAGGATATAACAGGCCGTAGCAACAACCTCGGCCCAGAACACCACAGGAAGTTTAGCGTCTGCCAGCATAGTCCTGGCGCCTTCAATTAGAGTTCTGTTTTTCCTCTCAGCTACCCCGTTCTGTTGCGGAGTATATGGTGCGCTAAACTGATGTTCAATCCCGTTCTGCAAACAAAACATCTCCATCTGATAGTTGTTGAATTATGTCCCATTGTCACTCCTGATGAACTTGACCTTTCCCCCAACAATATTTTCTACTTTGGTAATTAAGTTGATCACCAACTGAACTGTCTCATCTTTTATCTTCTAGAAAATAAACCCACGAGTAACGCGAGTAATCATTAGTCACAACCAAGCAATATGATGCGCCACCTAGACTTTTGACATTTACAGGACAAAACAGATTCATTTGAAGCAAATCCAGAATAGTGTCAATTGAGTTAATCCTTTTGGAGTGATGTGGTTTCTTGTGCTGCTTTCCTTTCTTGCATGACACGCATTGATCTTCAAAGTTGAAACTCTTTAAAGGAACTCCCAGTACCAGTCCATTCTTCACAACATAATTCATCTTTCGGAGATGGATATGACCCATTCTCCGGTGCCACAATTCCGACTCAGACTTCGATGCTTTTGACAGCAGACAAGATTCTTCCGTCGCCATCTCTGTTGACCGCATATCCATTACATATGTGTTCTTCTCCCTTGGAGCTTTCATCACAATCCAGGTTTCAGGAATCTTGAAACCGGGATAAAGCACGAGAGCCTCATCCTTGGTAAAATGCACAGTGTATTCTTTGTCACATATCTGAGAGACACTCAAGAGATTGTGCTTCAACTCCTCCACGAAATTTACCTTCTCCAACTTTATTCTACCATTTGTAACCATACCGGTTCCAGTAATTTTTCCTCCACTTTCTCCCGCAAAACTAACTCTTCCTCCTTGAACAGCTTTCCAATCACGTAACAATTTCTTGTTACCTGTCATGTGTCGGGAACAACCACTGTCGACAACCCACATGTTGTTCAGAGCCCTGTTCAACTGTTCCTGCACAATTAAAGAAACAAATTAAAAAGGAGGGACCCAAGACCTGTTGGTCTTGGGTTGATCAAATCGATTAAACGGTATCCAACTCCTCGGCTGCCCAAAGTTCCGTTGAGGGAAGTGTCTATTTGAGCTGAATGGAGGATATCTAGAAAATTGGTTATGAGGCCAATTAACATTCTTGGGTTTCTAGAATTCTTGTATTCAAATCTACTTGATCTGTGGTTTCTTTTGTAAAATTGAGGTTGGTTTCTTTGAAAACTTGAATTTTTCCGGCGATTACAGTCGGAGGCATTGTTATTTTTACCAGCATCAGTTTTAAAGTGCTGTTTATTCTCAGTTTTAGTTGGCCTCATATTTCTAGAATTTCTCTTTTCAGTGGACAGTCATTGACAAGGTGCCCTATCTTGTTGCACCTAAAACAACACCTGTTGGAACAACTAGTGTCCATCCGAACATTCGTTTCAGAAGTTGTAGCAGAAGATGAGGCTATGTTACTAACATGTTGTCTAACATAGGGTGGGACAAAAGGGTTTAAAGAAGATTTCTTTTCATCAAAAACATAACTCTCCCCCCGTTTGAGTAACACAACTTCATCATCTCCTTTGACAGAGTCGGCGGAATTTTAACCTTGACTTGTGACAGGAGAACTTGTCTGACCAGTTTCGTTACTAACATTAGTATTAACGTTGTTATTGCTTTTATCAACTTTAACTGGTACCGTGTTGACGTTCACATTACCCGTAACAGTCTGATCAATTACAACACTTTCAGATGGCTGATTACAAGGATTATAAGTATAATTATTATTGAAAGGTGGTGGAACCTCATTATATCCAATTCCCCCTTTGTTGATAGGGGAACATTGAACACTTAAGGCATGATCAAGCATCATGGATAAATTCCTAAACTGTTCAAGCTTCATATTTAATTCCACCACTTTTACTTGGTAATCAGCTATCTGTTTATCCTTTTCAGCTATAATTTTAGTCTTTTCTTCCACGACTTCATAGCTTAAATCGATGACTTGGATTTTCTCAGCAAGTGTGGCCTTAAGGCTTCTTATATATTTTTCACTAGCTTTTATTTTTATAGAGAAACTATTTTCTTTATTTTTAGAAAAATGGTGCTCCTCTTTTAACGTTTTTAATTCTTTATCCAAGTTAACATACTGATCAGTTAAAGCATTTAATTGTTCAGACAATTTCTCACATTGTTCACACTGAGATTCCGAACATACCTCTGAGAGCTGATCGTTCACTTCTGTCATGTATGCTTGATTTTCCACTAACTCTTTATCACATCTTCCACTCTCTATGTTTACCAAATTTGCTTGTTCAATCACCTCCTCAACTCGTATATTCCAGTTATACCCATCGTTCTGTTGAGACACCATAGCTTTAATTTCATTTCCACTTCCATTCTATTGAGTAGGTCTGTTCTGACTTCGTTCGACTCTTTCATTCGTACACTCTCTAGCAAAGTGTCCATTCTGTTGACAGTTGTAGCAGCGAACCTTTGACTTGTCGAACCCCGGTCTCTCTCCAACGAATTTTCTGCCAGTTTTCTTCATAAACCTTTTCACCCTTCTCACAATCATTGCCATTTGCCACTGCAGATCCATTTCTTCCATGTCATCAGCATCTATCTGATCATAATCCTCATCCAAGGTTGCAGGATCGACTATCTTTCCCTTGATTTAGTTCTCATATGAGGCGATGAAAGAGGCATAAAGAGCAAATTGTTGTTCAGCTGATTTCACACTCATAGGAATCTGTAAGTAATTCTTGTTAGAGGCATTGGCTGAGGATTTACCAGCTGAGGACTGAGGTTTTGATGAGCTACTTACACCCGCTACAAAGCATATGTCACCATCCATATTCATCACCATATGACCATCTTGAGTAGAGTTTGGTTCACCTCCTGAGTAATATGCAGTTGATTCTGATTTAGAGCTTGAGTTTGGAGACCCTTTTGCACCATACATTCCCGGATCCTGAACCTGATCAGTAGGAGTCTCTTTCCTTATCATATTTAGCTCATAATTACTTAACTTATTGACCACCGTTTCCAAATCAAAGGTTTCAAACTCTTTATCTTCTCTCATCAAAACTGTATATATATCCCACTTTGGTAGGAGAGCATCCAGAAGCTTTTCTACAATTTCAGGCTCTGTGTACTTCAAAGAGTATTTATTCAGTTCCGTCATTAAGTGATAGTATCTTTTGATGATGTCATCAAGTGACTCATTCTTAAATCCTTTGAACACCGAGAATTGTGTTTTCAACAATTTTGACTTTGAGTTACGAATCCCGACATTACCCTCATAGCGATTCTCTAATGCTTCCCATAATTATCTGGCAGATTTGTACTTTCTGAAAGTATGAAGAATCTCTTGAGGTAGTGCCATGGCGATTGCAGCTAGAGCTTTATTTTCAGCCTCATACATTTTCTTTTCATCATCCTCCATCTTATTGTACTTTTAAGTTGCTCTCGACCTTCAAACATAGCAGTTGGAGGAATATACCCATCTTGAATGCAGACCCACATCTTTGAATCTTGATATTTCACATACTGTTCAAACCTATCTTTCCATGCAACGAAATTACTTCCTTTCAGAAGTTTTGGGGCTTTAGTTGCTGAACCAGCTTCAACCTCCATTTTTACCAATTCTGTGATGTTTATCGAAGTCATTCTTGAACGAAACGAGACCTAGAAATCAAATTTAGTGAACTGTGAACAGTGAGAAGCGAAGTTATTATAACTTTGCTAGCCACCAACTTCGCAGACCTTAACTTCGCAGATCTTATAATTTCACTGAACTTACAACTTCGCAGATCTTATAAGTTCACCAAAACCCTATATTTTCGCTAAAACCCCTAGGTTTTGTGTCGACAACTTCGTTGGGAGCTCGGCTTAGATCTACAACTTAGAATCTTTGATTTCGAAGGTTTTGGGGGTACAATGAAGTGCGATTTGAAGGGTATAGTTGAGAAACAAGCAAAAGAACGGTAAACCAACGTGAAACGATTCCGAGAATAGTCTATCGGAATAATCTTAACACTCGTGTGATAATCCCGAACCACATAATCGCGAGCAAATGATTTGATACCAATTGTAGGTTCCCAGCCGGATCTACACAGGAGTATCTCGTAACACGAGGGTGCGGAATCCCCTACGTATACGATACGAGTGCTAAGATGATGAACATGTAAATCACACGTAAACACACGAATATAAAGGAATACTTGTTAAACGATGATATTGATAAACCAAATCACCAAAACACGTAACACGAAGGTCACAAAATACAGCCGTCAAAAGTTATATCGAATGAGCCGAAGTTAGGAAATATATATCACGACAACTTCGCCTAAAATGCTAGGCGAAGTTGTCCTAACTTCGTTGCCTTTCCAAGTTCGCCAAACACAAAAGCAAACTAAACACGTTCAACACAAAACAAACAATGTAATGATTACAGACACAAATAAACACGAGATAAATGAACTATTGGCATCATGCACCAACATCACGCCCCAAAATGATGTCATGTTTCGAGGTTGCTGGTAAAACAAAAAATTCAACCTCCTCGGTTCTTGAATAGATTCCGTCACTTAGAGTGACCGGGAAGGAAATTACCACTCGTGGGTGCATTACCTCCCCTCCAAATCCAGATACAGGAGCATGAATAGGCTTTAACCTTTCCTTATCTTTCTCGTCGAGTTGCTCAAATCACTGTTCGTATATGATGTCAGATGTACTACCAGTGTCAAAGAAAACATATTGTGAGCGATAGTGGCCGAAGAGGGCAGTGATGATCAAGGGGTTCTTGTTACTAGGACCTCATTTAATTCGCGGAAAAGTCACTGGCTCATTCTTCCACTCTTCATCATCGGACTCTCGTCTCTTTCCTCCAACCCTATATCCGCCTTGGATCATATGAACGTTTAAGTCTTTGACTTGCTTTTTTGGCGGGCCCTGATTATCTCGCGCGGGAACCTTATCCATCCCGGGTTATCCCCCTTTTATTAAATGTCCAAGTTTCCCGAACTTCACAGCCGCCTCAATCTCGCTTTTTAATGCATTACATTCGTTCGTGTTGTGGTCGATGTCGTCGTGAAACGAACAATGTTTCTTGGCATCGAGGAACGAACTCCTCGTGAGTGGTTGTGGTTTCCTGAAACTCACATTTTCTGTGGTGAGGATTTCAGCAGGAATCTTTGAAAGTGGAGTCCAATTGTTGGGACCTCGATTTGAGGGTCCCACTTTGTTTTTGTTGCCAATGAGAGACCTTGCATCGAATGGTTTTAATACCTCCGTGTTTGGCTGAAGTCTTGACCAAATTGGCCCTTTTGCCTGTTTATTGGGTCGTGGAGTTTGGAACTCTACTTTTAATTTCTGCTTTGGATTGTTATACCCCAATGTTTTTCAGTTTTGCCAAAAACTTCACCGCGGTCATGATATCGTCCCATTCTTTTGGCATTCCATCCCTACCTGTTAGTGTGCGGATCAACGCATCACATTTGACATTCTTGCGGAAGGCACCACAAAGCGTATCTTTTCTTATTTCACCAATGTTTAGACTTTCGTCGTTGAATCTGGTAATAAAATCTTCCACGGATTCATTATCTCGGCGGATAACATCCAAAGTTTCCGACTGGTCACGAGTATGCTTCTTTTGCTGGCTAAACTGCTGAGAAAAATTTTTCACCAGGTCATCCCAGCTGGAAATTTGACCATCAGGTAACTTTTCAAACCACTCTTGTGCTGCCCCTGTTAGTGTCAATGCGAACATGTGACACCAATAAGGGAGCGTCCATCCGCAAACACCACCTACCGCCATAAAGTTTTGAAAATGATCGCTCGGATCAGTCATTCCATTATATTTACCCACCGATGTAGGTATTTTGGCATTAACCGGGAAGGGTGCGGTTGCAATGCGAGATATGAACTTTTATTTCTCAGCAAAAGCTGTTGGGCGATATGGTTTAGTAAAGTCCTTTTCTTAATCACTGTGGTATTGAGTATGACGGATTATGTCTCGCGGACGGCTGATCTCCTCCCGTGAACGTAATCTGCTATCACCAGTGTACGAACTGTAACCACCGGGGTGATAAGTTGAATCATAACTATCAAACTCATCTGCATAAGATGGCATCCGCATGTCCATTCGAGGACGAGGGCATAGCCTCCGTAACTCACCAAACTCTTGCTCTGTCTGTTGACTATAACGGATTTGACTTCCTCTTACTGTTGGTGGAGGAGAAAGAGATCTCCTGAGAGATTCTTCATAAGTCAAGGTGCGGGCATGAAAACATTCGTTACGCACTCTACGCTCGTATTCAGCTGCCAAACTCTCTTGTTGTACGCGGAGCCACTCTTCTGGAGAAAGTGGTCCTCTAGATCTGGAATTATGTCGATGAGTCCTCGCCAGATCATAATCGCCTGAATCATCCTCCAGATCCAATACTGATCGAGTTCGGCGAGTTTCTCCCATAATTCGTCCGAGGTCACCAAAATTTGAACCTTCTAGTGCCGTAAC
Source organism: Bidens hawaiensis (assembly GCF_021521415.1). NCBI lineage: Eukaryota > Viridiplantae > Streptophyta > Magnoliopsida > Asterales > Asteraceae > Bidens > Bidens hawaiensis. The sequence continues at coordinate 822,495 of NW_027491410.1, forward strand.
GTGCCCCAAATTAGTGGGAGTTGGCCCAGTTGGTGCTGTGACACGCTCGAGGGTACGACCACCTGGTGTTACATCGGTGACTCGTGAACCCGGAACTGTGGCACATGCAAAAATATTTGAAGAAAAACCTTCAGGTACTTCCGTGTTAGTAATACGTGAAGTAGGTGCAGGAGTTACCGTCGGCCCTTCAGGAAGTTTACTCATATTGAACGAACCAAAAAACCAACGAAAACTTTATACAATTCTAACACCAAAACGGATGGCGCCAATGAAGAAACACGGATCCGTTCCCCTAGTCGGGTCCTGGATCAAATGAGTCTATAGGGTAAGATACGATAATAACCAACACAATATGAGTACAACTCCCTAAAGTCCAGTGACCGGAACCTGCAAAACAGACACCGCGAGTCTCGTCACGGGAAGAACAAGAAGGGGGTCTTCCCGTAACCACCCTAAGGCATGAGAATCAGTACAGTTCTTAAGAGAGAAAGTACTAAAGTAAACAGAGTAAGTACAGTGAGAGTGTATGTAAATGAATACCTCATGCAGGTTGACAAGGTATTTATAGCTGTAGGATGTGAGAAGGTGATTGGGCTAGCTGTCCCTTTCTAGAAGATCTTACTAACCGTCTGGACGTGTGTCCCTTTGTGATAGGTTGAGCTATACGTCCCATGTGCATGGGTATAACAACCTGGACATGTGTCACTCTATGATAGGACGGATAAAACCCTGGCCATGTGCACGGTTATAAAAACCTGGCCAGATGTCCTTCATTCGTTGGTTGACGAGTCACGTATTGCCCAAGAAAGCATCTTGGGAAACCTTCTGGAAAATAATTAGTTAATGACAGTTGTCCTGGAGCATTGCCTTCTGGTCATTTTGTGTGGACGGGTACACCGTCCTGCGGATGACCTTTGAGGGTGCCAGGATGCTTCCGCATGCGTCATGTGGGTGTTTCTCCCTTAGACGGTTAAGCGGGTGATCCATATGTCGCACGAGTGGTATATGAGGGGTTCCTCTCCGACCCGCAGGTAGTACTTAAGGTTATTTGGGTCTTTTTGGTACCCTACCTCTATACAGGCCAATCGAAATCAAACATCCCAGATGCTTTGGGGCCGTAGAACAGCCTATTAAGACAAACAGAAGCCCATGAAGATCCTAAACAAGAAAACAAAACAAAAAATAAACGTAGAATTAGAACAAAGAAAGTTATATACGCTTGATCTTAAATTGAATGGAGAATGAGTTTTTAACAGGTTCCATCAATTTTGAGAAAGTATGGGAGCCGGCCGGTGGTATCGGTTTGATTAGCTGGCCAAAACGGTTCGATTTTGACAGTTTTCCACATGGGTTGATTATTTTAGTGTATGTGGTTCCTATGATCTGTGCAGATTGTACGAAAGTGAACCCACGCATTTTATTGGCGATATCTTTACCCACACATTTTCTTTTTCCTACGGGTAATCACCATTGGATACCAGTTTCATTCTTCCCTACAATCCCTTTGTTGTTTGTTTGTTTTGCATGGTTGAAGCACTAGGTCCGCCAATCACGCGACAAAATCATTTATCAGCTCACCAAGAGACCTACCACCATTCTGCAAAATGCATTTGATTATATTGCACAATGTAATCAAACGAATGAAAGCTGCCAAGAATCCACTAGGTTATCATATATGTACTTATTAAAGGGCGTTGTAGCCTAATGGAGTAATGGTATGAATACACATGGGAAGATGTTGGAGTTAGCTGGTAGAAGATATTTTTACAATTAACTTACTTTATGTCATCTATAGGTTTTCTATTGTCATGTTATCAAGACCATCATTCTTCATGCATTCAAATAAAATATGAGAAGCACATATAGAGGGCGTTTAGAAAAGAGGTTGTGACGAATCTAACATTAATTAAACGATACCGTTTTAAAATTTATTTTTCTACCATATTTCACATAATGTAAACCAGAATCGCCTTCGAGAACCGTGAAAATATTTTAGATTGAAGACGAAAAAGATTGGCCTTAAATTAGTTGTGTAATTAGGTTAAACATTATATATACATCTTTGTTTTTCAAAATAATATATATAATTATAAAAATAAAAATTCAGGGCTATCGGGGTGTCGGGCTGAAGTCGGTCGACCACCTGGCCCTGCTTCATAGCCGGCCTTGATGTAAACGAAACAAAAATAGAAACAGAAACATAATAATAAATACATTTAAACATATGGGGTGCAAATTTCTCATATTCGGTTTTTGAAAGCTTTAAATCGAGTCATTACATCCTCTTCTTTTACTTTATCAAACATTATTCTTTCGACCGCACAAATTAAAGCATTGTTCAAATACTTATAACTCATTCGGTTGCACAAATCCGTCTTGATAAACTTCATTTTAGAAAAACAACTTTCAACGGTTGCGGTTGCATTCGGTAAGACCAAAACTAGTTTCAGTATTTGTTAAACCAAAGGAAAAGTGACGTGCTTTCCAGTTTCCACCATTGCACCAGTAAAGTCACACATTACACTCAATTTTGCAAATTTATCATTTTTCTTTAAAGTGTGATAAATGGTCGTAAGATCATCAACCAAAATATACCATCTTTCTTTATTACTAAAGCCATTTTGATATATCTCATAAAATGTCACTATCTTAGATATATCAAACTTAGAAATTGAAGCGTAAGGATTTAAAAATGCATATTTTCTAACAAACTAGTTGAGACCTCACTAATTCTATTTCCATGTTCTTGAATTTGCATATCCAAAACCATATTAAAAAACTTCAATCTCAAAATGATGCCGAGTGGTGGTGTCTGTTGCTACATTAATGATGTCCGGCTAGTTTCCAATTTCCAAACAACGAGTATATTTTTGAAAATGGCTAATGGAATTTTATTGGTTTGGGTTTTAAACTTTGATTGGGCTTTAATTGGGTTGAACTTTTAAATTGGTTGAGATTTAAACAAATATGGGTAACGTTATATTTTTTTTAGGGGTAATGAAATACTAAAACCTAGCCAAATTTTTTTTTACACTACCGATGAAAAGTTGAAGGGTAACAAAGGCTACCCCTAGTAAAGAGCTAAGTTCGTCCCTGGTTGTGCTAAACGTACTAGTCTCCTATTATTCTTACGAAATGTGCTCACTCCTCTACTAAATGAGTCATATCATCTCTATACTTTTACTTATAAGAGGTGTTCAAAATATAGAGGGGTAGTTTTTTTAAATCTACGTGCGTACATAAGATTTATTTAAAACCGAGCGGGACAAATTTATATCGAAGTTTTTTTACCCGCGTTGTTTAGATAAAATGTACATTGGCGCGTAGATTAGAAAACAGCACGTCTCAACGATGTAATTTGATTTTAGTAAATATTTTTTAAAAAGTTATAAAATAAAACTAATTATGAGTAAAATTAAATATAATAACATAATATTAAGAAAATACCAAAAAATTCATAAAAAATTCGTCCAAACTATTTGTTACCTAAAATAGTCGTCCCGACAAGTTTAGGGCTTCAAATACTCGTCCCTGAAATATTCTTATCCTAAAATAGTCGTCAAGACAAGTTTAGTGCTTCAAATACTCGTCCCTGAAATATTCTTAGCTTAAAATAGTCGTCCCGAACAAATGATACCAAAAATCTAATAATCACGAATAGTTTAAAATACAATATTTCTGAAATAATTTTGCAAATATTACCTAAAGTAGAAACTTGTTTATGAAAATAACCATTTTAAGAATTTTTCATAGTTTTCGATGGAACTTGTCATTCCATATATCAAATATATGTATTTTGAGTCTTTCAAAATAAATATATGTATTATGAATTGTCACACTCGTACGGTAACCTGAACTGTACTAATTTTAACTTTACTCGTATTATTATAATATTATGAACACACTCGTACCGGGATCTGAATTGTACCACTATACTTTCTATGAATAACTTAATACTACGATTATGTGCTATGTACGTGTTGAAGATATTTTGGACTACTCCACGAGCCATTTCGCACCATAAATACAATGATGTAAATAATGACTTGTAAATAGCAATATATTTTGTAATTGCTTTTGGGAAGCAACAATAAACAATTTGTTAAGGTTTATTAGATTTAAATTTTCCCGTAAATCCGTCACAAAAACGTTATGGCGAAATTTACATTACATGCAGTTTCTCTGCCCGTAGCTATCCATCGCAATCTAAATGAGGGATTTTGTTTGGTGCAAAACGTACATCGTCGTATTACTTGATTGTGTGGTAGTGATGGTCGATCATTATGCATGGGTTATCCGATATTAATGTGTGTTATGATTATGAACAAATATACTATGCTGTTTAATAAACAAATAGCTTCTCAAAACTTGAAAAATTATATCCGAGATTATAATCATACATACATACTATAGATTATAGAAGCATGCATGAATTTATTCTTATTTTTAAGTTATTCGTAATTGAGAATAATGTACTATATCGATCTGCTTAAATTTGATGGTTGCATGTGATAGTTGGTCAGAACTTATGTCACGTACTATATCTGTTTGAAAGTGATGTTTGCATGTGATAATTGGTCACAACAAAAGTCACAAGATAATAATGATGTATAGGAAGATTTGCGGGAAAATTCTCAAAATAAAATAAGCGGTTATAAAAACGTTTTTAAGGTTTTATGTGTCATTTGCAAGAAATTAATAAAATAGGTATTATAATCTAGTCGTGATTTGCTGAGAATTCCCACCAAATCCCTCTTGAGCCTTTGTCCCTCCCAAGCTACTAGTCACGCTTTGATTCAAAAGAAAACGAGTAATTTCAAAGACCAATAGAAAATTGAAGTTATAAAGGAAACCATGCGACACGACATGAAGAAAATACGCGGGACATTGCGGAGTTACCCACTACTTTAATGTCTTGTATTAAAAGAGAGTACACAAAAGTATCTACACTACTTGCGTTTAAATACTACGTAAAACAAACTCACTAAACCTACTAACGTGGTCCACCGGCTTATAAACAAGCCCGCATACAACGTTTACATTCCATCTAATACCTTGACCCGGTCATCTTCTAGACTAAATCATACCTTGACCCGTTTGCTATTTGGTGACCCATGGAAACAAAACCGAAGCCGACTTTACCCATACTCGACCAGCTAAGATTAAATACAACAACATTAGCCACAGTATATCTTTGATTAATTACCATAATTAATACATTACTTAACTATAGTCTATAGAGAGAAAGAAAATCTAAACTTGTCTAGACATGGTGCTGCAAACTTATTTATGAGGCCAATCAGGTATAGAATAAAGTAACTTTAAGCATTAAGAAGCCGAGCTAAAGCATAATTATGAAAAACCAATTGGTATCGTGACCCAATATTCTCTTGCTTTATCATATTATCTTGTAACTTACAAAATAGATAAGACCTCTTCCCTTAGGCTGTGTGTAGTGGGCGCCAGTTGTGGTGAATTTTGGGCGCGAAGGGGCTAGAACACCGACCCTCCCCCCTTCCCCCGGCCATATGTGGGCGAATTGGGGCAGGGACGGGGTTCTTTTGTCGCCGGCGAGTTTAAATAATAATAATATTATATTAATACCGTTCAACGGTCAAAAGTAAAAAAAAAATAATTAAAACAATATATATATATAAGCATACACATTCTTCTCCAATTCATATCCATTTCATACACAATTTATACCCAAATTCTTCAAAAAATCTAGCAAAATGAATCCTACAAACAACCTGAACCAACCGAAACCCGAGGAACTCACCGCTTTCATGACCGAAATCATCAAAAAACACGAAAAGTTTGTCGAGGATCTCAACGATACCATAAGAGAAACCAACAAACAACACGAAAAGATTGCCGCTATGATGGAGTTGCGGGAAATGAGTAAAGAATACGAATCCCTCAAAGCGGCCGGGTCACACGAAGAGGCCCCATTGTTGAAACGACGACGAGTCGAAAAAATGCGCGGATATTATGGATATTAGTATTTTTTTTAGTTATGTATCTTTTTTTTAGTTATGTATTTTTTTTTAGTTATGGTTTTTTTTTGTATTTCTTTTTAATTTTAATGCATTTTTATTTTATTATTTAAATAAATTAGTTTTTATTTGATTAGGTTAATTATAAAAAGAAAATAATAAAAAAAGATACTGTGTGCCCAACTTGTAGCCCCTACATTATTTCACCCTAAAAACAAAATCGCCCTCTTTGCTGACTGGACTCCACGTGTTACAATTCGCTCCTATTTCCAGCCCCTCCACTACGCATAGCTTTAGTGGATATATGTGTACGTAAATATAGGTATCTTTTAGATGTATGAAATTTCACGGAAAAATAGATATGGATGGAAACTCATTGTCCTATTAAATATGGACGTTATTGACCGAGAGATGCTGGTGACTTCAGTACCATCCCATTATTTTAGTTTATTAGATTTTCCAAAGGCCAAAGGGAATAGGAATAAACATTGATACCATTTAAGAGATGTGGACTGCATGATCGTCGGAGGTTAATTTAATTTCTAGCAACGAACCTTGCAAGGTCCAGTGATAGCGCTCTGGTGGGTGTCTTGCAACCGACTCAACAAGGAGTGCCCACACCGAGCAAAAATTCATTACATAGTTAAAAACCCTTTGGAGCGACTTCTGATTTGGTTAGAAATTAGGAACCAATATGGAAGTAATTTAACCAAGAAATCACCAAACGTAATTATAATAACAAGAAGCAACTCATCGATAGAAAGTTGTGTTAGCATTAACGATCAACTATGATCAGTAGCCAAGTTACTATTGAAAACGAATCATCAACACCATGATTAGTGGGTAATTGTCTACAGGTTTTAGTGTTTAATATTGCATTTGTTAATCTATTAATTACATTGAATGCAATGACTTTGTGTAGTTTTGTGAATTGCAAGTGATGGAGCTTAGAAGAACATTACAAAACATCGGTCAAATTATTCTAAAAATGGTAACAAAAATAAAATGTGTGAGAAGTCATAAATAATTGACATGTGTCAAGTGGGAACCAAAAGAAAAATTGTATAAAGGTAATTGTACACATTTTCTCTCTCCACATGTAATGCACATGTTAATACCCCCATCATTTTAGAACGTCTATAACTTTTTCGTATGATATTTTAAAAAAAAATTTATCATAATAACAAGCGTTTGTTTATCTTTAATATGAGTATAATTTTTGTTATATAAAATTTAAAACAGGAATTACGGCATTGTATCTTTTCGCACATCATTGTGTTTTTTCGCTTATCATTGTGTCTTTTTTCGTCATTGTGTCTTTTCGCACACCATTGTGTCTTTTCGCACACCATTGTGTTTTTTCGCTTATTATTGTGTCTTTTTCGTCATTGGGTCTTTTCGCACACCATTGTGTCTTTTCGCTTATCATTGTGTCTTTTTTCGTCATTGTATTTTTTGTCATTGTGTCTTTCAACTCATCATTATGTTTTTTTAAATACTAATAACACCGTTTGTAGTAATAATATGTAAAAATAATGATAAAATAACAACAAATTATCTAATACATAAAACACAATGATTAATACATGTTACACAATAACTTGAAACGTAAATCACAATGGTGAATTCGTATATCACAATGACCTAAAACGTAAGACACAATGGTTAATATATATAACACAACGACTTGAAACATAAAACACAATGGGAACAACATATTGGACAATAACTTGAACGTAATATACAATGAACGCGATACTATTTTTCTCAAATTAAATGAATTTTTCATATGTCAATCCGAATAAAAGACAATGAACGTGTAAGAATAAATATATTTTATATATTTATTAATATGGTCATCATTATCATTTATATTATATTAGATCAAAATATTAATTGTACCTTCTTATATATTAGTTTGGTAATTGTTAATTGGCCATATTACCTATAATTAACTAATAAAGGGTTTCTCTTGGGTGTATATAAAGAGAGATAAATATTAACATCATAACCTAATTACACACACATGATAATTTTGTGTGCCTCCTCTCTTATAAACCGGGTTTCTCTCAAGAACCCTAACATCATCCTTAACTATACATCCTAAAGAGGAACTCAATCAAGATGACAAGCATGTCGACTACATCATACCCTGTTGCGGTTACTACTCTTCATGCTGTAACAGATCATAGGTTTAATGTTTATCATGTTTTTCATTACTTACATGAAGAACTGATCAACATGTGGCATCAGAGTGATGTTGATTAATCAGTTCCTAATGTTTTCCCTAAATCTGGAATTGAATCAGAAGACATGGATTAAAACTTGATAAACCCTAATTTTTTCGGTTTCTTTTATCATGTTATATTACGAAAGCAATATATGAAATTGCTTAAAATCGCAAAAATTCATATTTAGTAAACTCTAATATTTTCGAAATATGTTAATTTCATGTTTAAAGATTTCGATTCCAAGTTTTTTTTTGTGTATGTTTAATTGTTAAAATTTTCGATGATGTTCTTCGTGTTCATCATTATTATCGAAAATTATGCATATGTTGGTTCAAAATCTTGATTAAAATTTGTTAATGATTATTTAGGGAAATATTTTTTCAAATCTTGGATAACTTATAAGTTTTAATATTTTCTTAAAAGATTTGAATCCCCTTAAAATAGGAAACAAATATAATTGTTAATCATTAAAAAGATTTGAACCAAATCTTATCATTATTAATTTAGTTAATAAAAATCACGGATTAGTCTACGGGTTTTCAAGTCAGTGTATGGGTTTCTAACTAGTTTACCGACCATAAACCATAAACCTCAGAAACCCGTAAACCCATTAAGATTCTCGAAAACTCAAAATTTTTTTGGAAAAAACTAAATTTTTACGAGAACTCTAATGATTTGCTATTAACTGAATAGTTTTGTAAATTGTTAAATATTATATATATATATATATATATATATATATTTACAAATCTAAGAAGGCTTAACTTGAATGAACTTTTGATGTATCACTTATGCCCAAAGGTGATTTGTTACATTTACCTTATCATTCAAGTCTAATTAAATGCTTTTGCTAGTTTTTGCCTAAGATGATACGAATGTCTCACTTCTGCCCAAATATGATGTGTTAATTTTTATCTAGCAAAACTATCCCATGCATAAATAAACAATTGTCACACTTCCGCCCAAAGCTGATGTGTTATAATTGTTTTGCACACATACTTAAATGTAAGGCCCCGTACCCGGTGGCCCTACTTTAGCATCGGATTTACTCATAAACACAGTTCTTACAATCAGAGTTAATTAAAACTTTGGCGGAAACGTTAACTTAAAACATTCGCTACAAAACATTATATTCAAAACATCATTCCTTCCATCTTTAGATGTCAGTCGTTCAATCCATGCCATGTGCCATCCTCATGATAGCCCTTCAGTCTGATCACCTGCGTGCATACTAAAAGTCAGCTACGCTGAGTGAGTTCTAGTTAATCAGGAAACTTGTCATACAACCACTACACACAACATATGCGTATCCGAAGACACATAATCCACTGTCTAACCTGCTACCGCTTAACCACTTAATTACCCCTACAGCTTAGCCTCTTAATTACCCCTACAGCTTAGCCACTTATGCCACTTTAATAACGATTAACGTTATTCCACTTTGCCACTTTAATAACAAAGTCAGGAATAGGCTTACCCTACCACGTACTATCGTCATGCCACTAACACTCTTACTATACCCTTGCCACTTCTATCACACCCTACTTATACTTGTCTACAACACACTTTATATCATCATATCATTCATATAATAATCAAGTTACATCACAACATTTATATACACACTAATAATCACTTGGGGATCATTCCCGAACGAAGGTACGCGCAATATCCGAAGATCGTTCGCACACCGACTAACCTTCCCTGTCTACGCGTGCAATATCCGAAGATCGTTCACGCACCAACAGACATCCATTCATAACATAAAAAAATATATCACATCAAACATTATAGCATACACTTACCACTTAAGGTAAACGTATTCACACTTCACGTCGAGTATGCACACAGCCCCGAAAATATAACAAGGAAAATGGGGCTAGAAACTCACCTGAACTCAGTTACGTTCACTGCTTATGGTTATTCCCTTCTTGAGCTGTGCACGGCTAACTGTATAATAATTACATGTATCAATTAACTATCACTACTTATCGCATTTCCAGTTTAATTATAACCCTCAACGGACGGGGGTTGGGGGCAGCGCCCCCAGCAGCGGGTTCTAGGGGTAGCAGCCCCTAGTAGGGTCCAAGGGGCAGAGCCCCTGGCTGGGGTCGAGCTGCCAGGTCAGCTTGGAAAAATTTTATTTCCATTAACTGTCTTATCACATTTTCCATTAGAATTTTAAATTACTATTTAATTCGCCATCTCATTAGCTATAACGAACTAAGCCTAATTCGTTATCAACACACTGCCTAATTCGTTATCAACACACTGCCTAATTCGTTATCTTGACTTAGCGAACTAAGTGAGCCAATTCGTTATCTTGCCATGACGAATGGATGAGTAACGAACCAGCTAACATGGTCTGATTTGTTATCCTAGTTCGTCCTTTCTCCTTAACAAATCACTTAGCGAACTATTTCTAGTTCGTCATCCCACCATAACGAATTGCCATAACGAACTGGTTACCCTTCCGTTAACGAATCACCGCTATTTCGTTAGATTTCCGTAACGAATTAGAGTTAGGGTTTTGTCAGACGTCAGACGTCACATCTGATGTAACACAACCTCCGGCGCCGCCTTTCCGGCGCCGCCGTTGCCAGAAAACGTGAATCTCGCCGGAAAAGCAAGATCTCACTTGTTTCACCACCATTTTCGCCGTTTTTCGTCCCGTTCGATCCAGATCTGAGCTAAGGTGATCCCTAGGCTCATCTTAGGTTCAGTTTATACCCGATTCCACCCGGATCTCGTGACTTCAACGATTTAACGGTGTCGGCTCGTCGATTCGTGACTAAATCTAACGGGTTTGTATGTCTACAATATCATACTATCATTACCTCGGGTTGATGCTCGGTTTCTTCTTCTTCTTCTTCGACTAGAGAGAGAAAGTAGGACGAGAGAGAGCTAAGTGTGTGTTTTGGTGGTGTGTGGAATATGTGTGAAAATGAATGAAGAATGGGGATTTAAGGTTTATATAATTATGGATTATGGGCTTAAGCCCATGGTCTCTTCCTTCTTTCCCAAGTCCATCACCCATATCCATTACCCAACACTAGCCCGACCCATACTAACTCCTACTTTATTTAATTATTTCCCGCTAACCCGAGTAAACTTTCCCGTCATAAATAAATAATATAAAATATTATTCGTGGAAATTTCGGGATGTTACATTAAATAAATTAATTTTGTCCAAATGTGATTTATTTTTTGTTTAAGTAGAACTTTTAATTATAGTCCATTAGTTTGATGTTAATAATAGACATATCACATCTTCAATAAAATATAATGATCCTCTTATTAATGATCCTTCATTAACCTAATGATCATAAATTTTAATCTGTATTATTTTAATATCCCGTAATGTTACTCACTATAATATTCTTCTATAATTAACTATCTCATCCAAATCATCCACTCTAATCTCAAAACGCAAATGAATTTGTCTCATAAAAAGTTTTAATAACATTTAGCTCTTCTCAGTTTTATTTTATCCATTAAGACATGATATGACTATCCTACTGCTCTTTCTAATAACAATCATTCTATTGAAAACTAGAGCATAACAAATGGGATTAGTCAATCATAATGTCTCTTATGATAATGATAATCAAGAACTTATTTAAATAAATGTTATCACTAGAGTTATTCTTGATTTAGTTTTTCCTAAGACTAATCAAAATAACTCATAAGATTCATGCATTCCTTCTAAATTCTAACTATAAGGTTAAATGGTATCGTTGAATACATCATAATGTACAAAACCATGATCCATAAAATTAAGGGTTCACAAATGAAAATACGTACAATTTTATAGTACATTACATACTAAAATTTTCAATAGTACAATTTGGTTCCTTACGCCCTGTCCTTGAGTTTTTTTAAAGGAGGGAAATGAAAGGAAAACTAAGGATAGTTAAAAAATGGGTGTTCTTGAGTTTTTTTTTAGGGTGGAAAGGAAAGGAGGATGAGGAGTTAGGAGGGATTAAATTAATGTATTTTCCCTAAGTTATCCTCCCAAAAATGGGATGATTACTAAGGATAACTATTTTTTAACATAGTTATCCTTTCCTTTCCTCTAATATCCTTCAAACTCAAGAACACACCTAATTAAAAAAAAAATCATTCCCTTCCCTTTCTTATCCTTCCCTCTCCTTTCCTTGGTTAAAAAACTCAAGAACAAGACGTTAAGAATCAACTATAACACTCAGAAGTACCAAAGGAAAATGAGTGTGTTGATCAGCAACATATGTACAAGAAAAGAAATGTCTGGTACGGGAAATAAGATGTTATTCAACTCACACCACTAAAACTTAAAAGAGGATAATTCTTAGGTTCATAGACAAAATACAAGTATTACTTCCAGTTTTAAGTTCTCTAAGGAGAAGTCTCGTTGCAAATATATATATATATATATGTCATTATATTAGGCATAAACATTACAAGACTATCCATAATTCAAAAGAACAACCGGCTAAAACTGATAGTTGTATAAATGATATTTAAGTCTGCTAATCCTAATATTCCCATCAACACATGATTGGTTGAGTCTATTTCTATAAGTTTCTTTACTGATATCAACAAATAACTAACATGAGTGTTAGTGACAAAATTTAAATGTTAAGGCTATTATAACCATGAAACTGTCTTCTAATTACGCTTTATGATGCCTTAAATATTCTAGAGATTAATCAGAATTTAGAATCAATACTTAAGTTACATTATGACAGTTATGAGATTTGCATAGCCAACATAAAATCACTCTTACCCTAAAATCTCATATTATTTGTCATTAGTATCTGGATTGAAACATTTATAAAATAGAGCTAGATAATACTACATGCTTTCACAACTTTTGTTATTATGCAATAAGAATTTAACAAAAGACAAACGAGACTTATAAAATTCATCCATTAAAACCAAATTTCATGAGAAATCATGACATGGTTGATGAGGATGATTTTTTCATCTAATCTCATTCTTAGTGATTTTAATCATGTGTTAAATGCCATAAAACGTTACAAGGCTTAAGTAATAAGTAGTGGTCCACCATAAGTTATATTTCACTGACATTCGTGGAACTTATTCAAACGGAATTTCAGACATAATTCTGTTATCATTTAAAAGACTATTTACTTGTATCTGATCTTTCTTCTATGGTCAACAGTCTTAAAGAGATCTATTCATATATACTTATTATGATTTCTTCTAAATATGTCCCTAAGTTTATTATGATATCTGGACGTTAATGAAATCAAATCAAGTCTAACATATATATGACAGATTCCCACATCACGCACATCATTGAAACTTCTCTTGTAGTTTTCCTAGATATATTAAAAAATCAGCGGGAGCCTTAAGTGTCTCAATCACAACTTACAAGATTTGCAAGAGGTGGAGGAGTGAAAACTTGATATTATCTTAATTACACCTCTTGTACAAGACAGTGCTCCATCACAACACTATTCTATCAATACTTATCTCTTTAGAATTTACTACTACACTTACAAAAGTTTCATTGCTTCTTAAATGTGGGCATACTCTGATTTCTTACTAAAATAATTCTCACAAGAGAAATTACAACAACTTATATTATAAACTTGCTTCTCTATTAGAATCTATTGGTCTTTAAATATTGACCATAGGCATGTAAATTTTCTAAAGGCTTCTAAGGTTAGTGGGAGCAGTAAAAGTCCTTATAATGACTTGTCAAAAGTACAAGAGGCGGGGGGGAGAGAGTCATTAATTTCACTCCGAATTTCGCTCCGATTACACCTCTTCTACACCATACTGCACCAACTCTTACACACTTAGAATCCAAAAGATGATAGCAACCTAACCAAGAGTTAATCCATAAAACCGAGACTTTTAAAATTACCCAATAATCAACTCAGAAGGCCATCTAGGTTTTATAACCTTCTAAAATTGATGATTATGTAACCTCCCTAACTAAAGTTGAAATGGATGTTGGAAAGTTTAATGATCCTACCCCTTATAATTAAACCATTAGCATCAATCATAATTGACTCCATAAGTCAGGCTAACGTTTTGAGATTTGGTTGAATCACCTTAGAGTGTTCATAACTAAACTAAATCCCAATACGAAACGTTAAGACAATAAGAAGTACGATTGATTGTTAAAGGTTATATTCAAGGATAAACCAATTATCAAAGAATCTTCTTACCTATATTACAAAAGATTTCTTTAAGGATCATTATTGTTCTAGTAGCTTATAATAGTTAAGAGCTACATTAGATGAACATTAAAACAACTTTCCCTAACAATCGACTTACATATTTATATGTTCATAAAACAACCTAAAAGTTATAAACTGAAGGTCAAAGAACATTTAGTCTATAATTCAATAAAATTCATATATGGGTTAATGCAAACATCAAAATATGATGAAACCTTTATACAATTATTTTCAAAAAAAACAAGTGGATTAATGTACCTACCTCAAGATGAATGGGAGCAACTAAAAACAAACTTGTCCTTATATAGATGACATTCTTCTGACAAGTATATGTTACATAAGTCAAAGCATTGTTCGTACACACTTTGATATTATAGATCTCAGAGACATTCCTTACACATGTAACAAACAATAGTGCTCTACTTTAGATGATAATAGGAACACATAGATTATTTCCTTATGCTTCATTAAGTATAAGCCTTATATAAGTTCAAGTCTATACTCGTTTAGATATTACTCAAAATTGCAACACACTAGATATGTCTAGATTAATGTGAAGCATCTAAAAGAGTACTAAGATATCTTTAAAGGAAACGAAAAACTATAATTTAAAAGAAGAAGTTAGAATTCAAACCATTAGATTACTCTAAACTTTGTCATATTCAAAGATAAGAAAATGTAATTTTCGGGATATATTCTTATGTCAGCAGATAAAATTTTCTCATGGAGGAGTCATAATGAACTGATAACAACAATCTAAGTTATAATGACATAATGTGTTGATTAATACCAATGCAATTAGCAATAAATGTTGTTGAATATTTATCAGTGGACTCATAAGTTTATTAACTCCATATAAATTATATATTGAAGATTTACTGTGATAAAGTCAGCTACCATGTTTACTCAAACATTAACATTTCGAGAAGTGTTGCATTAAAATTTCGATGTGAAATTAATTATTCGTTTATGAACGAATTAAGGAATCTAAATTTTCGTATCGAATACATTCATGATATGCTTAAGGATCCGATAACTAAAAGTCTCACCCATAAATATTATGAAAGCGCTTATAATAATGACGGGTTATTGATGACTATGCGCAACTGCATATCATACTATGAATGATTAACTATTAAATTTTCTCATCAGTTTTGATTTTGTACGTCTCTTAATATGTTCTGCATGCATAATGACATATAGATGAATTAATACACAAATCAAACGTTTTGAAGGGCTTATTTAAAAATTTTGATCATTACTACTTAGGTTTTAAATAAGGACTGCAGTATGATTAATGGGGGTCTTGAGCTGATGTTCAATTCAATGACTGTATTTCTCTGCTCCAGTTTAAGTTTAAAGCTAAAATGAGTGTTAACTCCTGATCAGGCTTATCTAATACTCATAATAAATTATTACTCGGCCAAGTGGGAGAATGTAAGAATAAATATATTTTATATATTTATTAATATGGTCATCATTATCATTTATATTATATTAGATCAAAATATTAATTATACCTTCTTATATATTAGTTTGGTAATTGTTGATGGACCATATTACCTATAATTAACTAATAAAGGGTTTCCCCTTGGGTGTATATAAAGAGAGATAAATATTAACATCATAACATAATCACACACACATGATAATTTTGTGTGCCTCCTCTCTCCTAAACCGGGTTTCTCTCCAGAACCCTAACACCATCCTTAACTATACATCCCAAAGGGGAACTCGATCAAAATGACAAGCATGTCGACTACATCATACCCTGCTGCGGTTACTACTCTTCATGCTGTAACAGGTCATTGATTTAATATTTATCATGTTTTTTATTACTTACATGAAGAACTGATCAACAGAACGTATTACACAATGACTAAAAGTTAATGACGAACAAAACGACACAATGACGTAATCTTTGTTTGAATTTTTGTCTTTAATATGAGTACCAATTGAAAAATATAAAGATCAAAATCTATAATACAATTCATATGAAAACTCGACTAAAAGACACAATGCACAACAAAAAAACAATTAAAAAAATCCATTAATTTTTTTTATTTTTATATAACAATATGATACTCATATTAAAGATAAAAACGCTTATTATTATGGTGAATTTTTTTTGAAAAAATAATGTCGTATGAAAAGTTATGAACATTTTAAAATGATGGGGAATTGACATGTGCCTTGCATGTGGAGAGAGGAAGTCAACAAAGGTGAGTTATTACCTTCATGTCATTTCCATCAATTTTTATTTATTAAATTAATCTCAGTCATTCAAATCTAAGATCAATAGACTGAATTCTTTCTCACTCTTCTCATGTTGTTGTCCTTTGTATTTTAACTTTACCCTGCAAAGCATTTAGAAAGAGTTTTGTCATTGCTTAAGAAGTGAGAAGCATAACTTATGTAAAGTATGGAAGAAACAAAAGATTAGTGAAGAGTTTGTTGAAAACCCGAATCCGGAGGCAAAAACTAAACAAGGCGGTGTGATCTTCATAGTGAGTTGAGTTAGGGAGAGGGGGAATTACTGGCGTGATACCATGTAAATAATGAAAAGACTACCACCCAATTAGTTGGGGGATTTATATTCATATAAACAAAAGTTATATCAAGAAATATAATTGTTTATCGTATTACTTTTAACATATATATACAAAACGTTAAGAAATTAACGTGGTCTTCCGACAATCCGACTTACCTTTACCGTACGGGTGCGCATGCTTGAATAATTCAATTATTAATGAAGTCTATTTATCACTTTATAAATACTACTTCATCAATCTCACTTGACCACACCATCAAAAACATGTCTTCGATGGAGTTCAAGCTTCTCCACGTTTACACACTTCTTTCTGTAAGTGTATACATCTTTCATTAACAACATGAACCTAAATAGATAGATATTTATATAAGAATATGAGAAGCCATAATAATATATGCCAACTGAAAGTCAGTAGTATTAAAAAATGTTTAGTAGCTTCAATGATCTAGAAATTAAACACTCATGTTCATAATAACTAATACAAGGCGATTAAGGGGCGGGCCCACATTTAATTCTCGAAATAATACAAAGCATACGAATGGTAATGAGTAGTTCCAAATGTTGTTCAAAAGAGCTAAAATAAGGTTTGCCCGTTTGGTATTTAATTTGGACTTGAGTTATAAAGATATGTATAATGTGTTACAAAATAAAGACTTTGTGTTTTGTGATAGGAATTAAATTATTTCTTGAATTAATTTGTGATTTGGTTACGATGATCAGCTGGTAGCAGTACTTGTGGGAAGTCATGCACTAAACAATCCTGAAGTGTACTGGAAATCTGTGTTACCAAACACTCCTATTCCAAAAGCAATTAATCAACTTTTATCAAACACTCAAGGTTGATCATCCTTTGTTTTATTATTTCTTATATTTTGTATCAACTTTTAGTATATGGTTGTGATACTGTGAGAATCATATATAACATATTGTAATTATCGTGTAACGTAATTACTAACTATATAATTATATAATTACACTACTTGATTCTCACGGTTAACATGCTAATTTAATTTAATTGTACGTTAATTTTCCCCATAATAATAACAACAATAATAAAAGTAATATTATGTTGATTTACATGCAGCATGGGACGATGGAAAGGAAAAAGTCACCATGGACACTTACATCAAGCTAACACAATCTTATAACCCTTATTCCAAGTATGAGGTTAAAGATAATGAACCCCTACAATCTTACTGGGCTTGGAGACAAGGATCCAAGGAACAGCAAAAACATAACCCCATCATGAAGTTATTATTCTTGGAAACCGACTTGTATCAAGGCGAACAACTGAAGTTGCATTTCATGAAAAACACCCATAAAACCGAACTTTTACCCCGAAACATCTCCGATTCAATTCCCTTTTCCTTAAATGACCTTCCCGAAATCTACAATAGGTTTTCGGTTGAACCCGACTCAAAGGAAGCCGAAATTATAAGGCATGTACTTTAACATATGTAAGGACAATGTCAGTGAAGGTGAGGAAATATTTTGTGCGACTTCGTTAGAATCCATGATCGATTCGACTACTATGAAATTGGGTAAAAGGGTGAGAGCGCTTTCGACCGAGGTGAATAGTAAAAAAAGTACCCCGTCACAAGAGTACAAGATTGGGCTGGTCAAAAAGCTCGCGGAGAATAACAAAGTTGTGGTGTGTCATATGCAAAGCTACGCGTATGCTGTCTTTTTTTGTCACGTGAGCGTTGATATCCGATCGTATGCGGTTTCCTTGGAGGGTGAGGATGGAACCAAGGTGAATTCCGTGGCGATTTGTCACACGGATACCACGAAAATTAACCCGAAACATATGGCATTTGAAGTGCTTAAGGTGGCTCCAGGAACTGTTCCACTGTGTCATTTCCAACCTGAAGATCATGTTCTTTGGGTTCCATATTAATTATTAGTGTTTAATTCAGTACTGATGGTTTGTGTGTGCTTTAAGAATGAATGTTTAGGTTGAGTGTCGATGCTACTTGTTGCAACTAATTTGCTTATGTTTGTTTAGGTACTTTGTCGGTGTTTGTAATATAAGAAATAAAATTGTGTGTCTTCTTTAATTAGTTACTTGCATATCTTTAATTTTAAAAGTATTTCAGCTGTATAACAAATAACAATTACTACTATTTACTAGAAAGACGATAACTTTTTATAAGATCCTCAATTCAATGTCTTTTTGCATCTGTTGAGCTTTCAGTGCATCCTCAAGCTTCTCATCGAGCCAGAAGCCGAGGTTCAAATCTTCAAATCGAATACTTGAAAGCTAGGATCAACAATAATAATAATAAAAAGTATATATAAGAGTTTGTAAATAAATAACAGACGAAACAAATCAAATTAAATCTTCTAGTTAGGAGTGTTCATAGCCCGACCGAAACAAAGCATTCCAAATGAGTTGCATTGTAAAAAGAGAGTTGGGCCGAGGATTAGACTGGAACATTTTTGAGCATCTTTAAATAGCCCATTAAGATAAATAGAAGCCCATGAAGATCCACACAAGTACACAACCACAGCAAGAAACAAAATAAACGTAGCATTAGAACGAAGAAAGATTTAAAAGTTTGATCTTAAACTAAACTAGACTTGTTCCACCCAAGTTTATCTAATTAGAAAGGTTATAACACACATGAATGGTTGCATGATTATCTTTTAGATCATAAAACATTCCGGTATGTTTAAAATACATAACACCAATATTTTTTTCCTTTTCTAATTTAAAAACTTAAATATCACTGTTACATAGGAAAAACAAACGGACAACAAGCTGCATCACCTGTCTCTTTTGATTGCAAAAAGATCGACCAACTGATTAAGATGCTTGAAATGAAGATAAATACGTTCCAATCTTCTGCCTTGTTTGAACACAATTTACAAAGTCATTATTTCCAACATCAATCATATGGGTGTAGAATCTTACCAGCACCAATTGATGGATGTTATAAACTTGATAATATTTATGTAAGTTGAATATCTTGTATTCAATCCACAATACTTGAAATAATAACTTTTCACCAACTCCATGAACACACTCTTAATGAGATATATGAGACAATAGTATGGTCGCCATTAGGTGCGGTCGTGCCTCACCCCATTCTTGCTTAACTTTGTACACAACCAACCCGTCGTGCCTTATCCCAGGCGAGGCCACGAAGTCGTGCGTAGTATAAAATTTCCACAATTTAGAAAAATAGACCGACTTGTTACAATTTTTACCCCTTATACTATATATAATAGTCTATCCGAACCGAATTAGCACTTCTCAGATCAGGCGAGGCCTCTCCAGCAGAGCTGGGCGCCGGGGCCCTTGCTGCACTAGCGATTGGCACATAGGGGAGTGGTTGCCCGGCTTTCTCGGCCTGGTATCCTGCACCTCGCGTTCATGATATCTACATCCAACTGTGCCCAATACTCCTAACTTTCACTCGTTGGTAGATAAAACTCCCAACTAACGATTTGTCTCCCACCACTCCCAACTTGTAACTTCTTTTTTTTTGGCACTCCCGAACTTAATGGACCCTAACCCCGTTAGTTTTTTTACAGACGTGGCATTTTTTGCTTATGTGGCATGCCATGTGAAAAATAACTTATTAAAAAAACTAACAAGACAACAAATAATACACACACAAATCCCACTACAAAAACCACCAACATTCACGTCGGCCTCCACAACCGTCGGAATCTGCCACCACCTTCATCACAACTGCTAGCCTCCAGTGCCTTCACCCTCACCGTCAGCCTTCACCACCACCACTATCGTAAGCAGCCACATCAACAGCCAAACCCTAGACCAACCCAATTTACTTTGCTAAAATTCTATTTTCTTGTTTACAATCTGAATACATTAGCATAGGGATTTTGATGTGAATAAAGAATCGAGTAGAATGTAATGTTTATTACCTCGAATCGTTGTTTTATCATTAACGGCGGGCTCGCAGGAAAAATGCGGTAGAGGCAGTGAAGGAGGCGATGGAGGCTACTGGTGGTGGTGAAGGCAGTGAATCTAGCGGTGATGGTGAACGTGGTGATAGAGGCCGGAAGTGGCAGTGGTGTAAAAGGTGGTGATGGTGGTGGTGTCGTGTCTGTATGTGTGTGTGTATATATATATATTATTTATTGTGTTGTTAGGTTTTTCTTTATTTTAATAAGTTATTATCCACATGGCATGCCACATAAGCAAAAAAATGCCACGTCAGCAAAAAAACTAACGGGGTTAGGGTCCATTAAGTTCGGGAGTGACAAAAGAAAAGAAATTACAAGTTGGGAGTGGTGGGAGACAAATAGTTAGTTGAGAGAGTTATCTACCAACGATTGAAAGTTAGAAGTATAAAAAACCAATATCCCTTTTTTATTTAATTTCATTTTTCTGTATTAACTTGAGTTCGTTTATTTCATTAACTTAAAAAAAATTTGAATACATAATCCTTCTGAATATTGTTTTCTTGATGTTCTAGTATACATTCACTTGATAACGAAGTTCTATTCAAATTAAAGTTTTTTTTTGTGTGTGTGTGTCATGAGCTATATGAGTTTCAATACCGTGACGAACCAAAATGATTCCGATTAACGAACATCGGTAGTGGTACTGTTATTTTTTTATTATTTTTATCGATGTTAAACATGTGCTAATATCATTTTGGCATATCATGATTTGAAGATAAATGCTGGTGTAAAAACAATGACTAACTACATGACAGTGTTACCACCATGCCACGGAACCGTAAATGTTTCTAAGTCAAACCCACATCAGATGCATATCACCGACACACCACCACCACCATAGCAGTAACAAAAAAAACCCTACTTATATAGAACTAAAGAAAATCTGGTTAATAACTTAGATGGGTAACATTAAACATCCACAATAATGAGTCATGAAAACTTGCATACACACATATTATTAATCAGTTCGTGTTAGCAAGTCAAAACTGATGTTTGCGCATGTATACCCGAACCTAATTTTGCCCATTTAAAACCCTAAATTAATCATCTAATCGTTTATGTTGGGGTATTTTTTGCCCATGAGAAAGCCCATCAAATTTTAGTCTACATGGGTTTAATTACACACCAAATTGGTGATTTTGGTTTTTGGACTATGGGCCAACATGGGCCTTGAGTGGACGAGAAGAAACATATAAATATATATTGGTTTTGCTCATGTGATTGATATATCGGCCGCACACAAGAAAGAATATTATTGAGTTTTTTGTTGTTCCTCTTCTGCCATCGACGAAAGATTACGAAGAGAAGAAAATTAGTGCCCCAATTATTTTTGGTGTTTTGTCAAGAGATAAGAGACGTTTTAGAGACTGGGTATTCTCTCGTTGGTGATACCTCTTACTCGTATTCTTTTATAGTTCATATACTTGAAGATTGTTTGTACCAAGTATATGATGATTTGTGTATGCCTCTAGTTTTACCTAGAGAAGACTTTGTATTGCTATTATTGGTGATAGTGGATTTAAGCGGCTCTAGTAGTCCCGTGGTTTTTACTCTCGCATTGAGAGGTTTTCCACGCTAAAATTATTGTGTCCTATTTACTTTTAAATTACCCTATTTGTTTGCATCCTCATTGGTTCATTCGGGTCGGGAAAAAGTTTAGCCAAACGAAGATTAATTCCGCATTTTTGTTTACCGTTCATGGCTAGGTGGTCGTTTTTCCCAACAGAGTGGTATCAGAGCTTCGGCTCTTGTTCTTGGTTTAAGACTTGTTTGAACGATGGAAGCTAATACAGGTAGGATGGTGAATTTGAATGGTTCTAATTATCATGTTTGGAAAGGCAAGATGGAAGACCTTCTTTATGTGAAGGATACTATTTGCCTGTTTTTAGTACCGATAAACCTGAAGATAAAACTGTTGAAGGGTGGAATATTTTGCATAGGAAGGTTTGTGGGTATATTCGCCAGTGGGTTGATGATAATGTTTTGAACCATATTAGCGGGGAGAGTCATGCTCGTACTTTATGGACCAAGCTTGAAGAGTTGTATGCTCGGATGACCGGGAACAATAAGTTGTTTTTGATTAAACAGTTGATAAACTTAAAATACCGTGATGGAACTCCTACTGATCATTTGAATGTTTTTCAGTGTGTTATTAATCAGCTTGCAGGTATGGGTATTAAGTTTGAAGACGAGATACAAGGTTTATAGCTTCTTGGTACTTTACCGGATTCTTGGGAGACTTTTAGGACATCGTTGTCCAACTCCGCGGCTAACGGTATTATCACTATGGAATTGGCTAAAAGTAGTATTATAAATGAAGAGAATATAAGAAAGTCACAAGGTTCCTCTTCACATTCAGATGCCTTGGTTACCGAAAGTAGGGGGAGAAGCCATAGTAGAGATCCGAGTAATAAAGCAAAGCACCGCAGTAAGTCTAGAGGGAAGTTTGAAGATTATGAGTGTCATCATTGTGGTAAAAAAGGGCACACAATAAAATATTGCATTGCAGACAACTGAAAAAAGGAGAACAAGAAGGCTAATTACAACAATAAAAAGAACAACTACAAAACAGATGACGGTGATGAAGGTACTTCTGAAACTAACACTGCCACCGAAGAGCCGAAGAGTTTCATATTTGTTGTGATTATGATAGGGTGAACATTGCACGTGATGATTCGAGTCGGGTTGTTGACAGTGGTGCTACTTGTCATGTGACATCACAAAGGGATTTTTATTCGTCTTATACTCATGGTGATTTTGGGAATGTCAAGATTAATAATAATGGGCTATCAAAGATCGTTGGTGTTGGGGATGTTTGTTTGAAGTTTAATACTGGGATGAATTTGGTTTTACACAATGTGAAACATGTTCCGGATATTAGACTTAATATGATCTCCGCAGGCACATTAGATGATGATGGTTTCCACCGTACCTTTGGTGGTGGAATTTGGAAACTCACTATTGGTTCGTTGATCGTTGCAAGAGGTGAAAGAACTTCAAAGTTATACATGGCACATCCAAAGATTTCCAGAGACTCGGTTAATTCATTGACGAATTCTGATGTGACCAATATGAGGCATAAGAGACTTGCTCACATGAGTGAAAAAGGGATGTCTATTTTATTGAAGAAAGATGCCTTGTCTAGTGTGAAAGATGTTCATTTGAAGAAGTGTTCTCATTGTATGAATGGTAAGCAAAAAGGGCACACAATAAAATATTGCATTGCAGACAACTGAAAAAAGGAGAACAAGAAGGCTAATTACAACAATAAAAAAGAACAACTACAAAACAGATGACGGTGATGAAGGTACTTCTGAAACTAACACTGCCACCGAAGAGCCGAAGAGTTTCATATTTGTTTTGATTATGATAGGGTGAACATTGCACGTGATGATTCGAGTCGGGTTGTTGACAGTGGTGCTACTTGTCATGTGACATCACAAAGGGATTTTTATTCGTCTTATACTCATGGTGATTTTGGGAATGTCAAGATTAATAATAATGGGCTATCAAAGATCGTTGGTGTTGGGGATGTTTGTTTGAAGTTTAATACTGGGATGGATTTGGTTTTACACAATGTGAAACATGTTCCGGATATTAGACTTAATATGATCTCCGCAGGCACATTAGATGATGATGGTTTCCACCGTACCTTTGGTGGTGGAATTTGGAAACTCACTAGTGGTTCGTTGATCGTTGCAAGAGGTGAAAGAACTTCAAAGTTATACATGGCACATCCAAAGATTTCCAGAGACTCGGTTAATTCGTTGACGAATTCTGATGTGACCGATATGAGGCATAAGAGACTTGCTCACATGAGTGAAAAAGGGATGTCTATTTTATTGAAGAAAGATGCCTTGTCTAGTGTGAAAGATGTTCATTTGAAGAAGTGTTCTCATTGTATGAATGATAAGCAAAATAGAGTTTCTTTTCATAGTCATTCGCCTAATAGAAAAGAAAGTATACTTGACTTGGTGCATTCAGACGTATGTGGTCCTATGAAGACTAGAACACTTGGGGGTTGCTTATATTTTGTCACATTTATAGATGATCATTCGAGAAAGGTATGGGTTTATACTTTAAAGTCTAAAGATCAAGTATTTGATATGTTTAAGCAGTTTCATGCCCTAGTTGAGAGACAGGCTGGGAAGAAGCTCAAGTGTATCCGTACAGATAATGGAGGTGAATCCATTGTTCCTTTTAATGCTTATTGTAGAGAGAAGGGTATTCGACACCAAATGCCACCTCCTAAGACACCACAGTTGAATGGTTTAGCAGAACGGATGAACAGAACTTTGGTTGAAAGGTTTAAGTGTTTGCTCTCACATGCTGGGTTGCCTAATTCTTTTTGGGGAGAAGCTTTAAATACAGCGGTACATGTTATTAATCTTACTCCTTGTATTCCTTTGCATAATGATGTTCCAGACAGGGGTTGGAGTGGGAAACATGTTCCGTATCGTCATTTGCGAGTATTTGGATGCAAAACATTTGTGCATATTCCCAAAGATGAAAGATCAAAGCTTGATGTGAAGTCCAGACAGTTTATATTCCTTGGTTATGGGCAAGATGAGTTTGGATACAAGCTATATGTTCCGTTTTTAAATAAGCTTGTTAAAAGTCGTGATATTGTGTTTGTGGAAGATCAAAGTTTGAAAGATATTGAGAAGACACAGGTAGTTCCTCAGTACACTGATGATCTAATTGATTTGGATCATATTCCTACTCAGCAATCTGAGCCACATCGCGAAGATGATATTCAAAATGGCGAACAACATGGTACCGATAATGTTGATAATCAAGAGCAGGTAGAGTTGGATGAGGATTCATTCCGAGTTACCAGTAGATATGCCTGCATTTTTCCCACTCACGCTGTCTACGGGAGAGCGTCAACCTTCTACTCATTATTCGACTGGTGAGTACGTCTTACTTACTGATGGGGAAGAGCCTGAGTATTATAAAGAGGCCATGGAACATAAGCATAAAAGAGAGTGGTTTGAAGCCATGAAAGATGAGATGAATTCCTTGTATGAGAACAATACTTTTGAGTTGGTGAAGTTGCCTAAGGGCAAAAGAGATTTGAAAAACAAGTGGGTTTACAAATTGAAGACTGAATAACATACCTCACGGCCTAGGTACAAGGAAAGATTGGTGGTCAAAGGGTTCAGTTAAAGAGAGGGTATTGATTTTGATGAGTTTTTTTCTCTAGTTCATGTGAAGATGAGCTCCATAAGGGTGATCCTTGGTTTAGCTGCTAGTCTTGATCTTGAGGTTGAGAAAATAGATGCCAAGACAACATTCCTTCATGGTGATCTGGATAAAGAAATCTATATGGAGCAACCTGAAGGTTTTCAAGTTAAAGGTAAAGAAGATTATGTTTGTAAAATTCAGAAAAGTCTTTATGGGTTGAAGCAAACACCGAGACAATGGTACAAGAAATTTAAGTCAGTTATGGGGAAGCAAGGCTACCAAAAGACTGCGTTTGATCACTGTTTTTTCTTTAAGAGGTTTGGTGATGATGTTTCATCATTTTATTGCTTTATATTGATGATATGTTGATTGTTGGCAAGAATGCAGAAAGAATTGTCCAGCTGAAGAAAGAGTTAAGCAAGTCGTTTTCTATGAAAGACTTGGGGGCAACTAAGAATATTCTTGGCATTCGGATTACTAGAAATAGAGCTTCAAAGAAGTTACACATGTCACAAGAGCAATACATTGAAAAATGTGCTTAGCAGATTCAAGATGTCTAAAGTTAATGTGGTTAGTACACCTCTTGCTCCCAACATTAAGTTAACTGAAAAAGATTGTCTTACTTCTGAAAAAGAGATTGAAGAAATGGATGGTGTTTCATATGCATCATCGGTTGGAAGCTTGATGTATGCAATGGTATGTACACGACCTGATATTGCCCATGAAGTTGGTGTTGTTAGTCGGTTCTTGTCAAATCCGGGTAAGAAGCATTGGGAAGCAGTTAAGTGGATACTTAGATATTTACGAGGTACTTCCAAATTGGGTATAACATTTGGAAATGGGGAGCCGATGCTTGTTGGTTACACGGATTCTGATATGGCAGGAAATAAGGACAACATGAAATCCACTTCCGGATATTTGATGTTATTTGCAGGGGGAGCCGTGTCATGGCAGTCAAGACAGCAAAAGTGTGTTGCTTTGTTTACTACCGATGCAGAGTATATGGCAGCAACAGAAGCATGCAAAGAATTATTATGGTTGAAAAGATTTATGTAAGAGCTTGGTTTTATACAACAACGCTACGTGGTTCTTTGTGATAATCAAAGTGCTATTCCCTTGCTAAGAATTCTATGTTTCATAAGAGGACAAAACATATTGATGTGAGGTATCATTAGATTAGAGATGCAATTGAAGACAAGTTGTTAGAACTTGATAAAGTTCACACCAATGATAATTGTTCTGATATGTTGACCAAAGCTTTGGCAAGGGAGAAACTGAAAATATGTTGCTCACTCGCCGGGATGGTGAGTTCTTTCTCATAGACAAAAAGGGGGGGATTTGTTGGGGTATTTTTTGCCCATGAGAAAACCCAACAAATTTTAGTCTACATTGGTTTAATACTATTATTATCATTATAATGTTTAAAAAGGAAAAGGAAAATAATATATATATATATATATATATATATATATATATATATATATATATATATATTTGTTGTTCTTTACGGTACACACCAAATTGGTGATTTTGGTTTTTGGACTATGGGCCAACATGGGCCTTGAGTGGACGATAAGAAACATATAAATATATATTGGTTTTGCTCTTGTGATTGATATATCAGCCACACACAATAAAGAATATTATTGAGTTTTTTGTTGTTCCCCTTCTGCCATCGACGAAAGATTACGAAGAGAAGAAAATTAGTGCTCCAATTATTTTTGGTGTTTTGTGAAGAGATAAAAGACGTTTTAGAGACCGGGTATTCTCTCGTTGGTGATACCTTCTACTCGTATTCTTTTATAGTTTGATTCCATATACTTGAAGATTGTTTTTACCAAGTATATGATGATTTGTGTATGCCTCTAGTTTTATCTAGAGAAGACTTTATATTGCTATTATTGGTGATAGTGGATTTGAAGCGGCTCTAATAGTCCCGTGGTTTTTACTTTCGCTTTGAGAGGTTTTCCACGCTAAAATTATTGTGTCATGTTTACTTTTAAATTATTCTATTTGTTTGCATCCTCATTGGTTCATTCGGGTCGGGAAAAAGTTTAGCCATACGAAGATTAATTCCGCATTTTTGTTTATCGTTCGTGGCTAGGTGGTCGTTTTTCCCAACAGTTTATACATACAATGATATTCTAATAAAAATCAACAATTTAACGAACAAAGAAAGCTAACTTTACCATATATGCGGCAGCGACCCACGACGGTCGTCCTTGGGCCAGACAGATTAGGATTTTCCGACATCCCCACAGACCATCGCCACGTAGGGTTACAAAATGTAACTCGACAGCAATAGCTTATGATTGCAGAAATCGACACAACCGGTTTCACAACACTTATCATTTATCAACACCAAATTCGGCAATAGCTGAGTATGAAGAAACGGTAGTCATTTCGTGGTAGAGCATAAAGGAAGATGTTGGTGAGTTTAAAGTGAAAAATGAGGCACTACTATCGTTTCTAAGAAAAATGATATCGAAGGTATCTAAGGTGGAAGAAAACAATTGGAAGCATGTATACAATTTTTATGCCTAAGTTTAGATGAAACCCAAGTTACAATATTAGCAGACAACTCATGAAACACGCTTGCTCCCAATATTGTATATATATAATAGGTTTCGTCAATTTTGGGAATACTTTTTAGCCTAACGGTACATATTCTGGAAAAACTATGCCAAATCAGCCCCATGGTTAGCGTGCGTTCCGTTCCGGGGTTCGGTTAGTGTTTCTTCATTGGCGCCATCCGTGCATAAAGCTAGAACTTTATTTTTCTCCAGTTTTTTCAAACTTCTACAAAGATGGTTAGAGAAATTCCGGTAACCATAACCCCTGCTACTAGGGGGAATACCGGCAACGCAGTTTTTACGAACACTACCCCGGCTACCGAAGCCGGGGCAAGTGAAGTAAATTTTACGAACACTACCCCACTTACCAAAGCTGGGGCAAGTGCAGTAAATGATCGCCTACTGGGATCCACCGATACCCAGTTTGAGAAACGAAGACTCCCCCGCCAGACTCTCGATGAAGTTAAGGCATGGGCGGAGGCACGACAAAAGGAATTCCAGGCTGAGTTGGACGAACGCTTGCGTTCCGTACAACAGGCCGACGAATTCGAATACTGGGAGGATGACTCGGAGGAATCCGACTCCGACGCGAACCCTCGCCATAGGGCAAAAGGGAAGCGTAAGGAAACGGAATCCCAACCGAAAAGGCATTTTGGACAAGCCTTCAAACCAAAAAGCACAGGTGGAAGTCCACGAGACTTCTCTAAAACGTTCAGACCAAACGTTGCAAATGCAGGAACGTCCAAATTTGCAAGGGACATTGCTGAAGCAATCGCCCCAAAGAGTGCCAAACAAATGCCCAACATAGGCACATATGACGGTATATCTGATCCAGACGATCATTTGAACAGGTTCATAGCAGGGGCAACCGTCAGCAATTGGACGGAACCCACGTGGTGTTACATGTTCCAAATGACGCTGGTTGGGGCTGCTAGAGCATGGTTCGATCGTCTACCGGTCAACCACATCTACGACTGGGCAGACTTCCAACAGAAGTTTAGCCAACACTTCAGCCAGCAACGGAAGTATACCGAGGAGCAATGGACAATCCTCAAATGCATACGAGAGGAAGACGAATCTCTGCCAAACTTCATCACTCGCTTCAACTCAAAGAAGCTAAGTTTGGGCAATATCAGTGAAGATCTTGTTCGCGCTGCCTTCATCCAGGGCGCACATGACCCAGAGCTCATCCGCACCCTAACGGGTAAAGATGGCATGCCATCCACATGGGATGGCATCATGACAGCAGCAAAACGCTATGCGGAAACAGAGAAGCAACTGGGTAGAGATCTCCCACAGAGCACAAACCTCTACACCCAGAGGACGAGAGAAGACAACGTCCTCACCGCCCGACTAAATAAAAAACGAAAGCTAGGCATTTGGCAGTCAAGGGTAAACTTTGACACCTCATCCGGCTTGCAAAATCGGTTGGGCGAAAGGGATAATGTACAGTCGCACCGGAACTCCAGATGGACGCCACTCACCAAAAGCGTCACTGAGATATTCGCCACTGAAGAGCTCCCATGGCCAAAACCTCCAATAATCCGACATCGTCACGATGCAGATCGGAGCAAATACTGTGACTTTCACAAGACAAAGGGCCACAACACTGAAGAATGCATAGATGTAAAAGATATGGTTGAAGCATTTGTCAGAGATGGGACGCTCGCGCACCTCGTGGCGTAATAAAGGCTGAGCAGGCGGGTGCGTATAGAACCCCAGCTGGGGAAAACACGAATCAATTCCAGCTTCAAAATCGAGACGACATGCTGCGTAAAGAACGAGATCCCGAACCAGGTGCGTATCGGCTCGATGGCACTCCCATCCCAACAAGGAAGGGAGCTCATTTACACAGTTTGCATGTAAATCAATTCCAATTTGTAAAGAAAAGGCCAAGAGCCACTTCTAATGGAAATGATTCTCTTTAAGAATATCGAAGCTGATGATTTTACATTTAATACTTTTCTGGACACTAATATGCCGGTTTTCACCTTATAATTACGTGAAGTCATTGCATGGGAAGGCGGTCCTACCCGCACGAACCCAATAACGTGACAAACCTTCACGCAGGTCAGTTGGAGAAGAGTTCAATTATCCCATTAAATGAAAGTGCCGGTCTATCCGCATGAATCATGAAAGGAAAATGAACACTAACCTATCGACAACCGCGCGTCGAACGGTTCAAAACAAAATTCTTAAAAAGGATAAGGAAAACCTACACGCAGGTCAGATAAGGGTAAAGTTTTGCCATCCTACTAAGTGCAAGTGACGGTTCTACCCGCACAATCACGAAAGAGGAAGCAAAACTTCACACCTATTATCAACCACGTTCAAAGGTTAACTTATCCTCAAAAGGTAAGAAAAACCTACACGCAGGTCAGATAAGGGTAAAGTTTTGCCATCCTACTAAGTGCAAGTGACGGTTCTACCCGCACAATCACGAAAGAGGAAGCAAAACTTCACACCTATTATCAACCACGTTCAAAGGTTAACTTATCCTCAAAAGGTAAGAAAAACCTACACGCAGGTCAGATAAGGGTAAAGTTTTGCCATCCTACTAAGTGCAAGTGACGGTTCTACCCGCACAATCACGAAAGAGGAAGCAAAACTTCACACCTATTATCAACCACGTTCAAAGGTTAACTTATCCTCAAAAGGTAAGAAAAACCTACACGCAGGTCAGGTATGGGTAAAGTTTTGCCATCCTACTAAGTGCAAGTGACGGTTCTACCCGCACAATCACGAAAGAGGAAGCAAAACTTCACACCTATTATCAACCACGTTCAAAGGTTAACTTATCCTCAAAAAGTAAGAAAAACCTACACGCAGGTTAGATAAAAGTTAAAGTTTAGCCATCTCACCAAGTGCAAGTGACGGTTCTACCCGCACAATCACGAAGGAAGAAGCGAAACTTTAACCCACTATCAACCACGTTCAAAGGTTCTTATTCTAAACACTTGGAAAATTGCTAATTTAAACTAAGTATGCAAGTCATAAGTTTATAAAGCAAGGAACCCAAAGAAGGAAATAACAATCTTATACGCAAAAAGATTAATATTTCAAGAATATATTACAAGAATGGCCGGGTAACTACCCGCCTAAAAGAAAAAAAAAAAAAAACTATACAAGTCTTAGCAATGGGAAGGGATCTTCAGGATCAAGCTTCAGGGCCGCTTCCACTTGGACCCGCTCCGTCAGAAGAACGGGGTGGTTCGAGGAACGCTTTGAGGACAGCTAACCCATCATCAGCAGCAGCTACTTCGTCCACCTTCTCCACCACTGGATGCGGGAAGGCGGCGTATTGGTTCAATGCTTGGTCATAAATGGCTTCAGTATCCACATTGAACAAAGGGAAGTTGGAAGGCGGGACGCCTTTCTCAACAAACCCTAGACCAAGCAAGAAGCCGGCCTTTTCCCCATCCTCATGAGAAGCGTTGAGGGCTGCGGTCATAGCATCATCGTAAGAGGTCTCTGAAAAGACCCGACGCACAACCTACAAAGAAAACACCAAGTATTAGAACCTTTCCTTACAAAAGAAAAGCGAGAAGATAAATCTAAACATACCTGAGGCAACGCTTCTCGAAGAAGCCATTGGAGGGCAGCTTGAGCTTCGTTATGGGCGCGTTCGGCTTCGCTCTTGTTAAGGTTGGCAAGTAAAACTTCCTTTGCGGCAGCCTCTTCGACGCCCTTAAGCTTCCGCTGGGTCTGGTCAAGCACCCCCCTTTGGTCCAGGATTTCCTGGAGTTTCTTGGCATCTTCCATTGCCAAGGCATCATGAGCGCGTTGGAGAGCCTCTAATTTGGCCTTGAGCTCCTCATTCTCCACACGCAAAGGCTCAGCAACGGCTTCAGCCTTGGCAGCCCTCTCGGTTGCGTTTCGCGCAGTCTCCCTGGCCAGCCGAAGCTGTTCATTCACAGCTTGGGCAGCCTTGGAGCGGGCCTCGAGTCGCGCTTGAACTTCAACCTCGAGGGCCTTGAAGGCCTTCTCCTTGTCGGCGGCAGCTGCCGCCAGCTGTTGGTTCTCCTCCCGAAGAGCACGCGCCTCAGATATGTCCTTGGCGTGAGCTGCTTTCAACTTGTCGTTTTCACGACAAAGCAGCTCGACGCGCGGCTGCATCCGGGCCTGGAGAACCCGAAGCTCATTAGTTAGCCTACCCTCCTGGTAGCTAACCATGGCTTCCCCCAACGCACCCGGAGGAGCAGCGTGGCGAGCCCAGTCCACGCACTCCACAGGTGTGCGAAGGGTTGTTCCTCGGCGTATGTTCCATCGAGGAACATACACTTCATTGGAATCCGACACTGCAAAATAAACAAAAGCAGTAAGGAAAAAATGATACAAAACAAAAGGGAAAAAGAAAGGAACCCTACGCACCTGTAGGGTCAATGACAGGCCGATAGCCGCCAAACCCATCACCTGAACCTAAAGGAAATCCATCCAACAGGTCAGGCAGACGGGAAGGTGGCAAAGATCGGCGTGAAGCCCTGCGCGTACCTGATGGTCCGGCCATCGGTGCCGGTGGCGCGGGCATGGTGGCAGCCGCAGTGGTCGCCGTTGTGGTCGCCGCCGTGGTCGCCGCCTTATAAGCAGCAGCAGTAACCGCCGGCTCTGTGAAGGATGCTGTAAAAATCGCACTCACAGCCGGCGGTGACGTCATCACTGCCGGAACAGTTGGCTCAAAGGAATGAGCAACTGGACCAGCGGATGCAGGCGCAGGCGCCTGGGTCGACGCCTCAGGAAGGCTGACCGAGCCTACCGTCAATGGCGGGGAGATACTCCCCTGCGGTTCACCCCGGAATGCGTCAACACCCACGCCTGCACAAAGAAGAAAGTGTTAAATTTATAGTGATAAATCTGCAAAGACATTATGACTGTACTTACGGGTTTTCTTGACCCTGAACGTACGGACGGGCGGGGAGGAACCCGATGGAGCCGGCCTCTTGGTACCGGTCACCGTCGTCTTCGTTGGTTCTCCGGAGGTAACGGTCGTAGCCTCCGGAGCAGTGCTCTTCTCACCACCGGGCTTCCCCGCCACCTCTTCACTATCTGACTCCGAGTCAGAGAGAACCACTGGATCAGCTGTGGAGGCCTTCTCCTTCCCCTTCACGCCGGCAGCAGCCTTCTTCTTCCGCACAAGGGGAGGACCATCTGCGGATTCCTCAGAAGACAGGATGTAAGGATTTTCAGCAACGGGTACAGCATTGAGGGGTTCAGGGTAGAATATCTCCTTACCTGGCCGCCGGTGGCTCAGGATCTCTTGGCCCGGCGGATAGACCTCCACAAACCTATCCGCCGTTTGCTCCAGGATGGGCAACTCATTGTCATCCAGAGCACGAGTGCCCACCCGCACAGGACTGTCAGCTTCCCGCGGGAACAGGAGCGACTCCAAATTATTCCCCTCTGAAAGAAAAAGAAACAGTTAGAAAATTAACTAATATCAGCAAGAAAGACAAGACATACCATAAGGAATAGAGTTCAAACCGTATTCAAGAAGGATGGGAAACCGGGACGCATCCTTCCATACCCGGCTCATCCCCA
Organism: Bidens hawaiensis; assembly: GCF_021521415.1. Taxonomy (NCBI): domain Eukaryota; kingdom Viridiplantae; phylum Streptophyta; class Magnoliopsida; order Asterales; family Asteraceae; genus Bidens; species Bidens hawaiensis. The sequence goes on from NW_027491410.1 coordinate 856,698, forward strand.
ACAGCACCATCCCGGACTCCGCAAACCGGTAAACCGGAGATTGGACCCGGGATATCTTCGCGAACCATTCCGCCTCCTGGTAGCTGGAAGCATGAAGGCTCGGAAGCGCTTGACCCTTCTTGAACTTCATAGCAATGGGGATGGCGCGGGCAGAGATGTAGAAGAACTCCCGCTTCCACGATCGGAGACTGCGCTCGGTCACGCAGATCTTCAAACCCTTAATACGGGTTGTCAGGGTGTACCACCCCTGGACGCACCTCCAAGTATAGAAGGTCATCAGGCGGTCCACGTAGGGCTCAATACCCAGAATCCGGCACACCCACTCGAAGTGCCGAACCTTGGCAATCGCCATCGGATGCACCTCGGTCAGGTGCACACCGTGCCTCTCCAGGACACGGTACATAAACTTTGTCAATGGGAACCTAAGGTTCCCATAAACAAAGAATGCAGCGTATACCCCGATCTTGCCACTGGGGGCATCGTACACAGTCTGGTGGGATTCAGGAAACTCAGGCTCGAGAGACTCGAGCATGAACTTCCTGACGATGTACTGGTACTGATCGACAGGTAGAGCACACTGGCACTCGCCAGCAGTACTCCTATCGTCGGCTACAGCTTCAGCATCATGAGAAGACATTTTTGCAGAAAGAAGAGTGATTTCGGGAAAATGCTTGCCTGAAAAAGGGGAGTATTTGCCGGAAATCACTAAGAAGAAGAAGAAGAGAGGTGAAAGTGTGGATTACAAAGGGGCCTCTCCCCCTTTATATACTAATCGCAATTAATGCGGTGAATTTAATGCGGAGGAGAGAGAAATCGAAGGTGCAATGAAACTATGACACGTGGCAAAAAGCAGGCTGGCAACAGCTGTTGACAGGACGTGTGCCAGTAATTTCGCGGCCACGCGCCCGAAAAATCGTGCCCACGCGCCAGGAAAAGCGTCTGGAATGACCATGTTCTGTCACGTCACCATAACTTCCTGCACGTCCTGACACAGTCAGAAGAAACCGTCGCACGACGTTTCAGAGGTTTGGACTGTTCTTATCTTTCCACCAACTCTTCGAATTTCAAAATTCAAAATTTAAAAATATTAAAAAGTAAGCGGGAAAATACCCCTTACCCCTTGGCAAACAAGTAACCGTTAGACGGATGCGGGTACAGTGTAAAGGCAAAACCCTTCACATACCTAGCACCCGCAGGGAATTGAAGCCAAGTAAACCTTGGCGAACAAGTAACCGTTAGACGGATGCGGGTACAGTGTAAAGGCAAAACCCTTCACATACCTAGCACCCGCAGGAAATTGAAGCCAAGTAAACCTTGGCGAACAAGTAACCGTTAGACGGATGCGGGTACAGTGTAAAGGCAAAACCCTTCACATACCTAGCACCCGCAGGGAATTGAAGCCAAGTAAACCTTGGCGAACAAGTAACCGTTAGACGGATGCGGGTACAGTATAAAGGCAAAACCCTTCACATACCTAGCACCCGCAGGGAATTGAAGCCAAATATTCCTCGGCAACCAAGTAACTATAAGACAGGTGCGGGTACAGTGTAAAGGCAAAACCCTTCACATACCTAGCACCTGCAGGGAATTGACGCTAGGAATACCTTGGAAGTAAAGTAACCGTAAGACGAGCGCTGGTACAGTGTTAAGGCAAAACCCTTCACATACCTAGCGCTCCGCTGGGAATTGAAACCAGGAAGGATCTTCTGGGCAATGCTTGCGGAAACGGAAATAACATCCCCGCATAGCGGGAACGTTGAGAACTACGTTGTTTGAAGTTCCAGGATGGAATTGGTGGTTTTAACATAATTGATCACTATGTTCAAAACTACCAAAACCTCATGGATAATCCACACAACTGGGACTCAATGCTCCTGACTTGCGAGGAGGTTACAGACCTACCCGCATCATACCCAAAGATCAAGCAGGAAACTCGGGCATTTCTGCAAGTGACAAGGACTTCCCATGGAAAACCTTACAAAACCCTTTTCAAAACCCTTTGCTTAAGTCCAAAAGTTCACCTCACTTTATTAAACACGCATGAGAAGAACATTGGACTGGGGGGACTTGAAGAGGTAGGTCCCAGCAGAGCCCAGTTGGACCCGCAAGACTCACCTTAAACAGGGACGTCTGCGCAGAGACCAACTGGATCCGCAGGACCAACCATGCTCAGAGACGTGACGTCCTTACGCGCAGTATGCAAGCTGGTCCCGCAGGAAATGCCTCCCATGGTGAAGGACTCCGCCTGTTCCCGCAGCCTCGGATACAAGCCATGAGGGAAGGCCACCCGCGCAGCATGGCTACACGCACTAGGTACTTAGCTCTCGATCATTCAGTGTCACCTGAAGGAATGAGCAAAGCCGGGAGCAATCCCGCACAGAGGCGGGAGGGGGAATACTCCCGCCCAAATAAGCCAGTCTGTATACTGAAGGACCTTTTACTGTACCTGACGAGGTATGGGCGAAAGATCTGATCAGGGATACGACAGCTCACTGATACAGTATGGCGAGCAGCATGCTCCTGTACTGTATCACTATTAAGCCGCTGCCTACTCACCAACTACTGTCATACCACGTGCGTAGCCGGCAGTTGGTGGAAAGGGAATAGTATACAGCAGGCCTGGTCGCTATCAGCCGCTGCCTACCCACCAACTACCAGCAGGGCACGTGCGTAGGCTACTGTTGATGAACAGGAACACTGTTGCAGCCGGCCATACCTCCTAGGAAACCTACCTTCGGCTATAAATACCCCAAATGGTATGATCATCTAAACACAACATATCTTACTACATTATCATCATATTATACCTGATATCTGCTCTAGCAATCTCTTAGTATACTTTTATATTTAAAGAGCAATCTAGTCTGATTCTCACGCCGGAGGGTGGTCACAAGGAGGAACCCCCCCCCCCCTTCTCAGTGACGAGCTCACGGTGTCTGTTTTGCAGGTTATCAGAAGAACCATCTTCCAAGGGTCTAACCCCTCGTGGGAAACGTCTATCTAACCCCCAGGTTACCAGTAATCTGTCCGGGGTTCGGTTAGTGTTTCTTCAGCGTGGTAGCATTATGCTTATTATATATTCAGAAGTTTAGTAAATTGGTAGTTCAAAGAATACAAAAATTTTCTACTTTTTGAGTATTAAAGGTAATATTAATCTAACTATAGATATATAATTGCCACCCTAAAACCTTACGTGTCGCTTTAGGGGTGTACACAGTTCGGTTCGATTATTGGGTGAAACCCAAACCGAAACCGAAGCTATCATTTATTTTAGAATACCAACTGATTGGTTTTAGGTTATTTGTTTATTTTCGGTTTTGGTTATTTTCAGTTTTTTTATTGGGAGCAGACATTAAAAAAAATAACTTCAAAAAATAGAGTACCTCATATATATTGAATTTAAAATACAAAAATAGGCACGTGTTACGTGGAACCAAACAAATACAAAGTTGTTAGTATAGTTTAAAATTCAACTAAGTTTTTAATAAAAAAAACCACTAAAAGTTTGACCTGAATCTTCATTCATTATCTTATTCATCTTCAAAGTATAGACCAAATCTTCATCATCTTCATCACCGTCAATGGTAGATTCTTTTGGTATTGTGTTTCCGGTCATAACATCTTGAAAAAACACATGGAAAACATATGTTCGATTAATCGATCGGTTAGGTTTTTTTTGATTTTTTCAAAGCGGATAACCAAACCTAAACCCAAAAATCGATTTCTCGAAAAACTAAAAATTTTACCGTCAGTTAATGCTTCGCTTCGGTTTTTTTCGGTTCGGTTTTTCGGTTATTTGGTTATTCGGTTTCGGATTCTGCTCATCCCTATGTCGCTCTCACGTCGCTCCCCACCCCTTCTAGAGCCACCATATTGCTTACTTTTTTAACGGTGGCTTCTCATTCATTCCTTTGATTTCATGGATATTATCCTACGGGTGTGATGATCCAAACATCTTAAAACGGGTTATATGACATAATCATTTCCCAAACTCTTCTCCACAACTTTGATGCGGCGCTTTCCCTCTTTCCCTCCTTATCTCACCAAAACCCTAATCTGACCCTCTCCTTAGCGACTCTTGTGTTTCCGAGTCTCACTTAAGGAGGAGAGGGGAATGAAGGGGAATTAGAACAGAAAAGAAAGCCATGGGAAGAAAAATATGTGATTTATTTCGACGTGTTTATGAAAAGGCTTTTATAATTGTAATTTTATGTCCGACAAATCAAAATGGGTTGCAAACTCCCCTTTCTATTTCTTTTATTTGGAAAGTTTTTAACCGTACTTGATGGAATACAACAACAATGTCATGAGCTTATAACATTTCTATTATAAGGTTGTGAAATGATAAACAATATCACAAATGTTTAATAAAATATTAGTACATGTTTATGTTTATGTTTATATTATGGAAGTTAATAATAGTAGACGTCTAGGAGTTTGTTGATTTTTTGGTAGCAAATGGTGAGTTGTTTGATAGGATTATATAGAGAGAGCATTATACTGAAAAGAAGGCTTCGAAGCTTAATGGCTAGAGTGATAGTTAGGGTGGTTGAAGCGTGTCACTCTTGGGGGGTTATGCATAGAGACTTGAAGCTTTAAGACAATTGACTTTGGACATTCTGTGTTGTTTAAGCCAAGGTATGATTATAATTAATAACTGTTTGTGCTTAAAGTCATTTGAATGGTTTTAAAAAGCATGTGAAATGATATAACAATGTTGATTACTTAAGAATGAGAGAATTAGCATATAAGAAGTTAACCGGAAGTCGGGCTTTTGAAAATTTGAAATGATATAAAATTGTTTTGAATACTTTTAAGGAACATGTGAAATGATGGGACAACGTTCATTATAGATATTTGTAACAAATTTCCTAAAAAGAGAAGAACTATTTATCATTAATAATTATATGTCTAGATGTTTGTAACTAAGACCTCAGTGGCGGCGACGTTGGAGAATTAATAAAGACAAAATCGGATTTTGGGCTTAAGTATGTGCAAGATCTCAAAATGAAATTGTTGACTACAATTTGTTATTGTAGAATTTGTCATAAAGGGCTAAGAATGTCAAAACTAAAGCCCAAATTTGGGATTCGATCACAGTTGGTTATTGTTTTTTTTTTTATTTAATTTGAGATGCACATAGTACACTTTCTCATGCATAATTCATTTCACAGTTAGATTGAGTTGGTATAGAGGAGATCAACAGATTATTATCTAAGCATATGTGAATAAAGGGAAATATGGAATTAATAGCTTGCCATAAGTTCAATGTTCATTTTGAAAATGGTCACATGTTTCTAAATGTGTGAACAAAGGGCAATTTGAAACTAATATTTTGCCCAAAACTTTTGGATATTATTATTACATAAATAAATGGTATATTGGTTTTTATTAGTCTCAACTAACTCCTTTTGGTCACTGTCACTCCAAAAAACGAATTGCCTGCTGACGGTCTCAAATATTAACGTATTTATTCTCAACGGTCCACGACTAACGGAATCCTTTGCAGGTCGCCTGAAAAACGCTTTTGGTCAGAAAAGTCTCACTTTTTCTAGAAAACACCACCCGAACACCGCCACCACCACTTGAGCACCACCAACCGCATCCGACGATGGTTCTAGGGTTCCGACGACCTTAATAAATGGATCTTTTACTAGAAAAAAGTTCCTAAAGATCCGATACAAAGTTACAAAGATATTTGGGACATAAGAGTTGAGTTTTCCGGTCAAAAACGTTTTTCCGGCGACCTGCAACTAACGGTGTTAGAATTATGTTAGTCGTGGACCGTTGGGAACAAATAAGTTAAAAGTTGGGACCATCATCAACCAATTCGTTAGTTGAGACAGACGACGACCAAAATGCGATAGTTGAGATTAATAAAAACCAATATTCCTAAAATATTAAATAAATAAATAGAGCATTCAATGTTGTTCGGTGTATTTTTTTCTATATGTTGGATAAAGCTGCTTATGTGGCTATGACAACAACGAAGAAGGCCGGGTTATATGTATCGTTGTGAAACAGCAAAATGATGATCTGGATTGGGTTCAATTCTTGAAACAAAATGCAGGAAATGTACGTGGATTTTTCTAACACTAATATTTACGCGGATTTTTATTAACACTAATATTGGAAATTTAATATATCTAAATGATTTCCTGGTGGGGCTGTAAACGAACTACATATTCAGCACACCGTTCGACGGGAGGTATGCTTACGTTTGTTCGTTTATCACATGAACACTAAATTTTGTTATATTAATTAAATAAATGAACATGATCAAAGGCCTTGCTCGTTCGTTTATGTTTGTGTTTGTTTGATTATGTGTTCATTTATGCTTAACAAACGAACACCAACAAGGCTTCCTTCAGTTTGGTTCGTTTTAAGAAAACACGATCTGAACAATACGATTCATTACGTTAAGGATCTAGTCTTTGATATGAATACGATTAGGCTTGATTACTTTAGTGTGTGTAACTGTGTGTATTGAGAGAATATTTGGGCAGAGTAACGAGGCTTAGACCGATAAAATTAGAACTATTAACATCATAATAACATTACATGGTATATATAAGAGATGAGCTGATTCGTTAAACACTCCCTAACGAATGAGCCTCATTCGCTATAAGTACATTAAGTCCATTCGTTATACAGAGCATAACGAATGACTCTATACTTTAACACTCACTAGTTTAAGGCCCATGTATTACACGGGTAGTTCTTGAAAATACAATATTTAATACATAATCTGTACACAAGAAACAATAAACCCGTTAAACACTCTTAATACAGTTGTTATATAATAGTTTTTAAAACAATTTTAAAGTAAAAGATAATTATAATATATCAAATATTTGAAAACAAAATATGAAGTAAATATAAAATTAACAAATTTTGAAGCATAAATTTTAAGAATGATAACTATTATTTTACTATTATAAATTTGTTAAAAAAAGGTGATGTTTAATGTAGGGGTGACAAGTGGAAAAACATATAGCATTTTATTACAGAGTATAGATTCGTTAAGCATGCTTATTGAATGAAGTCTAAAACACGCGGATCTCATTCGTTATAAAACATCAACGAATGAGACTTACATTTACTAAAATACCCCCTATACATTAAACTAATGACAAACTACGTTAAACAAAGACCGAGACGCAAAACCGTGCACTAACACGTTTACATCCCTATAAATGCTTGGATTTTCAAAAAGTGTTAATTAACACATAAGGTTTAACAAAATATAAAATATCATTTAAGAATAAACATTGAAACGATATATTTACTTCATAAATGTAATTCAATATATGTATATTCATAAAAGCGATTAAATCCACTTGTTAGTATTCTGGATACAACAACTTCAGCAATTGTGGTCATCTTTTGTGGGACACCTAGAAAGAGAGAGTGGTTTGAAAGTTTTAATTGTTAAAAAATGTTTTCTTATTTTGTTCATGAATTAGGTATCTATCTGCTCATATGAATTTTGCTAAACAGAAATTTTATGTTTATCATGATTTTGATGAAGAAGATGAAGAGAGCGAGATGCTATGTGAACAAGACATGAGGACATCCTATGTCCAACCAAGCTCTTAGAATGTGCTAACTTTGTTAAAAAAAAATACTTTAGTTTATGTATATTTTGTTAACAAGACCGATGATTTGAGGCATTTTCACATGGTTAACATTTTTTTGTCTTCCAAATAAAGATTGAAAAGTTTATAAGAACATTCACATTTTAACCATCAAATTTTGTGAGTGAACTTTTTATAATTTATGGAATGGTTTAGGGTGTTGGAGTAGATAAAGAAAATGCAGTGATTTTGCTACATATTTAAAAAGTTTCTGTAGCATCCTATAAATTTTTTAATATTTTTTTTAATTTGGTTGTTAGTGAAAGAGGAAGAAAGGGTAATGATAAAAATATAAAAATGTATCCTTTAATTGGAAAAAAGAGAAAAATTTAGTGTTTTTTTAGTTTAATTTTGGATTTAAAGATGACGGACGAGATATGAATGTTCTAAGAAATGGAATTTGGTTCATAGCCTTTTAATTCTAGTAGTCCTGGATTTATAAATATTTATATAGTTATGAGTTAATATCAGTGTAATGTAGCCTTAATTTCATAACAAAAACAACACACTTATAATTTAAACACTGTAATACACGGGTTCCCATTTTCGAACAATGAAAATGTGGAGGTTATGGTATAATACTTCAAGGTTCTTAGAACATAACTGAGTGTTTATACATTTATTTATTTATTTTTGGTGACATGGCATGCGCATAAAAAGATTGGAGTTGTTGCATAATTATCAAGCCCTGTAAACAAATATCCGTACAAAAAATTAAATAAAAATAAACCAAATTAAATTAAAGTATTAAATTTAAAAAAACTTCATTGAAAATAAAAAATATCATTAGCAAAAATAAAATAACAAAATTATTAAGAACAAACACATAACAAAACCCACGTAATACACGAGCTATAAGTTAGTTATATATAAACGAAACATTTAAAAACTTTTTGGTTAGTCCACACCTCCTCTCAAGTCTCGGATTGTTTTATTTGTAAATGAAGACTTCTCATACATTTGACCCGAATTCACAGGAACGGGTCTCATTAAACCCAGATAGCCCTTAAAGGGGTTATAACATACCATTAAATTATAAAATATTTTCACTAAATATATGATATGAAAATCTTATAAAATAAGGATATATTAAAAATTAATATCCATTTTTTTAAAAAAGAGAAGATATTATATATAATTAATGAACAAATTTATAGTAATAAAATAAGCGGGTTATGAGTCTCACCAAACCCGTTTAGCTTTTAAACAGAGTTATAGCGTCTCATTTATTTATGAAACCTTTTAATTATCAAACGCCAAGTATATTATTAACTTTTTTACAATAAATAAAATTATAATCCAAAAAAACATATAAATATTATAAATGAATGAGTAAAATGCCAAAATCGTCCTTGAGGTTTGATCAATTCTGCGCCTTTCGTCCAAAAAACTTATTTTTTGCAAATGAACCATTGAAGTTTTCCACTTCTTGCCAATTACATCCAAATCATTAACTCCATTTATTTTTATAGTTAAGTTAGGGGCATTTATGTCTTTTTACTAAGAGAAATCTGCATTTTGTCTCCCTGGTTTATGGAACGATTCTACAGGTTTGACACTGAAAAAGAATTTGTGAACTTTGGACCATCGTGATATTTGGGCGGGTCAATCTGTACCCAAACGTTAAATATTTTCGTTAAAGGCTGTTAAGATGGAGGGTGTTTTGGTCTTTTTACAAATGAAAACATGGCAATAAAAATGTGTCATTCTGTTTTTAATTTTTTTTTGAAAGCTTGGAAAACCAGGTTGACGCTAAAAATGGCAGTCCGACCACCGGGTATTTTTTTTCTTCCCCTCCTTCCACCGTAAGACTACTACCCTACCCACCTTCCCCTTCTTTTCCTTTCTTCCTTACCCACATCAACTTCTTATTCTTCCTCAACACTCCTTCTTCATATATATATACCACCACCACCACCGTTGCCATCTTCCATCTTCCTCAACACAACACTTCACATATTCATCCAAGCCATCCTCAAGACCCGTCGCTCCTCCATTGTGTTTCCGGCTCACCACCGTCTCCGGCTCACCACCATCTCCGGATCACCACCGTCTCCGGCTCACCCCGTCTCCAGCACCCGCTCCCCGTCTCCGGCTCAACACAAGATGGTTCTAATATTGAACGTCAACTTCAATAGGGCTCTTTTTGGAGTCCCAATCGAACTCAATCTCCGAACTGAGTTCCGTATCCGAGAGATCAGTGGTTGGTTTGTGGTCGACTTAGCCGGCCACAACCAAATTAACATCCACCGTACGTGGAATTTTGGTTCGCGTCTCCCGATGCTACCCTTATAAAATCCCGAAGCTTATAATTCGGTTGAATAATTATTTTAATTATTAGGTATGTTATGTATGTGACATCCCGAAGTTTATAATTCGGATGTTTTGATATATGTATTTTGTGTCCGTGTTATATATATAAAAAATGTTTGCGTTAGTTGGGTTCAGGTGGTTGGGTTCGGGTGGTTGGGTCGTTTTTTAACAAAAAGTTTGTTAAAAAACGAGCCGTTTCATCGTTTTTTAACTAAAAGTTTGTTAAAAAACGACCCGTTTCGTCGTTTTTTAACTAAAAGTTTGTTAAAAACGAATCGTTTCGTCGTTTTTTAACTAAAAGTTTGTTAAAAAACGAGCCGTTTCGTCGTTTTTTAACTAAAAGTTTGTTAAAAACGACCCGTTTCGTCGTTTTTTAAACTAAAAGTTTGTTAAAAAACGACCCGTTTCGTCGTTTTTTAAACTAAAAGTTTGTTAAAAAACGACCCGTTTCTTCGTTTTTTAACTAAAAGTTTGTTAAAAAACGACCCGTTTCATCGTTTTTTAACTAAAAGTTTGTTAAACGACAGTATATATACATATATATACACAATATATACAGCATACATACAATATATATATATATACAGCATACATACATACACACAATATATACCGCATTCATACAATATATATATACATATATACATAATATATATATACAACATACACAAAAAAACGGGCAGTATACACACAATATACATTGTTTATATACATATATATACACAATATATACAGCATACATACATACATACAATATACACAGTATATATACACATATACAACACATCCTGTATATACAAGAAACTACTATTTTCAGGTGCTTAATATATATTAGATATTGTGTAGTTTTATTAAATGGTAGCTCAGTCAAACTGGTTTGTGTTGTTTGTTGTTAAACCGGGGGTATGGGGTTCGAACCCCACCCACTACACGAAACAGGGATATTTAGCTTTAGGTTTAATTATAGACTCAGGGGTAAAAAGGTAATTTCACAGTTTTTTGGTCAGTCAACTCACGGCAAGGAGTCAGATTGACCCGCCCAAATATCACGATGGTCCAAAGTTCGCAAATTTTTTTTCAGTGTCAAACCTGTAGAATCGTTCCATAAACCAGGGAGACAAAATACAGATTTCTCTTTTACTAATTTGATTATTATTACTGTTATTTAAATTATAAAAATAATTAAAAAGACAATAAACAAAAATAAATAAAAATCATCAATCACTCTCTTTCTCGTTTTAGTCCACTGTGCAGCACTCCACCACCACCACCATCATCTTTCGGTCTTCCACCATCTTCACCCTCAAACCTTTGAATCACGATCAATAAATCAACCCAGAAACACATCAACACCACCGCGTGATGCTCACCACCTTGATTGATTGCACCACCTGAGTCTCATCATCGTTCAAGAGAGAGGCGTTGAGTGGTGGGGGTGCGGAATCGGGAATAGATTTTCAATTTCATAACCATTTAACTACCACCGTCACGATTTGGATTTTGATTTTGGGTATTGGAGTTGACGAAATTTGTATAGGGAACCGGAATTGATGGTTGGGGGTAGCGAGAACGGTGGCCGGAGTTGACGGCGGTCGTTTACCCCAATCTTTGGTTCTGGTTAATTGAAGTTAATGGCACGAAATTAGAGTTTGAAAACAAGTGGGTCTTGTTCGTTTAGCGGTTACGAGTTTGTCTGGAACATTAATTTGGTTGTCTCCTTTTGCTTCGGAGTTAGCCGGAGATGTGGCCGGACTAGGCACAGGAAGAACGAGACCTAGAAGGAGACGTAAGAGTGAAATGAGTTTTAAATATATTGCTTTCTAGTCCCTCTACATTGAATTATCATAATTTAACCCTTCAACTTTTATTTCAACTTAATCTCACCTTTTCAATAATTGCCCCTGCACTTAACCAAGAAAAAGACGGAGTTAATGATTTTGACGTAATTGGCAAAAAGTGGGAAACCTTAATGGTTCGGTTGCAAAAATTAAGTTTTTTGGACGAAAGTGGCATAACTGACCAAACCTCAGGGACGATTTTGGCATTTTACTCTAAATGCCAAATATCATAATCGGTTTCACATCATAACTTTCATTCTTTTCATTTTTAAAGTTGTTAAGATTACAACATACCTGAAGCTTGATGTTGTGAATCCTATTCATATTTCTCTGAACCTTCACCAACAATCTCTCTTTCTGATCATATAGCCTAAATACCCCCATTGTCTATTTCAATTTTACATCCTTCTTCATCCAATTGAACAAAACTAAGAAGATTTTCATCCAATTGGTTTTCACTCCGAATCCGTATCTGAAATTTCGGATATCCGTTCAGATAATCCAACGGATATCCGAAAATCTTAAGAAAAGAAAAAAACTTAATTTGTAGATATACTATTTAACAATAATTATGATATATTTGTGATAATCTTAATCTTGGATATCAATACGATGAATACATATTCATACAAATCTACAACCCATATGTTGGATCTAAAGGGAAACCACCACAAAGCCATGGACCACCACACAACCACAAATTAGAAGCGGCCACGAAACGCCATCAACCACCAACTGTTTCCTACTCCTAACCCAATCGAAACAACGGTTTTAGCTTGCGTTTGAATGGTTTGAACGACTGGAAAAAAGGTTTTGTGTTTGGTGGGGAAGTATTAATCTTCAGGTATCAATGTTTGGTGGGAAATTTTTATTTGCGTACATTCAAGTTTGGTAGGGAACTATTAATTGATAGATATATGTGTCCAAGTTTGGTGGGTCACAGTTTTTCATTAACAACCTTTTTATAATTCACAGATTATGTATAGACAGTTTAATACCATGCTTGTTAGTCCAAACGGATCAAACACACGAATATGCAAACGAACATATGATATAGGGAGATAACCCGTGACTCTTTTATATAATCAAACGGACATCACGAACATACAAGGAGAAGAGACTCCTCTTGACACAAAATAAACAATAATTTAGACCCATGTTTATTATAGTTTTACTAAACTTGCTCTAGAAGCTAATTACATAATTTCTTCTCCAACATGAAACATTTTCTAAACTTATTATAATTCAATTAACTAAATTAAAACATAATAAAATAAACCCTCAACTTTATAATAAATCAGGATTAATCTTCATTCACCCCCTTAACTGACTATAACATATTTGCTATAACATACTTGCTTCACCGACACTTCAAACTTAGCATTTGATCCTTTAGTTTTTAACTTAGATTTTAAACTATTATTTTACAAATCGTTACTCGACTCGTTTTATGTTCGGGAAAATTTATCGATAAATGTATCGTGTTATTCGAGTTAACATTATTTTATTAATATTTGTTTATCCTATTCAATTAATATATATACAATTACTTTGAAATATATACGTTTTTAACCCGAAACCAAACTTTAACCTCAAAGTGTAACACCACGTCTTTTAACCTATAAAATTTGAGCCTAATATGCTAACTTAATAAGAATAAGGACCAAAAATGAAAATTCTGAAAACTTCACCCATCGCGATAGGCGACGGGGCAAACATAAGCCCATAGCGTAGCGCGATGGACTTGCACGTTGACCCAGAAATGGGCGGCATAGCGATACGCTACGGCCCAAAACATAATGGTCATCGCGTATCGCGATGACCATGCTGAGTCACTGGACACGTGTCCAACCACATGTCAACACGTGGCACGATATGACAGGGCACGTGTCACGAGCCGTTAATGCGATGTCAAATTGCAGCGTCGCGATACGCGACGGGCCACAAAGAACCCATCGCGTATCGCGATGGGGCACTAGAACAGCCTTTAAAAGGGGGTGACGGGTTAGAGTTATTCTCATCCCAATTTCACATAGTTAGCATAGGGAAGCGTGCCCAATAGCCGTGACGAGCCGACATGCCATTTTCTCGTGGTTTGTGCAAGAAACGAAGTTATAATCAAGCTAGCAATCATACAATCGAGTAGATCAAGATCCTGCCTTTTTTCTATTATCAATCTAAATATTCAATCTAAGGTAGGAGTTATGTTTAAGTATTTGAATTATAGCTTAGACAATCAATCGAGGCTATGACCTTTAACCTTGATCGTGTTTTACAAACATTCACATTCATAAACGAGTTTTCATAAACGTTACTTCATAGCAAAGTAATGTTAATCAAAGATATATTTTGACGGGCATGTAGTAACTGTAAGGGTGATACCACTAGTTGTAAGTTTCTTGCATAAGGAAAAGTAATCCGTACAAATCCCAATCAACCGAGGGACCCGTTTACTTACCTGGAGAAACTTACCAACGTGTTATAACCTATTAAGCCAAAGCAAGCTACACCAAACGTCACATAAAAACTAAGAGTTTTCATTCACAATCAAAGATAAACGATTTCAAGGTTAAGCTTAGCAATCGTAGCTTAATCAAAACATCATTAAGGTATTTATACAAACCTATTTATGTATAGGTTAAATATAATTCTCAATCAATCACATTCAAGGTTTTTCCAACACCGACGGTACAGGTGAATACATTAACCTTTTCAATCAATCAAACACATTTATACTTGACAAGATAAACGGGTGTTTGTCTTAACGAGTCAGTCAATGATTTCATGAGATTATGTGATCTCTAAAACATTATAATACAAAGTAGAGAATAAAATCAACTCAGACCGAATAAACATGTGTCTGGATCGAAACATAACCGTTCAGCCAAATCATTCAAGGGCTACGTGGCCGTGGGCTAATGATCATAACTAGTTTCCCATTAAGTGCTACGTGGCTCGTGAATAATTGTGTGTGTAGGGCAGTGGTACATAGACCGGAAGTAGAAATGCTTTCGCTGAGCTTGTAGAGAAAACTATTGATGTGTAGTAAAAAACACTTACTTTCCTTATGATTTTATCATGGTTTTTATGCTTATTTGTTTGATTAATAAGAGTTATGGGTGGTTTTTGCTTAATTTTAAAAAGATTGAATGTTTACTTGTAGGTTATGAATGTTGACGGAAAAAAGAGTAAAGTTTGAAGACTTTAGGGGCTTATTTGATCAAGTTTAAAGACTACAAATCAAGGCCCGACCCAAGCCCACAAGTTCAAAGCCTTACATGCATTATTATATTAATCAAAAGAAAAAAAATAAGAACCCTAACTCCCATCAGCATCTCTGCCGATCGGAAACAAGAAAAGAAATAAAGTTTGTTAGTTTGTGCAGCTTGTTTGTGTTTGTTTTAAGAAGACAAAAGGTTTAATATAGATTTGAGATTTGTGTGGTTGGGAATCAACGTGGGCAGCAAGTGGAAGAAACAATACAAAACAAAATTAACAAGCTAACCCTTACTCCATTAATCCGATCGGACTTCAAGAGGAACAAGGAAAAAATTCGTTTTTTGCAAGTATGAGCCAAGAAGAAGAAGGATTAAGCTAAGGGTGACTCGGGTGATCTTGTGCAGCTGCTATAGTCCATATTCGTCAATAATCTCAGCTCATATATCCTAAGTAATTATCCTTAAACTTTGTTTATTGTTCAAGAACCCTAACTTTGTTGAATTAATCTTTTGCTTTGGATTGTTTTGCAAGTGATTGATAGTTTGACTTGTGATTGATTGTGTTTGAATCTTGAATGATTTGATCATGTTTAAGTTGATGTTTGTGATGTTTTTCTTAAGTATACATGGCTGTCCAAAATCTATGAGTAGCTAAACTTGCTTGTTCTGCCTAGGATAGATGATTGTTGAGTAGTTTAGACTTGTATAATGGATTGTTAATGTTCAAGACTTGAATTATTGATGTAAAGTTTAAGTAAACCATAAATTAGATTGTGTGTGATGGCTGTGTTTTATGTATTATTACTTATAATCCTCTTGCATTAGTTAATTGAATTAGTTTTGTTTAATTGATTGCTTGTTTGACTCTTGACTTGGTGTTTAGGGTTTATTTGCGGGGTGTACAACCGTAGGGATAAGTGATGTGTGAAATGTATAATATAAATAAAGAACGAATCACAATTAAGCTTTAAATTTATAAAAACGAAAATCCTATAGAAACCACACAAAACCGGCAAGTGTACCGATCATAAATAGTATAGCATCAAGGAAGTCCAGATGTCGAACTCAAAGACACGTAAAAATGTTTATGATTAAGAAAACTCTAACCAAGACTTACCAAAATAATATTTTTTAATTTTTAAGATTTTATTTAACTACTTAAATTAA
The DNA here is from genome assembly GCF_021521415.1 of Bidens hawaiensis. Classification (NCBI taxonomy): domain Eukaryota; kingdom Viridiplantae; phylum Streptophyta; class Magnoliopsida; order Asterales; family Asteraceae; genus Bidens; species Bidens hawaiensis. The sequence continues at coordinate 872,871 of NW_027491410.1, forward strand.
TTTAACTAAACGAAAACGTTTGACAAAACACTTTTAGAAAACTTTGATTTAAATTCAATATGTAAAAACGTCTACCTAGGAATGAATCATGTTGACAGAAATAACAAGAAAACGGATTGAAAATATTCGAGACACCGGTTATAAAAGATGACACAACAAAAACTTGTTTAAGAAAGTCAAATTACCTCTCAGTCTCTCTAACAAACTTTAACTTATTTTAGTTGATTTTTAAAGAACAAACCGGAAAAACAATTATTAACGTGTTCAAATATCGACTCTCCTCTCGGTCTCCTCGACACACTATCCTAATGGAGACGAATACTACGCAACAAAGGATAGAGGAACAATTTAACTTAACCCAAATTAAACCAACTAATTGCACATAAACACTCAAACTTGACAAGACAAAAACCCGCTCTCGCGCGGTCTTAATTCTAACAAGTAAAAGCAATGAGACAATATTACTTCTTATCACCTCTCGGTCTCAAAGAAGGTGTATTTTAATTGATTTTAGATGATATATTACCCACTTATCCCTACGGTTGTACTTCCCGCAAATAAACCCAAAACACCAAGTAAAGAGCTTAACAAGCAATCAATTAATCAAAACCGATTCAATTAACTAATGCAAGAGGATTATAAGTAATAACAAATAAAACACAGCCATCACACACAATCTAATTCATGGTTTAGTTAAACTTTACATCAATAATTTAAGTCTTGAACATTAACAATCCATTAAACAAGTTAAAACTATGCAACAATCATCTATCCTAGGTAGAACAAACAAGTTTAACCTAACATAGATTTTGGACAGCAGCAAACACTTAATAAAAACATCACAAACATCATCATAAACATTATAAAATTCATTCAAGATCCAAACTCAATCAATTATAACTCAAACTATCAAACAATTGCAAAACAATTCAAATCAAAAGACCAAATCAATAGAGTTAGGGTTCTTGAAAGATAAACAAAGTCTAAGACCAATTACTTAGGGTTTATGGCTGAGATTTATGAAGTATAAGAAGCCTAGCTACTGTACCAAGATCCTCTTTGATGTCCTCCTTGATCTCCAGCCGTCACAGCCCCTCAGCCGCCTCCTTCTTCTCTTTTTTCTTTCTTTTCTTTGGCTGCTGGTTGCGATCGGAAGTTGTAGTTGGAGTTAGGGTTTTTATTTTCGGGTTTTGCAGCTGGATAATGGCTGGAAACTCCTTTAATTAACTTAATATAATATTATGTAATGCTTCTAACTTGTGGGCTTGGGTTGGGCCTTGAGTTGTAGTCTTCAAAATTGATCAAAAAGGCCCCTAGAGTCTTCAAATTTGCCACTTTTTTCCATTAAAGCTCAAAACCTACAAGTAATCAATCATCTTTGTAAAATCATACATAAACAAGCCAAAACTCTTAATAATTAAACTAAAAAGCAATTAAATCATGATAAAACAATAAGGAAAGTAAGTATGTTTTACAACACATCAATAAGTGGATAATATAAATCATCTAAAATCAGATAAAATACACCATCTTTGAGACCGAGAGGTGATAAGAAGTAATATTGTCTTGTTGCTTTTACTTGTTAGAATTAAGACCGCGCGAGAGCGGGTTTTTGTCTTGTCGAGTTTGAGTGTTTATGTGCAATTAGTTGGTTTAATTTGGGTTAAGTTAAATTGTTCCTCTATCCTTGGTGACATAGTATTTGTCTCCATTAGGATAGTGTGTCGATGAGACCGAGAGGAGAGTCGACATTTGAACACGTTAATAATTGTTTTTCCGGTTTATTCTTTAAAATCAACTAAGATAAGTTAAAGATTGTTAGAGAGACTGAGAGGTAATTTGACTTTCTTAAACAAGTTTTAGTTGTGTCATCTTTTATAACCGGCGTCATGAATATTTTCAATCCGTTTTGTTATTTCTGTCAACATGATTCATTCCTAGGTAGACGTCTTTATATATTGAATTTAAACCAAAGTTTTCAAAGTTTTGTTTAAAGTTTTCATTTAGTTAAGTTAAGTAGTTAAATTAAATCTAAAAAAATCAATTAAATATTTTGGTGAGTCTTGGTTAGAGTTTAGTGATTATAAACATTTTCACGTGTCTTCGAGTATGATATCCGGACTTTCCTCATCTGTGCTATACGCGACCGGTACACTTGCCGTTTGTGTGAACTAGGATAGATTGTTTGGTTTTAAAGCTTAGTTGCGACTTGTGTTTTATATATATATATATATATATATATATATATATATATATATATATATATATATATATATATATATATATATTCGCACATTAAGTTTTTGGCGCCGTTGCCGGGGACACGGTTAGAGGCGTATTGAGAACGACTCGAGTTAGGACTTGCCTTGTTTACTATTTGTCTTTCTTATTTGTTTTGTTTGTTAGTTTAAAATAGTTTAGCTAATTATAATTTCTTTTATTTATTTTAATAGTTGTATGCGACGTACTCGATCTCTAGGACCACCAGAAGTTGAAGGATTTCCCGAACCAGAGAGAGAGCTTCTTGAGAGACGTCGTGTAAAACCGTCTTCCAGTTCATCTACATCCGTCGGTAATACGTTCTCTTCTCCTACTTTTTTTGAACCCGTCGTTAGGGATAGGATTATGGGCGACGCGAACCCACCACCGAGGAGGACAGTTGCAGACCGGGCCCGTCCGGTCGATGCTGGCGCGAGATCCAGTATTGCTCCACCAGCTATAGGAGTTCAAAAGACTTGGCAGATTCCATCTAATGTTCTGAACACGATTGCTCATTTCTGCTCAATTTCACGGGTTGCTCCACGAGAACCCGCATTCTCATCTCACTCGTATTACACGTATCTGCGATACGTTTCATCTTGCCGGCGTATCCGAAGACGCCATAAAACTCCGAATCTTTCCGTTCTCACTCGTTGATCATGCGAGTCTGTGGCTTGAGTCTCTCCCACAGGGGTCCATTGCTACTTGGGCTGCCATGCAGACCCAATTTCTTGAAAAATACGATCCTCCGGCTAAGGCCGCTCGTTTGCGTAACCAAATTCATTCTTTCCAGATGAAGGACACCGAGAGCTTCTACGAGGCGCGGGAAAGGTTCAAAAATCTACTTGCTTTATGTCCGAACCACGGCCTACAAGACTGGGCGGTTGTTGAGAAGTTCTACAATGGAGTGACGTACGCGACTCAGAGTATGCTCGACACAGCTGCAGGAGGTAACCTACTAACAACGAAGGATACGGATGAGTGCATTGCCTTGTTTAACGGTTTAGCCATGAGTGGATACCAGCGACCACCAGTTAAGAGTACCGAAACCGTCGATTCCCTATCACGCAGCATGCATTCGGTCGATACGAGCACCGCACTTGCGGCACAAGTTGAAGCGTTAGAAAAGATCGTGAAGGACTTGCAGGTGAAAAGTAAGTTATGCAAGATCTGTAGAGGGGGACATGATACTGTTCAGTGCCCCGTAGGTTTCCAGGAGGAGGCAGTCGACTTCGTTAATAATCCAAACCGAAATCAACATTCTTTCAATTCTTATAATTCGGGGTGGAGAGGTAACCAAAATTCCAACTGGAGGAACGGAAATCAGTCCGGCTTCCAGCAACGTCAGAGCCTATTCCAGGATTCCGGTGAGGGACCGAGTAGTGGGGAGAAGAAGCCCACGTTAGAGGAGATGATGGCACATCAGACACAGATGCTGTCGCAACTCATGACTCGAGAGGACTCCTGTCACAAAGAAACTCAAGAGAAATTCCCGGAGCACGAGTCATTCATGAGAAATCAAGGAGCGTCAATCCAAAATCTTGAGCGTCAGATGGGAGAGATAGCAAGTTGTCTAAATGAGAGGTCGCCAGGTACACTTCCAAGTAACACTGAACAAAATCCGAAGGCGTTTGCGAATGCTGTGACGACAAGGAGCGGTGCAGGGGCACGTAGCGAGCCCGTGATTCAAGAGGCGACGAGAGGAGTCGTTAATGAGCTTGCGGTAGATGTAGAGGAGCGGGTAGACGAGGAGATTCAGTTGGAATCTCCATCGGCCAAGGTGCATCAGAGGCACAGCCCCGGAAGTTCAGCACAGGCCGAGAACCAACCATTACCCAGCACACCACCGAGAGTCTACAAACCTAGACTCCCATTTCCTGGGAGAGTCCGTAGGGATAGAGACGAGGAGCAGAACTCCAAATTTCTTGATCTTCTGAAGCAACTTCATCTTAATATTCCTTTCCTTGAGGCACTTACGCAAATGCCCAAATACGCAAAGTTTCTTAAGGATATTCTTTCGAACAAAGAGAAGTTAGCCGAAGTTTCTTCCATTCCTCTGAGTGCTGGTTGCTCTGCAGTCTTGCAGAGAAAGTTACCAGAAAAGATGTCCGATCCTGGGAGTTTCACAATTCCCTGCACCTTGAGTGATAATACGGTCGTCCATGCGCTGGCAGATCTTGGTGCCAGTATTAATCTCATGCCGTATTCCGTGTATCGCAAGTTGGGACTAGGCGAACCGAGGCCTATCCGTATGAGTATCCAGCTTGCTGATCGTTCTGTAAAATACCCCCGAGGGGTGGTCGAGAACATGCTTGTTCGTGTCGACAAGTTCATCTTCCCGGTGGACTTTGTTATCCTGGACATGAACGATGACGATAGTGTCCCACTCATCTTGGGCCGACCATTCCTTGCCACTGCACAGGCATTGATCGATGTCTGCGAGGGTAAATTAATCTTAAGAGTTGGGGATGAGAATGTCACCTTTGACGTTCGACAGTCACTGAAACACCCCAAGTCTGCTGATGACTCCTTATACTTCATTGATACCATCATGGAGCATGTTGGGGAGTTTCTCAGCGAAATTTGTGGAGGATCTGCCTCCGACACCCAGATTCTCGATAGGGAGATTCCGGAGATTGAAATGGTTTTCGTAACCAATCAATCCTTAGATGACGACACCGAGTCGCATACCCCTGAATCTGGCGTGTCTGCTGAGATCGTACGAGACGATCCGATGGACCGACCTTCGGTCGAGAGTCCTCCTCTTTCCTTAGAGCTTAAGGATTTACCTTCCCACCTTGAGTATGCTTTTTTAGATGAAGAGAGGAAGCTTCCGGTTATCATTGAATCTGCGTTGACCGAGGTCGAGAAGGAGAAGTTGTTGAGGGTGCTACGAGAGCACAAGGAGGCTATTGCTTGGAAGATTATCGACATCAAGGGTATCAACCCTTCGTTCCGCACTCATAAAATCCTCATGGAGGAAAATTTCAAAACTGTCATCCAGCCGCAACGGCGGCTCAATCCGAAAATGCAAGAGGTCGTAAAGAAGGAGATCATTAAACTCCTTGATGCGGGGATCATTTTCCCCATTTATGATAATGCTTGGGTGAGTCCAGTCCAAGTGGTTCCTAAAAAGGGTGGCATGACTGTCCTCACCAACGAGAGGAACGAGCTTATTCCCACGAGGACTGTGACAGGATGGTGAGTCTGCATCGACTATCGCCGACTGAATGATGCCACCAGGAAAGACTGCTTTCCTCTCCCATTCATTGATCAGATGTTAGAGCGTTTAGGAGGTCAGCAGTATACTGCTTCCTAGATGGTTTCTCCGGGTACTTCCAGGTTCCGATAGCTCCCGACGACCAGGAGAAAACCACTTTCACCTGCCCTTACGGAACGTTTGCTTACAAACGTATGCCGTTCGGACTTTGTAACGCTCCGGCCACATTCCAGAGGTGTATGGTGGCCATTTTCCATGATATGATCGAGGACTCCATGGAGGTGTTCATGGACGATTTTTCCGTATTTGGGAGTTCCTTCGATCATTGTTTATCAAATCTCGAGAGGATGATGTCCCGTTGCGTTGACACCAACCAGTCCTTAACTAGGAAAAATGTCATTTCATGGTTCGCGAGGGCATTGTTCTAGGTCATCGAATCTCAAGTGCGGGGATAGAGGTTGACCGGGCAAAGGTCGAGACCATTTCTAATCTTCCCCCGCCGACTTCTGTGAGATCAATTCGTAGCTTTCTAGGTCATGCTGGGTTCTACCGCCGGTTCATCAAAGATTTTTCTAAAATCGCGAGACCCATAACCAAACTTTTGGAGAAGGATGCTCCATTTATTTTTTCTGAGCAGTGTATCGAGGCGTTTGACCTTCTAAAAGACAAACTAGTTAACGCCCCGATCATGGTTGCTCCCGACTGGTCATTACCATTCGAGTTGATGTGTGACGCGAGCGACTTCGCAGTCGGAGCGGTTCCTGGACAACGGAAGGATAAACATTTCCATCTGATCTACTATGTGAGCCGGACCTTAAATGGCGCACAGGAAAGCTATACCACCACTGAAAAAGAGCTTTTAGCGGAGGTGTTCGCTTTCGACAAATTTAGGTCCTATCTAGTTTTTTTCCAAAACGATTGTTTATACGGATCATGCCGCTATTAGATATCTTTTCAGCAAGCAGCATGCTAAGCCTCGTCTTATCCGATGGATCTTGTTGCTTCAAGAGTTCGATATAGAGATCCGTGATAAAAAGGGGGCCGAGAATGTGGCGGCTGATCATCTTTCACGACTAGAGGGAGTTGATTCAGGAGATTCGGGAGTTAGGATCGACGATCGTTTTCCGACGGAGAGTCTGATGTTCGTTACTGCAAAAGAGGAAGGTTTTCCATGGTTTGCTGATTTTGCGAACTATCTCGCTGACGGATACCTCCCAAAGATGCCATACCAGCAAAAGAAGAAATTCTTTGCTGACATCAAATTTTACCTTTGGGACGATCCATATCTTTTCCGCATTGGTGCTGATCAGCTTATTAGAAGGTGTGTAGATGTCAAGGAAGGATGGCAAATTTTGAGCCATTGTCATGTGGGACCGACTAGAGGTCACCACGGTGTGAATTCTACGGCAAAGAAAGTCTTTGATTCTGGTTTTTACTGGCCTTCTATCTTTAAGGATGCTCATCTGTTCGTTAAGAGTTGTGATCGTTGCCAGCTTGTCGACAACATTTCTTCGCGAAACGAAATGCCCCAGAATGCCATTCAAGTTTGTGAGGTTTTTGATATTTGGGGTATTGATTTCATGGGACCGTTTCCATCTTCGCGTGGAAACAAATACATACTCGTGGCCGTCGATTACGTATCTAAGTGGGTTGAGGCCAAAGCTCTATCCACCAATGATGCACGAGTGGTAGTCCGTTTTCTGAAAAGTCTATTTGCTCTTTTTGGAGTCCCGAAAGCCTTGATCAGTGATCGAGGTACTCATTTTTGCAACTCGCAGATGGATAAGGCGTTGAAGCGTTATGGGGTCACCCATCGGCTTGCGACCGCCTACCACCCACAGACTAGTGGGCAAGTAGAAGTGAGTAACCGGGGAATCAAACGTATTCTCGAGAAAACGGTTGGTTCGAATCGTCGGGATTGGTTCGAAAAATTAGATGACGCTCTGTGGGCCTTCCGTACAGCCTACAAGACTCCGACTGGTTCCACACCATTTCGGATGATTTATGAGAAGGCCTGTCATCTTCCTGTTGAATTGGAACACCGCGGTTCATGGGCCCTTCAAAGGGTTAATCTTGATTTACCCGCTGCAGAGGGTAATCGTTTCCATCAATTACACGAATTAGAGGAGCTCCGGGATCACGCATATGCACAATCATTTCGGTATAAGGAGCATACGAAGGAACTGCATGACAGGAAATTGAAGGGTAATAAGCAGTTTAAGTGTGGGGATAAGGTTTTACTGTATAACTCACGATTGAGGTTATTCCCGGGAAAGTTGAAATCCCGATGGTCGGGACCGTTCACGGTCACTGAGGTTTTCCCGTATGGCACGATTGAGATACAAGATCGAAGCGGGAAGTTCAAGGTGAACGGCCATAGATTGAAGCACTACATAGGAGAGCCGATAACTGATCAGACAGTCGAGGTGTTCTACCTTGACTCATTCACCGAGGAATAGTCGTGATGGATGCATCATTCGGGAGACAGCCCTAGTTGTAGAGTTTGTAGTGTGATTCTCTTTATTATCTGTATTTATTTGTTTTATACTTATTTATATTTATAAAAACATAAAAAAATAATAAATATTTAATAAAAATCATAAAAATTAAAAAATTCAAAAACACAAAAATATGTTTATTTCTTATGTTTCTGTTTTCTGTTTTGTACGCCGCTACATGCGAGCGAGTTTGAGTTGTTACAGGTATTATTATGCGTATGGTAGCTCTGATGGCGTTTTGGAACTGGTTCACCCGTGGTTGCGGCCGCGAATGAAATGCTATACAGTTGTTCGTTCGAGTCATACACAGCTGATGAAGAATCTGCATCTAAACCAGGGGAGTAACTCGTTCTCTATTTTAATTTCTGATTCTTTCAAGTTTTAATTTTATGCTTTACGTTTTATTTTTATTTTATTTCTTTTCCTTGTTCTCATCGAGGACGATTTCGTTCTAAGTGTGGGGATGAGAATTTATTTTACTTAGTTGTAGAAAAAAATTAGAAAAATAATTTAAAAATAAAAAGTTTTCACTTGTTTTTCGTTTTCGTACGTTGTTTAAGTTAAAAAAAAAAATAAAAAAAAATAATAAAAAAAATGTCCCTTGTTTTTTTTAGCTTCTGTTGCATTAAAGTGGGAGATGATGATATTTATCGGAAATCAGTTTTTCAAACTACTAATAATATGAGATAAATAAAAGAAAACGCACTTAACTTGGGATGTGTCGGTAGGCTCAGCCTTGAAAATGAAAGGGCAAATTTGATAAAACGGTTAAACGGAAATCTTTTGTGGGTAAAGCGTTTTGTCCGTGGAAAATAAGCAATGAAAGGTCGGGCCATACTCAAGCCTCAAATTTTGGTATGAAAAAGTGGTAGTATCATGAGTTTTAAAAATTTGAATCCGTTATCATATGATGCTTGGGTAGGTTTAACGTTAGAGTATGCCGTGTAGCCTGTGATATAAATCTTAAAATGCTAGTTTAGTGTTTTACACCTCATTGGCGTATGGTTTTACAACCTTAAATCCTGTATTGATGGGATGCTTCAGGTCCGGAGATCATGGGTATGTATGCAATCTATTTATCTGGGTATTCACAATTCCTAAGTGGGGTTGTGGATATTTAAAAATAAAGCCAAAGAGCAAACCCCTATAAGTCTATAAACATGATCACAAAAAGTACAAAAGTACAAATACACTACAGACTTGATCATCCACGCTGTTAGCCATGTGGGGTCCTCTTGCTCGCGTCTCGTTACCATTAAGAAACAGACCACAAGGGACACGCTACATGTAAGCCCTACAGATGAAATTTTGCATACTCACCTATGGTGAAGGATTTGGGGTATTGCTTGATAACGGGGGTATGTCATGTTGTGGGGAACACTAACTATAAATTAATTGAACCTTAATCGTATCTAATGGCTGCTTGGTAGACTTTGATGCTTAAGCTTAGGTGGATAAACAATACCCTTGATCGTCTTAACTATTCATAAATATTGAGCAACAAAGTTTTAATTCTGCTAATTTTGAGGTTTAAGTCAAGTTGGGGTGGTCTGGTCCGGTAAAAGCAGAAAATAAGCGGGTCTTAATTGTGTAAACCACTAAGTAATATTATTGTCGGATCTTATTTGTCCCGGTAAAGATTAAGGCATGGGTTTAGGTGGACAACTATATCGATGATCGCGGTTTTTGCGTTTTTCTGAGCTTTAAAATCCAACCTATATGTTTGATTTAACTTTGATTTTCCGATTCTGATCCAACTGCAGACAAATCTTTTTCAGGGACGAAAAAGTCTTAAGTGTGGGGATGTTTGATGTGTTGTAAAACACACTTACTTTCCTTATGATTTTATCATGGTTTTTATGCTTATTTGTTTGATTAATAAGAGTTATGGGTGGTTTTTGCTTAATTTTACAAAGATTGAATGTTTACTTGTAGGTTATGAAAGTTGACGGAAAAAAGAGTAAAGTTTGAAGACTTTAGGGGCTTATTTGATCAAGTTTAAAGACTACAAATCAAGGCCCGACCCAAGCCCCCAAGTTCAAAGCCTTATATGCATTATTATATTAATCAAAAGAAAAAAATAAGAACCCTAACTCCCATCAGCATCTCTGCCGATCGGAAACAAGAAAATAAATAAAGTTTGTTAGTTTGTGCAGCTTGTTTGTGTTTGTTTTAAGGAGACAAAAGGTTTAATATAGATTTTGAGATTTGTGTGGTTGGGAATCAACGTGGGCAGCAAGTGGAAGAAACAATACAAAACAAAATTAACAAGCTAACCCTTACTCCATTAATCCGATCGGACTGCAAGAGGAACAAGGAAAAAATTCGTTTTTTGCAAGTGTGAGCCAAAAAGAAGAAGGATTAAGCTAAGGGTGACTCGGGTGATCTTGTGCAGCTGCTATAGTCCATATTCGTCAATAATCTCAGCTCATATATCCTAAGTAATTATCCTTAAACTTTGTTTATTGTTCAAGAACCCTAACTTTGTTGAATTAATCTTTTGCTTTGGATTGTTTTGCAAGTGATTGATAGTTTGACTTGTGATTGATTGTGTTTGAATCTTGAATGAATTTGATCATGTTTAAGTTGATGTTTGTGATGTTTTTCTTAAGTATACATGGCTGTCCAAAATCTATGAGTAGCTAAACTTGCTTGTTCTGCCTAGGATAGATGATTGTTGAGTAGTTTAGACTTGTATAATGGATTGTTAATGTTCAAGACTTGAATTATTGATGTAAATTTTAACTAAACCATAAATTAGATTGTGTGTGATGGCTGTGTTTTATGTATTGTTACTTATAATCCTCTTGCATTAGTTAATTGAATTAGTTTTGATTAATTGATTGCTTGTTTGACTCTTGACTTGGTGTTTAGGGTTTATTTGCGGGGTGTACAACCGTAGGGATAAGTGGGTAATATAAATCATCTAAAATCAGTTAAAATACACCCTCTTTGAGACCGAGAGGTGATAAGAAGTAACATTGTCTCGTTGCTTTTACTTGTTAGAATTAAGACCGCGCGAGAGCGGGTTTTTGTCTTGTCGAGTTTGAGTGTTTATGTGCAATTAGTTGGTTTAATTTGGGTTAAGTTAAATTGTTCCTCTATCCTTGGTGACATAGTATTTGTCTCCATTAGGATAGTGTTTCGATGAGACCGAGAGGAGGGTCGACATTTGAACAAGTAAATAATTGTTTTTCCGGTTTATTCTTTAAAATCAACTAAGATAAGTTAGAGATTGTTAGAGAGACTGAGAGGTAATTTGACTTTCTTAAACAAGTTTTAGTTGTGTCATCTTTTATAACCGGCGTCATGAATATTTTCAATTCGTTGTCTTGTTATTTCTGTCAACATGATTCATTCTTAGGTAGACGTCTTTATATATTGAATTTAAACCAAAGTTTTCAAAGTTTTGTCAAAAGTTTTCATTTAGTTAAGTTAAGTAGTTAAATTAAATCTAAAAAAATCAATTAAATATTTTGGTGAGTCTTGGTTAGAGTTTAGTGATTATAAACGTTTTCACGTGTCTTCGAGTTCGATATCCGGACTTTCCTCATCTGTGCTATACGCGACCGGTACACTTGACGTTTGTGTGAACTAGGATAGATTGTTTGGTTTTAAAGCTTAGTTGCGACTTGTGTTTTATTTATATATATATATATATATAAATTTTCGCACATTAACTATATATGTATTGTAATGGCATTCAAATATTTTATAGAGTCATATGTGTTCACTAGCATATAGCTGACGTATTTTTCCAACCCATTGCAGGTAATTAAGCATAAGTAGCATTAGCAAGGATTGGAGTCTTAATGAAGATAGAAGCGCGTACAAGATGACTCCATTTTTTATACACTAAAATCCTTGTAATGTGAAACATATCTTTTGTATACTAATACTCGGGTACTTAATTCCCGAGTAAATTTTCAATGTAAATTAATATTATATTCAAACCTAAAGTCTTCCGCTAAAATTAACCCGTAACTCTGATATATATTTACAAAACATGTACTAACTTGTGGTCACACGCCTAGGCCCTAAGTCGGGGTGTGACACAAATGATCCCAACCCTAATCTCCAGGTACTATTTCGCAAAATATGGTAATTTTAATCCAAATACCCATAACCCATGATTCAAACCCGTTTTCCAACCAACCCATAACCCGATTATAACTCGTGCCTTAATTCTCGTCATTATTTTGGAAATCAAATCAAGATACGTGTTATTCCTGCTATAATTGGCCTACCGACCTTTCAATTAAGAATAACATATCCTAATTGATTCGTATTTGCCATTATATTGAAACCGTCTTTAACTCGTTTGATGGTTATACATGTAAACGAGCAATACAATTCAATTAAACCTGCATCCATAACCCATATACTAGCGCCGTCAAAACCCCTATAACCATTGAACCTAAGATTGATGTTAGTTCGTGTTCCTAGCTTAATTAGTGTCGGCCACTGTCTTCGTAATTAAACCCGCGCATAAGCTTCGTTGAAGGTAATTAATACGTTATTTTAGTTCGTCTCTAATGCACAAACATTAACCCTAAGGCAAATTGAACCAACATTATACGCTTGATCGAATTGATGTTCCAGGGTTCGTTATTTTTTCTGGTTTGCGTATGTACTTGTTATGTATTTTTGAAATCAATTAGGAACCAGATAACACACCTGCACGCTTGGCTGGTGTGTATGTGTTGTTAATTAGGGTGATGGAGGGCCTATTTTTGGAATTTTGTTTAAAGTATTATATGTAATTCTTTAATCTATTAAATTATGTTTCAAACATTATAAATACAATAAGTAAATCAATGTTTAATCAAAGCCGACATATAAACCGATCATTTTTCTAAACTTTGGTATGTATATGTAATAGATTATTTAATGTTTTAATAATTAAAATGAGATCTAAGATATATATATATATATATATATATATATATATATATATATATATAACCTTGTTAATTAATATATTAAAATAAATAATATACCTTTTTTTATATAATTATTAAGTATTTTATAAAAGATGTCATTTTATATAAATTATTTACCATCTAATAACTTTTATTTACACTATTTAATTTAAAAGAAATATTTATTAATATGAAAATATATATAAACACATTAAACATATTTCTAGTTTAAAATGAAAACTTAAAACAAATCTATTTATATAATCTATAAAAATCTTTATAAACGTTTATTTAAGTATTTTTATGTAACTTATATAATTAAGTCATACTATTTACGATAAAACTTTGATAATAAAATTTATAATAAATTTAAAGAAATTAAATAATAAATATTTTCGGCAAGAACACTCGATTATCAAATCCCAAATTCTGTATATAATCTTAGCTCTGTATTCAATCCATACTTATTTTCCCGCAATTATTGTTACTTAGGATTTTCGTCGGTACCATTCCCGAAGAGCTTCGTTTTTATCTCTTGCTTAATTGCTAAGGTGAGTAATCACTCCCCTTTTTACTTATTTTAAATCTTTTGGGGACATATACGTACTTTATCTATTTACCTATTATTTAATACTCAACTTGCAGATGTTTGTCTTGTGTGTTTAACAATTTATACCTAAAGTTTTATGCGCTTATGTTTTGCTTGAATACATGCCAGAGAGGTCCAACATATTCTCAGTCTAGTCTGATCATACGTCCGTCGTGTTAGCCATTGTTCAGTTCATCTGACATCAGGCTTACGGACATCATTATTTACTTGCTCATTGGTTAAATTTCTTATCTCACTTGACACAGTTTGCATTTTCTTTATTTATTATATATTATATTAAATCTCACTTAACTGGTGTTTACTCACTCAAAATGTGTTGTTGACAAACCTTTCTATTTTATACGCATATCCAACTTATTGTTTCAATTTAATGCAACTTGGTGAAGAGTTAGTGAAGATTTAAGTTGGAAGAATTATAAACAAGACTTAGATTTGTATTCGTTGCTTGTTTAATGAATTGTACTTTGTATTTGAAATTATTTGAGTATTTAATTAAATTAAATAGATATCGTCACCTTTAAATTATTGTATGATAGTACCTTGAGAGCTGTGAGCAATCACGCCCCGGCATTTACGCTGTAGGTTGGGGGTGACAGATTGGTATAAGAGCCGAAGGTTTAAGATATATCGTTAGTGGTGCCTTAGTAACATGCTTATGAGCCTAATACGTATTTATTTGTTTACCTGATGTGTTCTATTTGATTGTTTACAGCTTATGTAATTACTTGCTAGATTAAGTACTTATTTAACTGTTTAAATAATGATTGTATATTATTCTATGTTAGGCACACGCACACAACTCTGAGGCTATGCCTCAACCTTCAAAGAAAATTATTCATAAATATTTTAAATTAAGTTAGATTGCCTTTTATTTTTTGGAAATTCCTTAAGAATTCCCTACTTTTGTTTTTACACCTTCATCTTAAGGCTAGGTAGGATGACAAGTTCCTCTCGGCCAAAGAATAACACAACTGTCATACGACCGACACCTTAGGTTGATTTTAAACCGAATTCACGGTGGTTCGTGGCTAAATTCAGTAAAATTCCGATTATTGTGCTTTGATTTTTAATTGGTTAGTTGGGTGAAAAATCCATGGTATCCATGGTCACTCCTACTATCCATTCCTCATCTTGTTTTGAATGTTATTTTTGTTGGAGTTCATCATACATGGTGATTCACGGGATGCTCCAACTACTGATATTTTTCTCTCGTTTATTCGTTATTTAGTTTGGTCGGTTAAAACGTCATGTAACTCTCACGGGCCGACAAACTCTAGTGTATTGCTAATTCGTTAATTAGTTGGGACAATCAAAATGTCACGTAACGCTCATGGACTGTCCAACTCAGTTGCTTTTATTCGTTAGTTTCGTTGGGCCATTCAAACTGCCATGGAAAGCTCATGGGAGGCCAACACACAATTTATGTTTCGTTGGTTTATTGTAAAGTTGACTTAATCAAATAAAAATTAACTTTTAATCTGACCTCATCTCCTCGTGTAGTCATCTCACATTAATCATATTGACTACATTATCTAATAACTATTTACGCTATGTACCCCTTACCTTATAAACTTTTATCTTTATTCCTAATGATACGACGTGAATCCCTCATTATGAAAAGCAAAGTTATTATAAAACAGTTAAACATTTATTATTTAAATGATTGTCTCAATGTATCCTTCATCTGGTAAATCTTTATTTGTGATACTCATAGAATGTCTTGTAATATCCTGTTTTCTCGTTTCGGTTAATAAAATAAAAATATGAGTTATTATGAGTCGGGCTAGTGTTGGGTTAAATAGATATGGGTTATGGACTTGGATTAAAAAGGAAGGAAGAAAAGACCATGGGCTTGAGCCCATGACCCATAGTATATAAACCGTACTTATGCATTAATCCATTCATTTCCACTAACTCCATACACCATCAAAAACACACACTTAAGCTCTCTCTCATATTTCTCGCTTTCTCTAAACCGAAACCAAGAAGAAGAATCGATCCCGACCCAAGGTAATGATAATATGATATTGTATGGACACAAACCCGCTAGATTTAGTCGCGAAACGACGAGCCGACACCCTTAAACCGTTAAAGTCACGAGATCCGGGTGGAATCGGGTATAAACCGATCAAAAGATGAGCTTAGGGGTCACCCTAGCTCAGATCTGGATCGAACGGGACGAAAAACGGTGAAAACCGATGGGCAATAACTGAGATCTCGCTTTTCCGGCGAGATCCATGTTTTCCGGGGATGATGGCGCCGGAAATGCGGCGCCGGAAAAACATGTACGAGGTTGAAAAGAATGTCAGAACCCTATTCCTAATTCGTTATGGAAAACTAACGAATTAACAGTAATTCGTTAACGGAAGGATAATGAATAAGCCTTAATTCTTTATGCCAATTAGTTAAGGGAAGATAACGAATAAGCCTTAATTCGTTATGCCAATTTGTTAAGGAAAGATAACGAATTAGCAAAGCAATTAGTTACGAAGAGATAACTAATGGACCCTCATTCGTTAGAAGGTTCATTCGTTATAAAAGATCAGTTCGTTATAAAAAGTCCAGTTCGTTATAAAGACCGAATCGTTATAAAAGGTCAATTTGTTATACAGGTCAA
This sequence comes from Bidens hawaiensis, assembly GCF_021521415.1. Classification (NCBI taxonomy): domain Eukaryota; kingdom Viridiplantae; phylum Streptophyta; class Magnoliopsida; order Asterales; family Asteraceae; genus Bidens; species Bidens hawaiensis. The sequence goes on from NW_027491410.1 coordinate 888,997, forward strand.
TTCATTATGAGCCCCCATTCATAAAGAACTGAATAACGAATTAGAAAAGCCGGATAACGAACTACACTTTTGTAGAATGACAGAAGGGTCCATGGACTTAGAAAAGAATGATTAATTACAAAGAAGCCCTCGAACTTTATGAGTTAACAAATAAAATAATAATTAAGAATTCTAATGAAAAATATGTTTAGACAGTTAATGGAAATAAAATTTTTCCAAGCTGACCTGGCAGCTCGACCCCAGCCAGGGGCTCTGCCCCTTGCACCTTGCTAGGGGCTGCCGCCCCTAGAAGCCCGCTGCAAGGGGCGCTGCCCCCCGACCCCCGTTTGTTGAGGGTTATAATTAGACTAGAAACGCGTTATGGGTAGAGATAGTTAATAAATACGTGTAATTGTTAAACAGTTAGTCGCGCACAGCTAAATAAATGAGTAACCATTAACGGTGAACGTAACCGAGTTCAAGTGAGTTTCTATCCCCATTTCCTTGTTATGTTTTCGGGGCTGTGTGCATACTCGATGTGATAGTTAATGCACTTACCTTACATGGGAAGTGTATGCCATGTATGATTTATATGTTATCTATATATGTCTTGAATGAGAATGAAAGCTTGTCGGTACCTAAACGATTCGGATATTGCACGTATCGCCAAGGGAAGTGATTAGCTCCTTGCATTGATATTAAATAATAACTTGTATACAGTGTTCCTTCTATGAATAATATATAGAGTTCCTTCTATGGATAATGTATAATGTTCTCTATGGATAGCATAATGTTCCTTATATGGATAAGATAGTGTTCCTTCTATGGATAGTATATAGGATGTTCCTTCTGTGGAAAGTATATATGATGTTCCTTCTATGGAAAGTATATAGAGTGTTCCCTCTATGAAGAATATATATATAGTATGGGTAATTGTAATAGTTCTTTTTATAGATACTACGACATTACTCTTATGGATATTTATACAAGGTTAAGGTATTAATACGTGTCGTCGGATACGTGAAGGAATGTATGAGAATGAATTGTATGTTGCCTGATTAACTAGAACTCACTCAGCGTAGCTGACTTTTAGTATGCACGCAGGTAATACTCTTGAAGAGCTAGCATGAGGACGACACATGGCATGGATTGAACGGCTGACATCTTGATGCAGCAGTATAAACACAAATGAAGATAGAATCATGTTGATTTAGAGAATACCCGTGATGAGCTTCGAAACTCCCAAATCCCACCCAAAGGTTTAGGGAAAATGAAGAGAAAATTGATAATTATTAAAATTCAATTCTATCCCTTCATATTACATAAGCAACATATAAATAAAGAGTCTAATACGAAATGGGCCCAAAAAGGTCCATGGGCCGAACACAAACCCAAAAATAAAAACATAAAAGTGCTGAAAAAACATAAAAAGGCCAAAAACTTTATTTATGAGGCATTTTTGGGCTTCCGACAGGGGCCAAACCATCGTAAGCTGTTTTCCACAATGTGCTCCTCCTCTCAAGCTTCAATTTGACTGGTAATAAGCCTGAAACGGAGCTTTGTGGGCCAAGTTATGCCCGTTTTCGTGGGCCACCTTTTATAGCGCGTTTTTGGGCCTCCAAATACATAATAGCCCGGTATTCAATACTTGGGCCCACATCACATCTGTTGATGAAATAAATGGTGTTTTCAATATGATGTTGTATATTATGGTTTTAAAGAAAAGTTTGTATATCTGGTATCGAATAATCGAAGTTAACGTTTCTGCGATTAATTAATTCTGATTTGTAGAACCGTGTTCATGAGTAAATCCAACATGAAATGTAGGGAACCGGTAACGGGGCCTTACATGTCTCGCCTAAAAAACCATCGTCGTCTTCGACATCAATAGTCTAGTACTCATGACCACCTCGTGTATAGCCAAGGAGTTAAATGTTGCAACCTCAAAAATATAAACTCAAATTCAAAACATTAATACAACCAATTCAAACTAGTTCATTAACTTCGTTGATTAAAATTTTAATTCATTTACCCCTACTCATCCACGCAACAAAAACGACGACAACAAAAAGCGCAAGTCTAATAATAAAAAACTATGTTGTTAATCAACTCAATCATCAACCTCGACAAAACTAAAGTATCCCGAGCAAGAAACTCTCCATCAATATTCACTCGTTATGCCCCACTAGTAACTTTCATCATTCGACTAAATCCTCATGTCGTCTCTGCATCCAATGTAATCGCTTCGACCATCCTTGCAAATACTTTCCCTACATCGCCTAATGCACAAGCCGTCCTACAACAACCTACCCTTCATGATCAACCTGATGCCCCTACTACCCATGCTATCATTCAGGAGATCCTAATCCTCCCCATGATATGTGCCCTCAGTTTTTCCATGGAAATCAAGTTCAAACTATAGTCACACCCTACTACATTGCCCTTCAAGTCCAAACCTATCAACCCCACGTCCTTTAAGCTTCTCTCATCAAGCAAGATCATTCATACGTAACCCGAACTTATCAGATTCCGCACCCGCAAGCCAAGGTTTACCAAGCCTACTCTAACCAATCAATCCTCTTGCAAACCGCTCAAGCTCCAGTTATCCAAGTGATGCCAAATATATCTACCTCGACTGCTCAAGCCCTCATGGATCAAATCACCCAAGATGCTCAAGTTTCAAGGTTCCAAGTCTTGCGCGACTGAAGATTAAACTACTAGAAGACTTTGCCGCTCATCGTGTCACACCCCAACCAAAAGCGGCGGAACATGCCGGGGTGCAACAGATTGCCCAAATACACAAGACACTATTTGAAGTGAGAATATTTAATCAACTCATTTTATTTCATAAAATCAATAAACAACACATGTTGTCCATTCAAAACAAATCGAATACAAGTAAACAAATATATATATTATTCGTTTTGCTAATATCCTAAAAGTCTTGATACGTTTTTCGTCAAGTTCTTGAGTCAACAAAAGTCAACCTGTAACATTGCATAAAATAAAGTTTGTCAACACAAAGGTTGGTGAGCAATTTCATAATTTTGAACAAATATGTATATAATAAGAATTAAACAAGTAACCGGAAGGATGAGGTTTAACGGGCAAGGTTTAGGTGAAAGGAAATCTTGTATTTGAAAGGTTGTCTTGAAAGTCTCTAAATAAAATAAATGTTGAGAAATGTAAACAATTAAAGTTCAAGGTTTAAAAAGTAACTATTTAATAATTTATAATAATAACCCTTTAAAATGTAAGTTTGCTCAAAACCGGGTTAAAGTATCTAGCCTTAATATTTACTTAACCTATGTTAAGTAATAAGGTGGGTAAAATGCAAGAATGCAAGTCCCTTGGGAATAAAGATACTAAAAAGGATTTTAACGAGTGTTTCGGGTTGTTGGTTCGGGTCTTGATAATTGGTCAAACCCAAAGTCAACTTTCCAAAATAATGAATGTTATGAGATAACTCAATAAAATTTAATAAGACTTAACCAAGTATGTAATTCTATTGTTTTAGAACTAACAACGCACGTTAAGCGTGTGTTCGGTTCTGTTGGTCCAAAATTTGTTATGAGATCAAGTTGGATCCAACATTTCCAAGTACTTAAGAAAATATTAAAATCAGTTTGTAAACTATTTTTAAAGAAATATACAAGTCTTGATAGATAAAAACACACTTGTGTGTCTTAAGCGAGTGAAAATCGGTTTAGTTCGGTTTGGTTCGGTTTCCATATCCCAATAAGTTCATAGATAGTTTCCACATGCCCAAATGTCAAAGAACTTGCATAATAGTTTATAAATGATGAAACTTAAGTTTTACAACCCAAAAGTTAACAATAAAGTCTTTAAACGAAAGTTCGGTTTAGTTCAGTTTTTATCTCACAATAAGTTCATAGATGGTTTCCACATGCCCAGATATCCAAGAACTTGTATAATAGTGTACAAATGAAAATACTTAAGTTTTACAACAAAAAAGTTAACAATAAAATCTTTAAACAAAAGTTCGGTTTACGGTTCGGATCTAGTTTCGGGTTAAGACCGAGTTTAGAATCTACTAACCCATAATCAAGGAACTCATAAAAATGGTTTTATAAAATGAGATATAACATTAAACATGTTTAAAACAAGTATTTAACTAAAACTAGTAAGCAAAATTCGGTTTACGGTTTAGAGCTATTTACGATTAAACTGAAGCATAGACCCTCAAACCCATAACCATGAAACTTGTAAATAAACTAAAATGAGCAGGAGTTAAGCATGGTTAGTATGTATAAACAAGTTATAAAAGTGTGTATATATATATATATATATATATATCATCAAGAACATGAAGTTCTCCATGAACCCTTGACTTACAAAGTCCGAAAACTCACCGATCGGAACCGGAGAAGTAACTACCAAAGATAACAAGGGGTGTATATTATATATATATTTTACAACCATATTCAAGTATTATTAAGACTATATAAGCAAATTAGAATGAAAGATTAAACTTAGTTTGACTTTTGGAAGTCAAAGCTTCAAGAACACTAAGAAAATAACATTAACATCTTTGTATTTGGGAGAGATTTTGGAGTTGTAGCAGGGGAAAATGAAGGGACATGGTGGTGTATATATAGGGTAAGTTGAAATGACCAAGCATAAATGGTTTTGCATAAAAATGGGATGGTTTAAGTCACATGTTTGCATAAAAACAACCAAAACTGGGCTGCTGATCTGATGGGGCGTCGCGCCACGCGATGGGGCTTGGCCACCCCCATCGCTCCACGCTATGGTGTGCAGGCCAGAAATCCCAAAGTTCCAAAAATGACTGTTTTGGCCCCCGAAGTTCGTTTCAAGTGATTTTTACGCGATTTAATGACCGAAAAGGATGTTTCAAGACCCAACAAGTGTAAAACAATATTGTAACATAAAATCCAACATTTTGAATATATCAAGGCTTTCGGTTTATAAAACGGGTCGTTTTACATAATAAACAAATACGAAACAAAAATAAGATTGACCCGAAATTGACGAATGTCACACGTCGTATTCTATCTTACTTGAATATGACTTTTCTGCCTTGTATCAACTATTAAATAAATTTTGAATTAATGTTTTTATAAATTATTGAAGTAATAACTAAGATTTTCTATTATTATGCCCCTCGAGTAAAGTTTAAAATTATCGAATAGTGGTTTTTCAAAATTCCCCATTTTAAATAATCAAACTATATACTTTTGTCTATTTAAAGATGTCTCACTTAAAACTCCTTTCCATAAAGGATTTCTATTCTTAAAAAATTATATTTTCAAGTGTTTTGTAAATTCACACGATTGGAAGAATCATGTGGACCATCCGACGATGAAAAAATTATGGTCTGGAACATAATTAACGAAGTCCTCGCATGGAAATCATGATGCGTAAGATTGTATGTCACAAAATAGAATCGTAGGTAGTTGAGATAGCGGTACAAATGTAAGGATGATAAGAACATGGTGAATACACAGTTGATACATCCTATATATAAGTGCACTTATCGGATTTGCAATTGGAGCGTTATTTTAACTATTCAAAGTCTTGCATTATGATTAATTTTAAAATTTAATTTAAAATTTTATTTTCCTCAAAAATTTAATGGTGTTGTTATAGTATCTTTTAATTTCGGGACGAAATTCCCTAAAGTATGAGAGACTGTAACAACTCAGATTTTAAACTATTATTTTACAAACTGTTACTCAAATCGTTTTATGTTCGGGAAATTTTATTGAAAGTATCGCGTTATTCAAGTTAACATTATTTTATTTATATTTATTTATCCTATTCAATTAATATATATATATATACAGTTACTTTGAAATATATACATTTTTAACCCGTACCCAAACTTTAACCTCAAAGTGATCCCAACCCTAATCTTCAAGTACTATTTTGCAAAATCTGGTAATTCTAATCCAATAACCCATAACCCATGATCCAAACCTGTTTTCAAACAACCCTTAACCCGATTATAACTTGTGCCTTAATTCTCGTTGTTATTTGGGAAATCAAATCAAGATATGTGTTATCTTGCTATAATCGGCCTACCGACCTTTCAATTAAGAATAACATATCCTAATTGATTCGTATCTGCCATTATATTGAAACCGTCTTTATCCCGTTTATGGTTATACATGTAAACGAGCAATACAATTCAATTAAACCTGCATACATAACCCATATACCAGCGTCGTCAAAACCCCTATAACCCATGTAAACGAGCAATACAATTCCTAGCTTCATTAGTGCCGGTCACTATCTTCGCAATTAAACCCGCGTATAAGCTTCGTTGAAGGTAATTAATAGGTTATTTTAGTTTGTCTCTAATGCACAAACATTAACCCTAAGGTTAATTGAATCAACATTAAACGAATTGATGTTCTAGGGTTCCTTATTTTTTCTGGTTTGCTTATGTACTGGTTATGTATTTTTGAAATCAATTAGGAACCAGATAAAACACGCTGGTGTGTATGTATTGTTAATTAGGGTAATGGAGGGCGCGGGTTCGAGCCCCTCCAGACCCGTTTTGATGATTTTATTTTTGGAATTTTGTTTAAACTATTATATGTAATTCTTTAATCAATTAAATTATGTTTCAAACATTATAAATACAATAAGTAAATCAATGTTTAATCAAAACCGACATATAAATCGATCATTTTTCCAAACTTTGGTTATATATATATATATATGTATATATAATAGATTATTAAAGGTTTTAATAATTAAAAAGAGTATTAATCTAAGATATATATATATATATATATATATATATAATCTTGTTAATTAATATATTAAAATACATAATATACCTATTTATTTTATATAATTATTAAGTATTTTATAAAAGGTTTTATTTTATATAAATTATTTAACATCTATTAATTTTTATTTACACTATTTAATTTAAAAGAAAACTTTATTAATATGAAAATATATATAAACACATTAAACATATTTCTGGTTTAAAATGAACATTTAAAATAAGTTTCTTTATATAATCTATAAAAATCTTTATAAACGTTTATTTAAGTATTTTTATGTAACTTATATAATTAAATCATACTATTTACGATAAAACTTTGATAATAAAATTTATAATAAATTTAAAGAAATTAAATAATAAATATTTTCAGCAAGAACACTCGATCACCAAATCACGAATTCCCTACCCAATCTTAGCTTCGTATTAAATCAATATTTATTTTTCCATAATTATTATTACTTAGGATTCTCGTCGGTACCATTCCCGAAGAGCTTCGTTTACCGCTTTCTTACCTAATAATTAACTCTTGCTTATTTGCTAAGTTGAGTAATCACTCTGCTTTTTACTAATTTTAATTATTTTGGAGACATATGCATACTTTATCTATTTACATATTATTTAATACTCAACTTGAAACTGTTTGTCTTGTGTGTTTAATGATTTATACCTAACGTTTTATGTGCTTATATGCTTTGCTAGAATACATGCCGAAGAGGTCCATAATATTCTCAGTCTAGTATGATCATATGATCAGTTCATCTGACATCAGGCTTACGGACATCATTATTTACTTGCTCATTGGTTAAATTGCTTATCTCACTTGACACAGTTTGTACTTTTATTTATTTATTATATATTATATTAAGGGCATGTTTGGGATTGAGTTTGAAAAATGCTTATTGGCTTAGGGCTTTTTCAAAAACCTATTTTGAAAATCCAGAATTTGGGGCTTTTGAAAAAAACTGCTTTTTAACCCTTTCAAAAAACTAAAATAAGAAAGTTTTTTTTTCATTGCCAAATACATTTAAACTTATTGGCTTTTTGAAAACACCAATAAGCCGATAAGCATTTTTCAAACTCAATCCCAAACATGCTCTAAATCTCACTTAACTGGTGTTTTACTCACTCAACATGTGCTGTTGACAAACCTTTCTATTTTATACGCATATCTAGGTTATTGTTTGAATTTAATGCAACTTGGTGAAGACATAGTGAAGATTTAAGTTGGAAAAATAACAAGACTTAGATTTGTATTCGTTGTTTGTTTAATAAATTATACTTTGTATTTGAAATTATTTGAGTATTTAATTAAATTAAATAGATATTGTCACATTTAAATTATTGCATGATAGTACCTTGAGAGTTGTGAGCAATCATTTCACGCCCTGGAATTTCCGTCGTAGGTTGGGGTGTGACAGATTAACCTTCATTCACCACCTTAATCTTGAATTGTTTCTCTTGTTATCTTTATTCCTTCTTTTCTACTGACTATAGCATACTTGCTCCACCGACTCTTCAAACTTAGCATTTGATCCTTTAGTTTTTAACTTTGTAGCTACACTGCCATTTTTCTTCCTCGAATCGCTTCTTCTCATCAACTCGTTCTTGACCAATACTTTCAGGTATTCCAAACATCATTCGGAATCGTACCAAACCGAATATTCACTTTCATAATCGATTTCACATCATAACTTTCACTCTTTTCATATTTAAAGTTGTTAGGATTACAACATATTTGAAGCTTGATGTTGTGCATCTGATTCAGATTTCTCTGAACCTTCACCAACAATCTCTATTTCTGACCATATAGCCTCAATACCCCCATTGGCTATTTCAATCTTACATCCTTCTTTATCCAATGACCCAAACTAAGAAGATTTTCATCGATGTGCTTTTCAATATCCGAATCCGTATCCGAAATTACGGATATCCGAAACTTCGGATATCCGTTCAGATAATCCAACGGATATCCAAAAATCTTAAGAAAAGAAAAAAACTTAATTTGTAGATATACTATTTAACAATAATTATGATATATATGTGATAATATTAATCTTGGATATCAATACAATAAATACATATTCATAAAAAACTACAACCCATATGTTGGAACTACAGGGAAACCACCACAAAGCCATGGACCACCACACAACCACAAATTAGCAGTGGCCACGAATCGCCATCAACCACCAACTGTTTCCTACTCCTAATCCAACCGAAACAACTGTTTTAGCTGGCGTTTGAATGGTTCGAACGATTGAAAAAAAGGTTTTGTGTTCGGTGGGGAAGTATTAATCTTCAGGTATCAATGTTTGGTGGGAAATTTTGATTTGCGTACATTCAAGTTTGGTAGGGAACTATTAATTGACATATATATGTGTCCAAGTTTGGTGGGTCACAGTTTTTCAATAACAACCTTTTTATAATTCACAGATTATGTATATACAGTGTAATAACATGCTTGTTAGTCCAGACGGATCAAACACACGAATATGCAAACGAACATGCGATATAGGGAGATAACTCGTGACCCTTTTGTATAATCAAACGAACATCACGAACATACAAGGAGAAGAGACTCCTCTTGACACAAAATAAACAATAATTTAGACCCATGTTTATTATAGTTTTACTAAACTTGCTCTAGAAGCTAATTACATAATTTCTTCTCCAACATGAAATATTTTCTAAACTTATTATAATTCAATTAACTAAAATAAAACATAATAAAATAAACCCTTAAATTTATAATAAATCAGGATTAACCTTCATTCACCCCCTTAATCTTTATTCCTTCTTTTCAACTGACTATAGCATACTTGCTTCACCGACTCTTCAAACTCAGCATTTGATCCTTTAGTTTTTAACTTTTTAGCTACATTGCCATTTTTCTTCCTCGAATTGCTTCTTCTCATCAACTCGATCTTGACCAATACTTTCACGTACCTCAAACATAATTTGGAATCGTACCAAACTGAATATTCTTCATTTTCATAATCGGGTTCACATCATAACTTTCAGTCTTTTCATCTTTAAAGTTGTTAGGATTACAACATATTTGAAGCTTGATGTTGTGCATCCTATTCAGATTTCTCTGAACCTTCACCAACAATCTCTATTGCTGATCATATAGCCTCAATACCCCCATTAGCTATTTCAGTCTTTACATCTTTCTTCATCCAATTGACCTAAACTAAGAAGATTTTCACCCAACTGATTTTCACTATCCGAATCTGTATATGAAATTTCATATATCCGAATTTCAGATATTCGGAACTGTTCGGATAATCAAACGGATATCCGAAAATCTTAAGAAAAGAAAAATACTTAATTTATATATATATATATATGCTATTTAACAATAACTACGATATATTTGTGATAATCTTAATCTTGGATATCAATACGATGAATACATATTCATAAAAAACTAAAACCCATATGTTGGATCTACATAGAAACTACCACAAAGCCATGGACCACCACACAACCACAGATTAGCACCGGCCACGAATCACCATCAACCACCAATCGCTGCCACTCCATACTCCATTGCTCCTTCATAACCCTTTTATTCTCTATATCTAATCGACCTTAATCGTAGATCTTCATCCCCATCCTCGTTTTTATCTTCCAGATCTGTGAGCGTCTGGATGGGTTTGGTGGCAATGGGAGGTGGTGGCCGAAACTAGGGTGGTGTGGTGAGTGCAGCGGTGACTGGAATGCAGATGCTGAGGAGAGGAATTAAAGGGGGCTAGGGTTTTTATGGAAAGATGGGTATTGGGTAATATATTGAATAATAAAAAAATTAAAATTATTTAATTTCGGATAGTTCAGATATCCAAACTATCCGAAAATATTCAGAATCACAATCCGAATCTGAATTTACGGATACCCGAGATTCGGATATCCGAAATTTCGGATAATTCGGATTCGGATTTTTCGGATATTTCAGATTCAAATATTTTTTAACACCCCTAGCATGCTATTTAGATCTTGGGCAACCGGTTAAAACTTGACGAGAGGAAATAATTGGAAACTCCTACGATAGTACAACGGAGGTAGATGGAATTGGTGAGCGGCGAGAAGATGTAGAGGTGTTGAGAGATAAGCTGGGGCCTGGGATGGTAATCAGTGAAAGAGAGTTAGAGATTAGGGTTTCTAGTTTGATATGTATATATGATATGTATATATATTTTTATATAAAAAATAAACAATATCTCGGATAGTTCGGATATCCGAGCTATTCAAAAATTTTCAAAATTACTATCCGAATCCGAATCCGAAAATTCGGATATCCGAGATTCGGATATCCGGATTTTCGGATAATTCGGATTCGGATTTTTTTGAACACCCCTAACAGTCACATTACCTTTTCTTTTTTTGATTTCGATCTCGGATCCATCACCAGACTTCACTTGACCTGAAACTCGTTCATACAAGGTAGTGAAAAACTCTTTATTTCCAGACATATGATGACTTTCACCGTTATCTAAGTAACACGTTCCTTCATTCTTTTCAAATCACTAGGGAAATGATAACCCTTTCTTCATTCAAACTTACTTTCTTTATTGAACAAAATAAACACAACCACAATCACATTACCTTTACCTTTTGATTTTGATCTCGGATCCATCATGACCAGACTTCAATTGACCTGAAACTCGTTCATCAAAGGTAATAAAAAACTCTTTCTTTCCAGACATATGATGACTTGCACCATTATCAAGTATCATGTTCCTTTATTCTTTTCAAACACACCGGGATAACCTTTTCTTCATTCAAACTTACTTTCTTTATCGAACAAACTACCATGAACAATGCATGATCAATATCATATTTTTTTGTCACGCTTCTTCATTCCCTTTGCTTGGTTCTTACATTCGTTCGAGTAGTGCCCAATCTTATCACAGTTGCAGCACGTTACACACTTTCTTTTGGCTTTCCAATCTTTAGGGTTCCTTTTATAGTCTTCATCACATTCATAATTCTCACGTTCACTATTCCATCTTGGATTCCCTCTTCCTCATCCGTTGTATTTTCCACGGCCTTTACCACGTCCTCGGTAGTTTTCAACTTTCTTTTCAGTTTTGGTGAACAAGAGCTGACTTTTGGATGAACTTTCATTTACATTCTTCAACTTCTTTATTCTTAATATGCCTTTAAATGTCCAAATACATCTTAAACCGCCATTTTTTCGATGTCTGCGAGTAGCTCCATCGAAGAAACAATAGATAAATATTTTCCCGACATAGAGTTCAAGAATTTTCTTACCAAAACCTTTTCTCAAGTACCTCTCCCAAGCTCTTGTATTTTGACTGTACTCCACCCAACTTCGCCGCATAATCATCAATACTCTCTGTCTCCCCCATCTTCAATCCATCTAACTCGGTTCTTAGCATTTGAACATGAGCTTTCTGAGTTCTTTCTTTGCACCAAGATAATGAACTCTTAAAGCATCCCAAACATCTTTCGGTTCTGAGTACTTGGCCATCTGTAGCATCACGTCTTCAGGTAGCGTTTGGAAGATAACACCTAACCCCATAAGCTTCTTTCTTTCTTCAATTATGTCCCGTTTTCCTTATCAATCGCATCTTGCACACCTTCAACACCCAAGAAAATTTTAACCATAACCGACCATGATGCTTAGTTGGTCGAAGTTAACTTCAGCGCTTGCAAAACAAAACCACATATCGATTCTTTCATTGTCCCTGGGCTCCCTTCTTATTTATCATCGGCCATGTCAGGATCCTAACATAATCGACAAAGAATTAAACGATTCTAATTTAACTTTTACTTTTTTTCGATCTCTCTGGTTCCAACAATGAACAAAAATAAATATGTTGCGACAACTTAAAACGTTTCCAAGAAACCAAGGTAATTGTTAAAATCAGGAAACAAATTATATGGCGGCTACATGTGAAGACAAAACAAAAGAAACAAATTGCAACTCTTTTGATCATAGAATAATTAATAGGTTTTATTATATTGGAATCAGTCAACAAACCTTTTTTCTTGCTTCCGGTGTTTGAACACCAGTTAACTGAACAAAGTGAATGATGTGAAACTTTACTTACGAGTCGTAGCTCTGATATCAATTGTTGGCCCAGGCAGATCAAACAATCAGATCAAACTAACGAATATACAAACGAACATTAGATATAGGGAGACAACCAACGACTCTTTTCATATAATCAAACGAACTTAACAAACGAACATCACCAACATACAAGGAGAAGAGACTCCTCTTGACACAAAATAAAAAATAATCTAGACTCCTATCTAGTCTTACTAAACTTGCTCTGCAAGCCAATTACATATTTTCTTCTCCAAGATGAAACATTTCCAAAACCTACTATAATTCAATTAAATAAAATAAAACATGATAAAATAAACTCTCAACTTTATTAATAATTCAAGATTAACCTTTAATGCGTTCATGTTTCATGCAGATATGCATGCAATGTACTATGTATTATTCGGTGCAAACGCCTAATTTAGTTTCATGTAACATATATATGCATGAGGCTATCTTTTTCTTAAACATGGCGGGGATATTATTTTTGGTTTTGGCCGCACGTAGGAGATATTGTGTTGGTAATACTCATTTATCTAGTAGTATCAAGCTAACACTGGTTGGGATATGGAATTAGCAACTCGAGAGCGAAAAATCCGTAGGAGCAAGGTCGCTGAAAAACATAGTCACCGGAAATTGAGGAAATTGGAGTGTACCGAGGAAGGAGTAGAAATGGGTGGGAAGGGGGTTACGTTTTAATATTTATTAATATTTTATTATTTCCGCTAGATTGTGTGTAGTGGAGGGTTAAGGGGCTAACAGCTAGCCAGATCACAACCAATATACGCGGCTGCCAGGCCAGGCCACCAAGAACAAAATCACAAGGTTTAACATGCGTGAAGGGAAGAAAAGAAAGAGGTGGTCATTGGGAGGACTAATCAACAAATCCTTGTGTGAAAATCATTATGCCCTTGTGAAAGGTGATTTAGTTAAAAGTCCACCACTTATGTTGCACTTTAACATAGTTAAAATTCACTATACACATAGGTAGCTTTTTTGTATATAGAAAAGACAGTGGGAATGAAACGATTCATTACCTGGAAATGAAGAAAGTGGTTTTTGGTTGCTCAATGGAATTAAATCATCCATTACACATGGAATCTCATTCTATCAAAACTATTCCTTTTCATCCCACTTCTTTTTTTTTCATTCCATTCTTTCCTCACCCTATTTTCTCAACACCACCATCACCTAACAACCACCACCACCGCCGCCGCCACCACCACCACCTTACCACCAGCACTACCACCGCCACCTGACCGTAACCATCATCACCACTGTCGCTGCCTGATCACCACCTACGTCGCCGCCACCCTACCATCGCCATCACTAGCAATGCTACCACCGCCATCCCACCTACACCACCACCATTTTCGTCACCGGAGCTACCACCACCGTCGCCATTTCAGTTTTTTTTTTGGGTAAAAATATAAATATATTTGAGATATGAATGTTTTTATTATTTCCATTTTATTCATATAATTATTTTTAGATATCAAACAACATAAAGTAATTATTCATTTTATTCCAATAAGTTAACCAAACAAGACAAAGAAATGGTAATGATCCATTTCATTCACTTGTTCATTCCATTACTTCCAACCAAACATACCCATAGTTTTACGAAGAACATGGTTTGTATAGTTTCTCAAAGCTGTTTAATATGCATCATTCAAAGTTGACAAACTTTTTATAGTATTAAAATGTGCTTCAAACCGAAAAACATATATATCAAACATACAAACATATTTATACTACTTATAATACATCATCGATAGGCTAATTAAGACACTTAAGTTTTAAAAAATTTATAACTTAATTAACAAATGATATAACTTATATAACATGTTGAAGATGAACAAAGTACTCCATTAAAAAATATTATGCACGTAAACTTTAATTCTTTAAATAAAAATAGTTGTAATTTTGCCCATTGACTTTAATTAACTTTTATAAATTTAAGTAATAGTTACAACCTTAGCCTTTTAACTTTTAACCATATATTTGTTTTTTAATTTCATATTTAACTCAACTTTCACCCACGGCTTTTAAACGGTCATAATTTTTTCATATGCTAATATTTTTTTTATAAACTGGCACCATAAAAACGAGAAATTTATTATCTTTAATTTGAGTATGATATTGCTTTAGTTTTTTTAGTTAAAGAAATTAACATTTACGTAGCGGTGCTTGCGATCCGGTTTTGATGGTTTTTTTTAAATTAAACCATTAGTAGTGGTTTTTGATCATCGAAAACCGAAACAGAACCATTAAAAAATTGAAACCAAACAATTACCAACGGCCTGTGTTCCCGTCTAGTTTATATTAAAGCTCGAAGAGGCTAGTTTTTACAAAAGCTCTGGATTATTTTTTTGTAAACTTTTAAAATTTACAAAAAACGACAAGAAGCCATAAACCAAATTACAACGAGAAAACACACTCAAACTACATACTGGATCTAACGGATTATTTTGGTTATTTATCCGTAAGCTTAATTGGTAGGGTTAGTTGGATATCTTTAAAAGATTTAAAGTAGTCGTCTATACGTATTAAATGCAGGGGCGGACCCACATAGAACCCATCGGGTCCCAGGACACCAATTTCTTTAAAAATTATTAAGAGACGGTATATTAAATTTTATAAGGACCTCATAAAAATAAATACTTGGAACCCAAGCAATTAAGGTTGAACTAGTCTAGTGAAAAATCCCTTGTTTTTCCTTTGAGAGGTTGCATGTTCAAGTCTCACCCTACTTTGTTTTTATTGTTTTTTTATATCCTAGTCAATATTAGTTATTTGGTTAGAGTATTTGTGTTTTTCGTTATTTTCTCACATATAGCTATTATCACCATGCAACATATATAATGACAACATGGATTTTGCATATTATTTTATTATTTATCTTGTGTATGCATATTATAATTAATCATTTATTTGTGTTAGAGTTAGTTTTTCATGTTTAGTCATGTATGTAAGACCATATATATAGCTTACGTTTATGTTTTTCGGGTATGAATAAAAATCCAATGACATCATATTTCTGTGTTTTATTATGTTCATTGCCTAGACCCGACCCGAATAACGACCGGCCTGAAAATTTTGTAAACCGAAAAATTTGGGGCCCCATTGACAAAAAATCATGAATCCGCCACTGATTAAATGAACACCATCTCCCAGTTTATAAATTCTGCATCGACTTAATCTTCAAACATCAACAAACATTGACTCATGGATTCATTTCTTCTTTCTCCAATGAAGATAAATCTTCTCCCCGTGTGTGCAGTACTTCTTTGTGTAAGTTCTTGTTTGAAAATATATATATACATATATGTGTTTGTGAACGTTCTAAGCTGAATAACTTTTTACGAGGAGAAAAAGGTAAATCCTTCATTTTTTATATCTTGACAATTGTTAAAATTTATGAAAGTTAATGTTGAATTATATGTATAGTTATTTATAGAATCAACACATGCATTACCTGTGTAGGATTTACTACATACAACTTACACATGTAAGCAACGTTTGGAAATGTAAAGTAAAAAAAAAACTAATATAGACAAATTAGTTAAATGGTTTATGTGATATAACAACATCTGAATCTTGAATGTATATTTGCAACGAAATGGTTGTCGGAAGTTTCAAATTCGTTTTGGTTTTATAAATGTTCTTATTTCTTTTCATAAAAAGTAAATATAATATCTAATTAGCAGCTCTTACAACTATTTACAGCGCAATATTTTATTGAACCGGCCAAAACCCAAAGCATTAATCTGGCACTATGATTTGCTAGTATTTTATGATTAAACTATCAATTGTGTTTCATCTCTATACGTATAACACTAGTAGATATATACACTAGTAGATGAAGCTAAAACCACATATATATAAAACAATAAGACTATATTCATCCATAATGGTTAAAAACACAAACACTTTCATCGGCTTTACACTAGATTAATTTCCACTAATTCAGTATCACTACTATTTACATTTATTTATCATAATCAAAGTTATTCATTTTTACCAAATCAAAAAGTTATGTAAACTATTATAAAAGAATAAATACAATGTTTGTAAAATAATTAGAATGATTTAAAGTTAAAAATAAATGTAGTGAATAAGTCTTTACTACGTATGATATACAAGTAGTTCATGCACATCCAATCAAATTAAAATAATAATAATTAACGGTATATTTGAATACAGTCTGAATTGTGTATATTTGTGGTTTGCTTATCAGGTAGTATTCGTAGGAAGTCATGCAGTGACTGCAGAAGTTTACTGGAAGTCTGTGTTATCAAACAATCCTATGCCAAAATCAATCAAAGATCTTCTATACACAGGTTTATTCTAACATTTTTTAAACTTGTACTATTATGTAATGCCACAATTTTTGAAAAAAAATTTTAAAATAGGAAGAAGATGAAGTATAAAATGGATTATAGAAAAGAGAAAAGATGTATTAGAAAAATATGAGATCCACCAATGGCGGATGTCAACAAACATGTATGGCCCGTCAGATCTTGTCTGGTGAGATATAAGACAACCAGGTGTTCTGCCATTTCAAATGGCGGAACACGAATATTTTCGTGTTCCGCCATTTGAAATGACGGATGCCAACTTTGGTGATCCGGCAGTTTGACTGGCAGGTCACGATTTCCAAAGTAGGCTACCCTTATATGTAAAAGTAAATTTGATGGACATCCGCCATTTGAAATGGCGGATGTAAATAGTGATTTTAACTGATTTGACAACAACATCGGTCCCTTTTTCTTTATATTATTTACTTTTTTCTTTTTATTATTTACCTAATAACCTTTTTTAATTAACCTTATTTAAGAAATAAAAAAAAGGTGTATTTAACAAATAACGTTTTTAAAATACGTTTTGTCTCTTTATTATTTATTAGTTTTCTAAATGTCATTATTTAAAAAAATACAATATTTAATATTAAAATGATTTTTTTAAATAAAAACACCATGTTTTAATATTTTGATGGACATGCGTCATTTGAAATGAAAGATATCATCTTGATATCCGTCATTTCAAATTGCGGATGTGAATAGTGACTGATTTGACCACACCAGTCCCTTTTTCTTTATATTATTCACTTTTTTCTTTTTATTATTTACTTAATAACATTTTTTAAATACCTTATTTAACAAATAAAAAGTGTATTTAATAAATAACATTTTTAAAATACGTTTTGTCTCTTTATTATTTATTAGTTTTTTAATTGTCATTATTTAAAAAATACAAAATTTAATATTAAAAAGATTTTTTTTAATAAGAGAGAGAAAAGATGTAAATAATAAAAAGAAAAAAGTAAATGATATAAAGAAAAAGGGACTAGTGTGGTAAAATCAGTCACTATTTACATCCGTCATTTGAAATGGCGGATGTTAAGATGACATCTTCCATTTCAAATGGCGGATGTCCATCAAATTTAATTTTACACATAGGGGTAGCCTACTTTGGAAATTGTGACTTGTCAGTCAAACTGTCGGATCACCAAAATTGACATCCGGCATTTCAAATGGCGGAACACGAATAAAATATTCGTGATCCGCCATTTAAAATGGCGGAACACCTAGTTGTCGGACACCTCACCAGACAAGATCTGACAGAGCCTACATGTTTGTTGACATCCGCCATTTGAAATGACAGATCTCCTATTTTTCTAATATATCTTTTCCCTCTCCTATAATCCATTTTACCCTTCATCTTCTTCCTGTTTTAAAAAATTTTTCCACAATTTTTAGAAGAAAACGATGTCTTACTTTGTTAGGTGTTCGAAAAGGCGGAGTAGAAGTGCCCATCGGCTACAAGGCGAACCTGTTAGTTCTCGGTGCAGAAATATGGTTTAACAATAACTACACTATATCCGCGACTCAGCTCATTGATAATCCGAATGTTGCATTGTTTTTCCTAAAAAACGATTTGCATCAAGGCACAAAAATGAACCTACATTTCATTAAAACCGCCCAAAACTCGACGTTTTTACTTCGGAAAGTCGCTGACTCGATACCCGTTTCATCAAGCAAGCTTCCCCAAATCTACCACAAGTTCTCGGTTAAACCCGGCTCCCTAGAAACCAAAATCATGAAGCAAACACTTAGCGAATGTGAGAATATAGGCATCGAAGGAGATGATAAATCTTGTGCGACTTCATTTGAATCCATGGTCGATTTCAGTACTACCAAACTCGGTAAAAACGTGAGACATTTCATCCGAGGTAATGAACAAAGAAAGTACCCCGTTACAAATTTACAAAATCGAACAAACTAAAAAGCTTGCTGCAAATAAAGCTGTGGTTTGTCATAAGCAAAACTATGCATACGCGGTCTTTTCTTGTCATAAAACCGTTAGTGCTGAAGCGTATGCAGTGTCTATGATCGGTGCAGATGGTACGAAAGTGAATGCAGCTGTGGTTTGCCATACTAACACCGAGAAATGGAACCCGAAATACTTAGCGTTTCAAGTGCTTAAAGTGAAACCAGGAACCCTTCCAATTTGTCATTTCTTACCTGAAGATCATATTGTTTGGGTTCCATACTAGTAAACTCAGCAGGAAAACACATACTAATGTGTGTATTTTAAAATCTATAAACTATATATATTGAGTGGTGTTGATGCTACTTTTATTTTATCAGTATTGGTAAATAAAGATTAAGTACTGATTGCTTATTACTTAATGATATGCATGTTTACTGTTTTGAGTAATATATAATATAAACATGACAATTAAATAAATTGGAATTATCTCATATTGAAATCACTGTTTCATTGAGTTTGATACATACATGCCTTTGTTCTTGAACTGGTGCATCAATACTTTCAATAGGCTAGCGCCTAGCCGCATAGTGTGTATAATAATTACAAAATTAACCTACTACTTACTATAAATTCATTTTTTACCATAGACTTTAACTTTGAGGGATGTTAGCTAGTGAACAGAAACAACAAAATGGTTATACGATTAGAGAGAGATCAAATAACTTGGTGATTGAAAAAAAATATACAGTGATAAGAGCATTAAATACATGCATATATATACCATTTAACGGCTACTTAATGTGTAATGATAATTGTTAAGAGCGTTTCAACTGGTTAACTATAATCAAACTAATGTACCGATATTAATAATAACTAGTAATCGTACCCGCGCGTTGCCGGGGGCCTAGTTGTTGGCATGTTTTGTTTCGGTTGGACATGTTCATGTGGTCATTCGTATTATGCAACCACCATGTAATTGGTATATTAGAGGTTAAGTAGCACGCTTACATTTATAATTAAGTTCGAAATTCAAATATACAAAATATCCAGTATCCAAGGTCCCTAAACACGTGAAGAAAATGAAACAAAATATATGATGTGACAAAAAAAGATTAGCGAAATCTGAAACCCCTAGACTCATGAATAAAATGAGGATTACCGTATCCAAGCCTTCGAAGAAGAACCCTCAAAGATTTGGCAAACTGCATCATTGATTCATCATTAAAACATCACAATTCCAGCATTCTCAATTCATAATCATCTTTCTTGTTGACGGGTCATCCCTTGGATGGTGTTGATGTTCGAATACACGGAGCTGGAGTGGTTTTTGTTTTCATGGAAGTGGCGGTACTACTAATGATTGCTTTGTCCATATCTGCGAAGTATAAAGATATTATATTAGTATAATTTACTTTGTATCAGACTTATTAGGCTCCAATTTTATGCTTAGTAATATTTTACCAAATGTTTTAACCTTCTATTGGTTCTGACTTTGACCTTGTAAAGTCTATAAGGATAACCCAACCCGACCGACTCAGCGTAATACAACAAAATTGGCTTTAAGAACCAAAGGCAAAACAATGATAAAGAAAGGTTTTTTTAACCCATCTCATCAGTAATAAAGAAATAAAATCAAAAAGTGTCTTTTGACTTTTGAAAATCATAAACCTTTTTGTTTTTGCAATCATCCATCAAAACGTTTTTTACCCATCTGAGCATTAAAAAAATGAAATTCAAAACCTTTTTGACTTTTGAAAATAAATAAATTTCTTGAAAACAGAAGAAGGGTTGGTGAAACCAAGTCGGGCGAGATTGGGTCACGGACGTGTAGATTGGGTAATAGGTCTGGTCAAACCATTTAACCAACTATTGGGAAAATGTCTTAACCCACTTGCAGACAAGCAAGCTGCAACTAAAATGATAAAACAGAATCCCTTATATATGTTTTCAGTAATAACCGGTAGAACATAGAGAACTAAACAATATGATCATACAAAAGTCAATAACGCATCATCAAATCGGTTAACACCTTAACAATAATAAATCAAATGTAAATTAATAAACTTAAAAGTATCCACATGCAAATAGAATTCATTTTTATGTAACATGCTTTCGGGTATTTCTTGTAGGCGTGAGCATTCGACAACAGCTCAACATGAGCAATGATTGCGAGTATGTGGATGATGAAGATTGGGAAGAATCTGACAGTGACGCAAACCCTCGTCATAAGGCGAAAGGGAAGCGTAAAGAAGACTTCCACTCGAAGAGA
The DNA here is from genome assembly GCF_021521415.1 of Bidens hawaiensis. Lineage (NCBI taxonomy): Eukaryota > Viridiplantae > Streptophyta > Magnoliopsida > Asterales > Asteraceae > Bidens > Bidens hawaiensis. The sequence continues at coordinate 910,381 of NW_027491410.1, forward strand.
AATTTCGAGGAAACCTTCAAACCAAAGAACACGGGGGAAACCCACGTGACTTTTCCAAAACTTTAAGACCAACTGTTACGAATGCGGGAACGTCCAAATTTGCAAGGGACATTGCGGAAGCAATTGCTCCAAAGAGTGCCAAACAGATGTCCAACATAGGCACTTACGATGACATATCTGACCCGGACGATCACTTGAACAGATTTATAGCGGGGGCAACCGTCAGTAATTGGACGGAACCCACATGGTGCTACATGTTCCAGATGACGCTCATCGGGGCAGCCAGAGCGTGGTTTGATCGTCTACCGGTCCACCACATCTACGATTGGGCAGACTTCTAGCAAAAGTTCAGCCAACACTTCAGTCAACAAAGAAAATATACTGAAGAGCAATGGACGATCCTCAACTGCATCCGAGAGGAAGATGAATCTTTGCTAGACTTCATCACTCGATTCAACTCAAAGAAGCTAAGTCTGGGCACTATTAGCGAAGATCTTGTTCGCGCCGCTTTCATCCAGGGCGTTGAGTACCCAGAGCTCATCCGCACGTTGACGGGTAAAGATGGCATGCCATCCACGTGGGATGCCATCATGACGGCAGCTAAACGCTTCGCCGAGACGGAGAAGCAACTGTGTAGAAATCTTCCCCAGAGCACAAACCTCTACACGCAGAGAACAAGAGAAAATAACGTCCGTACCGCCCGACAAAATAAGAAGAGGAAGCTTGGTATTTGGCAGTCAAGGATAAACTTTGACACCTCATCCAGCTCTTGCCCTCTCTTAGGCGGAAGGGGCAACACGGACTCGTCGAACAGGAATCCCAGGTGGACGCCACTCACCAAAAGCGTCACCGAGATATTTGCCACCGAGAAACTCCCATGGCCAAAGGCTCCAATAATCCGACAGCGTCATAACGCTGATCAGAGCAAATCCTGTGACTTCCACGGGACCAAAGGCCACACCACGGAAGAATGCACATCTTTGAAGGATATCGTCGAAACATTCGTCAAAGATGGGAAACTCACACACCTCGTGGCGTCAATCAAGAACGGTGGGAGGAATGACAATCGGTACAAAGGCAATGGACGAAAGCCCGTCGACATCAGCATTCACATGGTTCATGGCAACGTCAGAGGAAGAAAACGACGAACAACAAAGACAAGTGCGTGGAAGGAAGCTGAAGTGCGCTTCCCGCATGTGCCAGGAGGACCCAACAAAGAAGGCCCCATAGTCATCAAAAGCCAGCTGGGGCACTACATCACCTCCCGCACTCTTGCTGATAACGGCGCTTCGTCAACGGTCATGTACAGGCAGTTCTTCGACAAGCTAGACGACGAAGACAAAGAACGCCTAGAAACGGTTTACGCCTCGATGGAAGGGTTCGATGGCAGCACAAACACCCCCTTGGGTATCCTATCTTTCCCCGTCACTCTCACGGACAGGGAGTACTCCCGCACAGAAGACGTGGACTTTGTCGTAATGAGGAAGCCACACCACACATACGACATATTCTTCGGAAGAGATGGGATGGCAAGATTTAATGCCATGGTGTATTCGGTCCATGGCATGATGGGATGGCCAACAGCTGAGGGTGTCGCGATGATCACGGGTATTCCCCAGGTATGCATCGCATCTGTCTCATCTAAACCCAAACCAAAGATGGCTAAACCAACCATTACCGAGCCGGAAGAATGGGCCTTCAATGGCAAGTACCCTGACCAGGCCGTTACCATTGGCCTAACGATCACTAATCCCACGTGCACCTTACTCAAACGCTTATTGCAAAAAAATGCTGACATCTTCGCGTGGACACCAGCTGACATGACTGGTGTACCCCGAAGTAAGGCGGAGCATAAGCTCAAGTGTGACCCGGCTTTTACGCCGGTCATACAAAAGCGTCGTGTAATGGGTGCGGAACAGGCTAACGCGTGTAGAACCCAAGAACCCAAGTCAAGGAACTCCTTGACGCAGGCATCGTACGCGTTAGTAAATATCAAACATGGGTTGCAAATCCCGTCATGGTACCGAAATCCAACAAACAATGGCGCATGTGCATAGATTTTAAAGACCTAAACAAAGCATGCCCCAAGGATTGTTACCCGTTACCCGAAATTGACCTTAAGGTAGATTCGTTAGCACCGTTTCGCCTTAAATGCTTCCTTGATGCGTATAAGGGATACCATCAAATCCACATGGCCGCTGACGATCAGGACAAAACCGCATTTCGGACGCCCGATGGCACATTTTGTTACCAAATGATGCCATTCGGACTTAAGAATGCTGGGTCCACGTACCCACGCCTGATGGACAAAGAGTTCCATGCCCAAATCGGGAGGAACTTAGAAGTTTACATGGATGACTTGGTCATCAAAAGCCTTGAGCCAGAGGCGATGTTGACAGACATCGAAGAAACTTTCAGCACGCTCAGAAAAATAAACATGAAGCTCAACCCGAGCAAGTGTTCCTTTGGGATGGAAGAATGGAAGTTCTTAGGAGTCATCGTTACCAAAGATGGCTTCAGAGCGAACCCTGAAAAGGTCGAAGCCATTATGAAAATGGAATCACCTACTACCATCAAACAGGCTCAGACACTGAATGGACGACTAGTCGCACTTAACCGCTTTTTGGCAAACCATGCGGATAGGTCGTTCCCATTCGTGTCAACATTGAGAAATTGCTTGAAGAAAACGCACTTCCGCTGGACACCAGAAGCGGAAGCAGCTTTTCAAGAGATTCGGTCACGCTTGATCGAACTCCCAACGCTCACAGCACCAGAAGTGGGGGAGGAATTAATTCTCTACCTCTCCGCCACAGACAGAGAAACCGGGGCAGTCTTACTAGTAGAACGAAAAGGCATCCAGATGCCCATCTACTATGTAAGCCGCATCTTAACGGACGTGGAAACCCGGTACTCTACCCTGGAAAAATTAGTCTTAGCACTTGTACAGGCTTCACGCAGGCTAAGACGATATTTCCAAGGTCACCCAATCACCATTCTCACCAACTTCAAACTTGCAAACGTTCTAGGCAAACCCGAGTTGTCGGGACGCCTAGCCAAATGGGCAATTGAGTTGGGGGAATACGCGATAAAGTACAAGCCAAGACCAGCCATAAAAGGCCAGGTCTTGGCCGACTTTATTGCGGAAGTCCCCGCATCGCGGGAAAAAGAGTGCCAGGAAGAGGCTCAACCCTCTCCAGCACAAGACATTAACGATGTCTGGCGACTCTACACTGATGGAGCAGCCAAAAACGAAGGTTCAGGCGCAGGGTTGAAACTAATTAACCCGGCAGGCCAATAATACACTTACGCTATTCGGCTTGATTCCCAAGTACGAACAATGAAGCGGAATACGAAGCATTCCTGGCCGGATTAAGAATTGCGCGTAAGATGGGAGTGAAAAACTTGGAAGCCCACGTGGACTCCATGCTAGTAGCCAACCAGATAAACGGGAAGTACACGGCCGTGAATGACATAATGGCCCTGTACCTTGCACAAGCCAAAACCCTTATGCGCGATTTTAACGATTGCAAAGTGGTGCACATCAAGCGAAGCGAAAACAAATCTGCGGATGCGTTAAGCAAGCTTGCATCGTTAGCCTTCACCCACTTGGGAAAGGACATCCACGTTGAACTTCTTGGAGCATCATCAGTCCCGCACAAGGAAATTTGTGTCATCCAAACCGGCACGGAAACATGGATGACACCAATCATAAATTACCTTGCAGGGGGTATACTACCAGAGTCGAAGACACAGGCAAGAAAGATACGCTGTAAATCACTGAACTATCAACTCATTGATGACATACTTTATAGGCGTAACTTTCTTGGCCCACTCCTCAGATGCGTTGACGACCAAGATGCCGACTACCTCCTAAGGGAAGTACACGAAGGCATCTGTGGAGTACACGCAGGTCCACGCGCAGTTGTAGCTAAGCTAAACAACGCGGGATACTTTTGGCCGGGAATGCACACGGGTGCGCTGGCCTACATCAGAAAATGTAGGTCCTGCCAGCTTTACGCACCCAACATGCATCGCCCGAAGAACGAACTTGTTCCAGTCACTTCTTCATGGCCATTCCAGAAGTGGGCCATCGATGTGACAGGCCCATTTCCCACAGCAGCAGGAAACGTTCAGTTCCTAGTGGTAGCCATTGACTACTTTACCAAGTGGATAGAAGCAAAACCCTTAGCCCAAACAACCGCAAGACATATCAAAAAATTTATTTGGGAATTTATTATTTGTCGTTTTGGACTTCCACAGAATTTGGTGAGCGATAATGGCACCAACTTTGCTGACCAGAAGCTACAAAAATGGCTGAAAGAGCTTCAAATCACTCACACCTTTACCTCAGTGGCACACCCGCAGGGTAATGGTGAGGTGGAAAGAGCAAACAAGAGCATCGTCGACGGCATAAAGAAAAGACTCTTGGAGCATAGATCCGGCTGGGTGGACGAAGTTCCACATGTCCTTTGGGCAAACAGAACGCTGAAAAAAGCAAGCCCGGGCGAAACTCCGTTCAGCCTAACCTATGGCACTGAAGCAATGGTTCCAGTCGAGATTGGTCTACACTCACAAAGAGTCATAACTCAACCAGAAGACAATGATGCGGAAAGACGGTTAGACCTTATGCTAACCGAAGAACGCAGAGACTTAGCCGCAGCGCGTGAAGAGAACTACAAGCGACAAATGCAAAAGTACTACAACACGCGGGTAAAACTCTGCAACTTCAATGTCGGAGACTACATACTGCGTAACAACGAGGCTTCGAACCAAGAGCGCCCAGGAAAGCTGGCCCCGGTCTGGGAAGGGCCATACATTATTAAAGAAGTTTTGGAAAGGGCGCATACCGGCTCGAAAGGCTCGATGGCACCCCCATCCCAAGAACATGGAATGGAGCTCAATTACGCAGATGTTACATGTAGATCAATTCCAAACTTTTAAAAAAAAGGCATAGAGCCACTTCTAATGGAAATGATTCTCCTTATCACATTGTGTTGATAGCCTTACCTTTATACTTATGAATTGACCACACTGATATGCCGGTATTCACCGCATAAGTGAGGGAGGAAGTAAGTCGTTGCGTGTGGAAAGCGGCACAACCCGCATAAACACAAAAACAGCAAATATTTCTAAGGGGAAGATGAGGAAAACCTTCACGCAGGTCAGATATAGATGAAGTTTGGTCATCCTACTAAGTGAAAGTGACGGTCCTACCCGCACAATCATGATAGAGGAAACAAAACATTAACCTATTATTTGACACGCGCCGAAAGGTTAACTTATTCAAAACACTTAGAAAATTGCTAAGTTAAACTAAAATATGCATGAGCAAATCATATAATGTTTACAAGGCAAGGCGTTAACAAAATATTTTTATTCACAATAAAAGTTGTTCAAACATTACAAAATGGCTAGGTATCTACCCGCCTACAAAAAATACAAATCTATCCTAACGGTTGGAAGGAATCTCAAGATTCAAGCCTCGGGACCACTTCCTCCAAACCCACTTGAACCCGCACCATCAGTCGACTGCGGCAGTTCGAGGAAAGCTTTGAGAACAGCGAGCCCGTCATCAGCGGCAGCAACTTCATTAATCTTCTCCACAACCGGATGCGAGAAGGCAGCATACTGGTTCACAGCTTGGTCATAGGCAGCTTCAGTGTTAACATCGTGTAAAGGAAATCTGGAAGGCGGGATGCCTTTCTCTGCAAATCCTAGACCAAGCAAGAAGCCAGCCTTCTCCCCATTCTCATGAGAAGCGTTGAGGGCTGCGCTCAAGGCATCGTCATAAGATGTGTTCGCGAAAATCCGATGCACAACCTACAATAAAAAATATATATAAAAAACTTTTCTAAGTATAAAGAAAAGCGCAAAGCAAAGAAATTATGGAGCTACGCGTACCTACGGCAACGCTTCTCGTAGAAGCCAATCCTTATTAGATAGAGCTTCTTGAAGGGTAGCTTGAGCTTGATCGCGGGCGCGTTCGGCTTCATTCTTGTTGAGGTTGGCAAGCAACACTTCCTTGGCAGCAGCCTCTTCAACGCCTTTAAGCTTGCGCTCAGTGCGATCAAGCACAGCCCTCTGATCCAAAAGCTCCTGTAGCTTCTTGGCATCTTCTAAAGCCAAAGCCTCATCAGCCTGCTGAAGCTTCTCCAGTTTGGCTTTAAGCTCTTCATTCTCAACGCGCAGAGGCTCAGCAACGGCTTCGGCTTTGGTGGCCCTTTCGGTGGCATTACGCGCAGTTTCTTTAGCCAACCTAAGCTGTTCGTTAACAGCTTGGGTAGCCTTGGAACGGGCCTCATGCCTGGCTTGGATCTCGGCCTGAAGGTCCTTGAAGGCCTTCTCTTTCTCCGCAGCGATGGCGGCAAGCCTCTTGTTTTCCTGTCGCAGCGATCGCGCCTGAGCCACCTCCAGGCTACGCGCAGTCTTTAACTTGTCGTTTTCACGACAAAGTAACTCGACACGCGGCTGCATCCGGGCGAGAAGATTCGAAGCTCATTGGACAACCTACCCTCCTGGTAGCTAGCCATTGCCTCCCCCAATGCACCGCTTGGAGCAGCATGGCGCTCCCAGTCGACGCAGTCCGCAGCCGTCCTTAGAGTTGTTCCCTGGCGGATATTCCACCTTGGAGCATACACCTCATTGGAATCCGAAACTGCAAAAACAAAAAACAGTTAGGAAAAGATGATAAGAATGGATAATAGGCCAAAATAACCCCACGCACCTGTAGGGTCGATAACAGGCCGATAGCCGCTAAACCCATCACCTGAACCTAAAGGATATCCATCCAAGAGGTCAAGGAGATGGGAAGGAGGCAAAGGTTGGACTCCCTCATCAACAGAGGTAAGTCTAGAGGTTCCAACTCTAAACATACCTGGAGAACTGGCCCCAACAGAGGTAGTCGCTGACGCCGAATGCGACAATGCAGAAGCCATTGAGGTAGACACCATCGGAGATGAACTCATTTGAGATGAACTCATAACCGTGGTATCAGCCGCAGATGAGCTCGCGGAAAATGTCACCGCCGGTCCGGTGAAGGATGTAGTAAAGATGGCACTGACGGCCGGCGGAGATGACGTCATAACTGGAACAGTTGCTTCAACAGCATGAGCAACTGAACCAGCACCAGAAACAGGCGCAGCCGCCTGGGTCATCGCCTCAGATAGGTTGACCAAACCTATCATCGTGGGTCCTGAACCGCTTCCTCCCGCACCGCTCTCGAAAGCGGATAAGTCCACTCCTGCATGAAGAAAAACAAAAGATATTAAAAACAAAGGCGGAAAGAAATGCGGAAAAGGTGAACAAAAAATATACTTACTGGCTTTCTTGATCCTGAAAGACCTGACAGGTGGAGATAGACCCGATGAAACTGGCCTCTTCGCGTCAGTCACCTTCGCAGCACTTGGTGGCTCGGAAGTGACAGCCGTTGTCTCAACCTCTGAGACAATGGTCTCGTCACCACCACCAAGGTTCCCCGCCGCCTCCTCACTTTCAGTCTCGGAATCGGACTGATTCCCCAGGTAGACGACGGAAGCAACCTTCGCCTTGCCCTTCACGCTAGCAGCCTTCTTCTTCCTCACAAAGAAAGGCCCATCTGCGGATCCCTCATCAGAAGATGACAAAATCAGAGGAATTCCAGCAGAAGTTTAAGCATGGAGAGGACGAGGATTAAAGAACTCCTTACCTGGCCGAGTGGCGCTTAAAATTTCGTGGCCCGGCGGGTAGACCTCTGCGAATCTATCCACCATCTGCTCCAAAATGGGCAACTAGTTCTCATCGAGATCACGAGTACCCAACCGTGCGGGACCACCAGTCTCCCGCGGATGCAAGAGCAACTGTAAGTCGTTCCCCTCTGAAATAAAAAATATAATGTTAGAAGAAAATCCTAAACCAACACAAAAGACGGAGCATACCGTAAGGAATATAGTTCAAACCGTATTCAAGGACGATGGGTATTTGCGGCGTCCCAGACCCGGCATCCTTCCACACGCGGCTCATCCCAAGCATCACCATCCCAGACTCCGCGAAGCGATAAACCGGAGTCTGGATCTGGGAGATCTTAGCGAACCATTCCGTCTCCTGGTAATTGGAGGCGTGAAGGTTAGGGAGTGCCCTCCCATTCTTGAACGTCATCGCGATGGGGACGACGCGAGCGGAGAGGTAGAAAAACTCCCGCTTCCAAGAACGAAGACTATGCTCAGTAGCGCAGATCTTCAACCCCTTGATACGAGTAACAAGGGTATACCAGCCCTGGATGCACCTCCAGGTATAGAAGGTCATCATACGGTCGACGCGGGGCTCGATGTCCAAAATACGGCACACCCATTCGAAATGGCGAACTTTAGCAATCGCCATTGGGTGCACCTCCGTCAAATGCACACCGTGTTTCTCCAAAACACGGTATACGAACTTCGTTAATGGGAATCTTAGATTCCCATATATGAAGAACGAGGCGTAAACCCCTATCTTTCCCTTAGGGGCATCGTATACCATCTGGTTGGGCTCCGGAAACTCTGGCTCATACGGCTCCAGCATGAACTTCTTGACGATGTAATGGTATACATCGACAGAAAGAGTACACTGGCACCCGCCAGTAGTACTCTTATCGTCCTTATCGGACGTAAACGTCGGGTTCTCGAGGTAAACGTCAGACTCCTCAACGTTAACCTCAGGATCATGAGTAGAAGAAGACATTTTTTAAAAGTTAAAGAAAACGGTTTCAGGAGAATGCTCGCCGGAAAAGATGAGTATTCGCCGGAAATCGCTTAAAAGGAAAAGAAAGGTGAAGTGAAGGTATGGGACGAGATACACCCTCTCCCCCCTTATATACTCATCGCAATGAATGCGATGAATTTAATGCGGATGAGAGAGAAAGCGCAGGCGAAATGACACGGTGACACGTGTGGATACAGCAAGCTGGCAACAGGTGTCGAAATGGCGCGTGTCATGAAACTCGCGCCCACGCGCCTGAAAAAGCGTCCTGATTGACCACATGCTGTCACGTCGTCATAACTTCCTGCACGTCCTGAAACCGTCAGAAGACGCCAACGTCCCTTCAACCGTTTGGACTGTCCTTATCCTTTCACCAACTCTCCGAATTCCAAAAAGATTCAAAAATAAGAGGGAATATACCCCCTTACCTTGGAAAACAAGAAACCATAAAACAAGTGCGGGTACAGTGTCAAGGCGAAACCCTTCACATACTTAGCACTTGCAGGGAATTGAAGCCAAGAAGATACCTTGGAAAACAAGGAACCGTAAGACAAGTGCGGGTACAGTGTCAAGGTGAAACCCTTCACATACTCAACACTTGCAGGGAATTGAACCCAGGATGGATCTTATGGATCATGCTTGCGGAAAGGGAAATAACACCACCGCATGGCGGGAACGTTGAGAACTAGATTGTTTGAAGCTTCAAGGTGGAATTGGCTGTTTAACATAACTGATCACTATGTCTAAAACTGCCAATACCCCGTGAAGAATCTATACAAGTGAAACTCAACGCTCCCGACTTGCGAAGAGGTTACACACCTACCCGCATCATATCCAAAGATCAGGCAGAAAAAATCGGGAATTTTCTGCAAGTGACATTAGGAAAACCGCGGGAAGAATCCCCACGGAGAACCTTAAAAAACGAAAACCCCTCTTTAAAACCCCTTGCTTAAAGTCCAAAAGTTCCTCTCACTTATTAACAATTCATGAGAAGAACAATGGACTGGGGGGACTTGAAGAGGTAGGTCCCCGCAAAGACCAGTTGGACCCGCAAGACACACCTTGAAGAGGTACGTCTGCGCAAAGACCAACTTGATCCGCAGGACCCACCATGCTCAGAGATGAAGACCTTACACGCAGTAAGCCAGCTGTTCACGCAGGAAAGCCTCCCTTGGTACAGTACCCTGCCTGTTCCCGCAGCTGTGGGTACAAGCCAAGAAGGAAGGCTACCCGCACTAACAGTAAGGCTACACGCATAAGGCACTAACTCTTATACTTCAGCAATGTCACCTGAAGGAATGAGCAGGGCGGGAAAGAGCCAGTCCGTACGCTTCTAGAAGATCTTTTGTACTATACCTACCAAGGTATTGACAAATAGACAAGATCTGACAAAAGCTGCCCATGAACCAATCACAGGGTGACAGCTCACCGACAATAGTACGAGGAGGAGCACGCTCCAGTACAAAATGTCACTATCAGCCGCTGCCTACCCACCAACTCCCATCGTGGCACGAACGTAGCCCGTGGTTGGTGGAAAAGGAATATTATATACAGCTGGCCGTACCTGCTTGGAAACCTACCTTCGGCTATAAATACTCCAACACCTTGGAACGGTATTATTATCTTATCTTCTCTAGCTATTTCTCTCTATATACACTTATATTCAGAGCAATCTAGTCTGATTCTCACGCCGGAGGGTGGTCACAAGGAGGAACTCCCCCCCCCCCCTTCTCAGTGACGAGCTCACGGTGTCTGTTTTGCAGGTCGAGAAGAATAACCATCTTTGCTGGACCTAACCCTCGTGGAAAACATCTACTTAACCCCCAGATTATCCTTAATCTGCCGGAGTCATTTAGTGTTTCTTCAATTAAGATTTATAAAATGATCGCTTCTTCGTTTTGATTGTATTTATGTTTTTTTGTTAAAGCTCAAACTAACCGTGAAACCAAACCAAAATCAAATAGGTATAATTTTCTACGGTTTTGGTTTGCAATTAATGGTCAAAAATTGTTACTTTTGTCATTGCACCAGGTTTTACACACAAAGCATCCACCAACACCCCTTGTAAGGGATTAGAGCTATTATAGTTCACCTATAGTTTGTTTTGTTGTAATCAATACCATGTAAAAATATGTTGTTTATTATTTTTATCAACTTACAAATTAAGAAACAAAGTCATCTGATCTCTATATATCGCTAAAACCTATGCCGACGACATATGACCACAACTATAGGACGTATCAGAGTAAAATTCTTGTAGTGCACAATAATATGTGAGGTTTGAAAGTCACATAATTAGTAGTTTTAAGACCATGCATCTTCAAGGCATAAAAAGTTTTTGTATACTGTGTTACAAAAAGAATTTCTGTAGAAGATGAAAATATTATTGTTTGGAAGTTTAGGTCAATTTGTTTTATTAATTTATGATTTGGTTATCAGGTAGCACTTGTGGGTAGTCATGCATTGAATCCTGAAGTGTACTGGAAGTCTGTGTTACCTAATAGTCCTATGCCAAAAGCAATTGATGATCTTTTATCATACACTAAAGGTTGATCTTTTGTTTTGTTATATCTTAAATTTTGTAACTTTTTTCAACTTTTCATATATGATTTTGTTAAATTTCAGCATGGGATGATGGAAAGGCAAAAGTTTCCATAGACACTACATCTATGTATATCAAGCTACAAGATCAACCCAAACAACCTTGCCTGTATGTCGCATCTAAGTACGAGTTAAAACATCAACCCCTACAAGATTATTATTGGCGGAATCGTGGATCCAGGAATGATCCAAAAAGTAACCCGATCCTAAAGTTACTATTCTCGGAAAACAGCTTGCATCAAGGCGAAGAAATGAGGTTGCATTTCATGAAAAATGACCAAAAAACTGCACTGCTACCCAAAAACATCTCTGATTCGATACCATTTTCCTCAAAAGAACTTCTCGAAATCTACAATAGGTTTTCGGTTAAACTCGACTCAATGGAAGCTGAAATCATAAAGCAAGCACTTAGTTTACGTGAGCAGAAAACATTTGAAGGTGAGGAAATATTTTGTGCAACTTCGTTAGAATCCATGATCGATTTCATTACTACAAGGTTGGGTAAAATGGTGACAGCGCTTTCAACCGAGGTGAATAATAAAGAAAGCACCCCGTCACAAAAGTACAAAGTTGGGTTGGTTAAAAAGCTCACGGCAAATAAAGTTGTGGTTTGCCATACGCAAAACTACGCCTACGCTGCCTTTTTTTGTCACATAAGTGATGATATTCGATCATATGCAGTTTCTTTGGAGGGTGAGGATGGAACCAAGGTGAAATCCGTGGCTGTTTGCCATGCGGATACCTCGAAATGGAACTCGAAACATTTGGCTTTTGAATTGCTTAAAGCGACTCCAGGAATTGATCCAGTTTGTCATTTCCTACCTGAAGATCATGTTCTTTGGGTTCCATTTATTAGTGCGTGATTGTGTGTGCTTCGGGACTGCTTAGGTTGAGCGTTGATGCAACTTATTGCAACTTTGCTTATGTTTGATACGTTGTCAGTGTTTGTAATTTTATATGTTTAATATTAATTTGCTGCAGCTTTCAAGCTCATCTAGGTAAAAAATAATAGGAGTTATTTGTTTTTTTTTTAATTTTCACACTTAATAGAAAACCAAAAGGCGTATGGATTTACATGTCTTTCGCTAAAACAGCTCGTAACTCTGATATGTTTACAAAACATATATTATTGGCCACATGCCTAGTCCTATATACCAGGTGTGACATGAAATCCTCTCTTTATTGTATATTTGTAGTTTTTATAATAAAAAATTGAAAAAAAAATGATGAAATGAAAACCGGGCAAATATTAAAACTACAGACGAGCAATAACCAAAATCGAACTAAAAACCAACAAATAACCAAAATTAACCAAGAACCGAATTAACTAAAAAATTGATTATTAATTTATTACCCTCGGTTAACCGAATCAAATCATTCATACTTTCATATAGTTCATATATTATACTCACAGTTTAGGTATTTATACCTCCATTTATGTATTTATGGCTCAATTTCATGTATTTTTCATTTTAAACAAAATTGTGGCCTATGTCTAGTTTTGGTTATAAACCGAAATTAACCGAACCGAAAGTCGGCCAACTAACTGAATAAATGGAACTAATTGGCTATAGATTAACGAGTAAAGTGCCATTTTCATACACGTGGTTTGCTTAATTAAGCAACTTTAGTACCATTTTTGAATTCATTGCAACTAAATACTTTACGTTTCAAAAACATGTCATTTTAGTACTTTTCTAACCCCGTCTATTTTGTCGATTAAGTTGGGAGTAAATCGGTCATTTTGTATTTTTTTTATTAATTTCTCATTTTTTTAACTTGGAGTTAAGTTCCATTATCATACCTAAGGTTTGGCCAACTACGCAACTTCAGTACGTTTTTTTTTTATTTTTTGCAACTGAACACTTGGCATTTCAAGAACGTGCTTTTCGCTAATCGCGTCTATTTTGTTCGTTAAGCTAGGAGTAAAACGATAATTTTTTATTTATTTTTGTAATTATTTCTTTTAAGACCACTCCCATCGGTGCTATTTCAGTCGGTCGGTCCAGGGGTGGCTCGTGGGACAGCGAAAACAAGTTAGAGCTTTAGACCCACACTTAGTTAGGGCCTCCAAATCCCAAAAAAAAAACAGTATATGTGGATATATTATAATGAGTATAGTAAACTCAAATTTATGTATTGGTGTGGTGGTAGACTTGGTTGTTACTAAAGTATAGGTTACGAGTTCAAAACTTGTAGTAATCAATTTTTTTCTTAACAATTGTTATGAGAATGCTCCGAAATCTTGTTTTGATTTAGGCTTTTACATTCATTGACCCGGCCCAAGATCGGTCGGGGGTAAAGTTCTAAAAGAAAATGAAAACTCTATATTAGAAGCCAACTTGTTCGGTGTGGCGAACATAAGTAGGTCGGTTGTGTGGGGATATAAAAAAACCTTTTCCATCTTTTTATTTTAAATTTGTTTGCAACATGTAAATTCTCAAAAGAGATTCTTCATGTATTTTTATATTTTATTTGCCACTATGAAACTACTTCTATACCATTACTCATAGATATTAAATTTACAATATAATTAGATTAAAATACCATAATCAAATTAAAATATCGAAACTAAAACATAATTGAATTCAAAAAATCAAAACTAAAACATAATTAATTAAAATGTCATAACCAAAAACATTATATTTACTAAATGGAATTATTTTTTATTTTTTTAAATTTAAAAGTTATTTTGAGTCTCTATTATTTTTTGGTTGGTTTTGGTTGTGAGTGGTAGTGAAAATTTGAGTTTGGTTGAGTTGTGCAGGTGAAAGAAAGAAAAATCATTTTTTTAATAAAAAGTTGAGTTTGGTTGATTTATGAATGAGAATAGCCTAATCCTTTTATATCATGTTAACTGAACCTCAATACAAATTCATTCCTCAAATTCAATCAACAACTTAATCAACGTTCAAACTCAATCAAACTCAGAATTCCTTTCCACATCGTCATAAAACATGTGATATCCATATAGAGTCATGACAAACAAGAACATCACCACTCGTATACTCATTAAGCGCGTCGATAAGTGCATCAATACCTTGAATTTCCAAATGATTCGTCAAATCATCCAATTACAATATATGTGGTCTAGACATGGAAATGGACGTGAAAATTACATTAGATTTTTGTCAACAGGATAAGTTATCGATCAGGGTCAGATGGCTATTGCGTGGAAGCCCGAATTTACAAAATTTATCTCGAACCACTTATTATTTACTCATACCCACTTGATTCGGATGTAACTGAGAAAGATAGTCAACGGGTGTTTGTCATCAGTCAACAAGTCAACAAAGTGTTGCGAGTATCTCCTGATTCTCAACTTTTGGCTCAGTCTTACTTCACCATGTGTCGGGTTTAAGCAGCCCGCAAGAAGCGATAGGCGTACCCATATCAATCCCAACATCAACATCTAGTAACCTGAAATCCTCTTATTATTGTATATATCGTAGTTTTTACAATTAAAAATTGAAAAAAATTATGAAATGAAAACCATGCAAATATTAAAACCAGGGGTGAACAATATATGAAAGCAAATCGAAAACCAACTAATAACCAAAATTAACCAAAAACCTAATTAACTGAAAAGTTCGTTATCGGTTACTTTGTATACAATTGGTTAACTTAATCTAACCATTCAGATTTTCATATATTTCATGTTTTATAAACTATAGCCAAAGTTCAATTTTGGTTATTAACTTAAAATGACATAATGTGTACATAACTGAAGAAACACTAAGTGACCCGGGGGCAGATTACGGATAATCTGGGGGTTAAGTAATGTTTCCCACGAGTATGAGGTCCAGCAGAGAAGGTTGTTCTTCAGGTGACCTGCAAAACAGACACCGTAAGCTCGTCACTGAGAAGGGGGGGGGTTCCTCCTTGTGACCACCCTCCGGCGTGAGAATCAGACTAGATTGCTCTGAATATAAGTGTATATTAAGAGATTGCTAGATAAGATAATGAGATATCCGATGATGTCCTTACCATTCCAAGGTGTTGGAGTATTTATAGCCGAAGGTAGATTTCCTAGAAGGTACAGCCGGCTGAATAGTATTCCTGTTCTACCAACAGTGGACTACGCACAGGCCATGCTGGTTGGTGGATAGACTACGGCCGACAGTAACAAGGTCGGCTGTACACTGTTCCTTTACTGCCGGCTATGCACTGTTCCACCAACTGTAGGCTGCGCACGTCCCATAGTAAGGGTTGGTGAGTAGGCAGCGGCTAATAATGACAAACAGTACTAGAGGGTGCTCCTCCTCGTACTGTTGTCGGTGAGCTGTCACCCTGTGATTGGTTCATGGGCTGTTCTGGTCAGATCGTCTGTTCTGCCCATACCTTAGTAGGTATAGTACAAAAGATCTTCCAGAAGCATATGGACTGGCTCATTTAGGCGGGAGTATTCCCGCCTTGCTCATTCCTTCATGTGACTACTGAAGTAGCTAGTGCCTTGTGCGTGTAGCCTTGCTGTTAGTGCGGGTAGCCTTCCCTGATGGCTTGTATCCGCAACTGCGGGAACAGGCGGGGTACTTCACCATTGGGAGGCTTTCCCTGCGGGTACAGCTGGCGTACTGCGCGTAAGGTTTTCTCTGAGCATGGTGGGTCCTGCGGGAGCAGTTGGTCGTTGCGCAGACGTCCATGTTCAAGGTGAGTCTTGCGGGTCCAACTGGGCTCTGCTGGGACCTACCTCTTCAAGTCCCCCCAGTCCAATGTTCTTCTCATGAATTATTAATAAGTGAGGTGAACTTTTGGACTAGCAAGAGGTTTTGAAAAGGGTTTTTAGTTTTTAGGTTTTCCGTGGGGATTCTTCCCGCGGTTTTCCTGATGTCACGTAGAAATTCCCGACTTTTCTGCTTGATCTTTGGGTATGAAGCGGGTAGGTTTGTAACCTCCTCGCAAGTCAGGAGCGTTGAGTCCCACTTGTGTGGATTCTCCATGGGGTTTTGGTAGTTTTCAACATATTGATCAATTATGCTAAAACCACCAATTCCGTCTTGGAGTTTCAAACAATATAGTTCTCGACGTTCCCGTCACGCGGGGATGTTATTCCCGTTTCCGCAAGCATGGCCCAGAAGATCCTTCTTGGTTTGAATTCCCTGCAGAGTGCTAAGTATGTGAAGGGTTTTGCCTTGACACTGTACCCGCACTCGTCTTACGGTTACTTTACTTCCAAGGTATTCCTGGCGTCAATTCCCTGCGGGTGCTAAGTATGTGAAGGGTTTTGCCTTGACACTGTACCCGCACCCGTCTTATGGTTACTTGGTTGCCAAGGTAAGGGGTATTTTCCCGCTTACTTTTGAATCTTTTTGAATTTTGAAATTCGAAGAGTTGGTGAAAGGATAAGAACAGTCCAAACCTCTGAAACGTCGTGCGACGGTTTCTTCTGACTGTGTCAGGACGTGCAGGAAGTTATGGTGACGTGACAGTACCTGGTCATTCCAGACGCTTTTTCAGGCGCGTGGGCGCGATTTTTCGGGCGCGTGGCCGCGAAATTAATGGTACGCGTCCTTTCAACAGCTGTTGCCAGCTTGCTTTTTGCCACGTGTCATAGTTTCATTGCACCTTCGATTTCTCTCTCTTCCGCATTAAATTCATCGCATTAATTGCGATTAGTATATAAAGGGGGAGAGGGTTCTTTATAATCCACACTTTCACTCTTCTCATCTTCAAAACGATTTCCGGCGAATACTCACCTTTCAGTCGAGCATTCTCTTGAAATCGTTTTCTTCTTTCATCTGCAACATGTCTTCTCGTGATCTCGAATCTACAGCCGATGACAAGAGTACTGCTGGCGAGTGCCAGTGTGCTCTGCCTGTCGATCTGTATCAGTACATCGTCAGGAAGTTCATGCTCGAGTCTCTCGAGCCTGAGTTTCCTGAACCCCATCAGACGGTGTATGATGCCCCCAGAGGCAAGATCGGGGTATATGCTGCATTCTTTGTTTATGGGAATCTTAGGTTCCCATTGACAAAGTTTGTGTACCGTGTCCTGGAGAGGCACGGTGTGCACCTGACCGAGGTGCACCCGATGGCGATCGCGAAGATTCGCCACTTCGAGTGGGTGTGCCGGATTCTGGGCATAGAGCCCTTTGTTGACCGCCTGATGACCTTCTACAAGGGGGAGGTGCATCCAGGGGTGGTATACGCTGATAACCCGGATTAAGGGTTTGAAGATTAGCGCAACCGAGCGCAGTCTTCGCTCATGGAAGCGGGAGTTCTTCTTCATCTCCGCTCGCGCCATCCCCCTTGCCATGAAATTCAAGAACGGGCAAGCACTTCCCAGCCTTCACGCCTCCAACTACCAGGAGGCGGAATGGTTCTCGAAGATATCCCGAATCCAATCTCCGGTTTACCGGTTTGCGGAGTCCGGGATGGTGATGCTCGGGATGAGCCGGGTGTGGAAGGATGCGGATGCGCAAAAGATCCCAATCGTCCTTGAATACGGTTCGAACTCTGTTCCTTACGGTATGCTCTGTTTCTTTTTGTTGATTTAGAATCTCTTCTAACTTCTTTCCTGTTTATTTCAGAGGGGAACGACTTGCAGTCGCTCTTGTATCCGCGGGAGGCTGACAGTCCCGCTCGGATGGGTACTCGCGCTCTAGACGAGAATGAGTTGCCCATCCTAGAACAAACGGCGGATCGGTTCGTGGAGGTCTACCCGCTAGGCCACGAGATCCTTAGCGCCAGGCGGCCAGGTAAGGCGCTATTCGACCCTCGACCCCTCAATGTTGAAACCTCTGCTGGAATTCCTCTAATCTTATGTTCTGATGAGGAATCCGAAGATGGTCCTCCGTTGGTGCGGAAGAAGAAGGCTGCCGGCGGGAAGGGAAAGGAGAAGGTGGCATCCACTGCCGATCCGGTGCCTCAGTCTGACTCAGAGGCCGAGAGCGAGGAGGTGGCGGGGAACCCCGGTGGTGATAAGACCACCGTTCCGGAGGCTGCGACTGTCACCTCCGGAGAGCCCCGGATGACGACGGTGAGCGGCGCAAAGAGGCCGGCTCCATCGGGTTCGTCCCCGCCTGTCCGCACTTTTAGGCTCAAGAAAACCCGTAAGTACAAACTTCCTTTATCTTTAACTTCATAGATTTCCATCATTAACACTTTATCTTTTGTGCAGGCGTGGATGTTGACGCATTCCAGGGTGGAGCGCAGAGGAGTACCCCTCCGCCCATGACGGTAGGCTTGGTCAGCCTACCTGAGGCGACGACCCAGGCGGCTGCGCCTGCGCCTGCTGGTTCAGTTGCTCATTCCATTGAGCCAACTGTTCCAGCTGTGACGACATCACCGCCGGCTGTCAGTGCCATTTTTACCGCATCTTTCACTGAGCCGGCGGTTACTTTTGCTGCGGACTCCGCAGCGGCGACTGCGGCGGACTTCACCATGCCTCCTCCGTCATCGGCATCGACTGCCGATCCTTCGGGTATGCATGGGGCTTCTCGCCAACCTCTGCCTCCTTCCCGTCTACCTGACCTCTTGGACGGATTTCCCTTGGGTTCAGGTGACGGGTTTGGCGGCTATCGGCCTGTTATTGACCCTACAGGTGCGTAGGGTTCTCTTGGCCTATTATTATATATATATATATATATATATATATATATATATATTTTATATATCATCTTTTCCTAACTGCTTTTTGTTTTTTGCAGTGTCGGATTCCAATGAAGTGTATGTTCCACGATGGAACATCCGCCGGGGAACAACCCTTCGCACCCCTGTGGAGTGCGTGGATTGGGCTCGTCACGCAGCTCCCAGTGGTGCGTTGGGGGAAGCCATGGCTAGCTACCAGGAGGGTAGGCTAACCAATGAGCTTTGGGTTCTCCTGGCCCGGATGCAGCCGCGCGTCGAGCTGCTTTGTCGTGAAAACGACAAGTTAAAAGCAGCTCGGATTCAAGAAGTGGCTCAGGCGCGGGCTGTCCGGGAGGAGAATAGGAGGCTCTCCGCCACGGCTGCCGAGAAGGATAAGGCGTTCAAGGCCATTGAAGTTGAGGTTCAGGCCCGTCTCGAGGCCCGTTCCAAGGCTGCCCAAGCTGTTAACGAACAGCTTCGGCTGGCTAAGGAAACTGCTAGGAACGCAACTGAAAGGGCCACCAAAGCTGAAGCTGTTGCTGAGCCTCTACGCCTCGAGAATGAGGAACTTAAAGCTAAATTAGAGGCGCTCCAACAGGCTCATGATGCCTTGGCGATGGAGGACGCGAAGAAGCTCCAAGAGATCCTGGACCAGAGGGGCGTGCTTGACCACACTGAGCGGAAGCTAAAGGGCGTCGAAGAGGCTGCTGCAAAGGAAGTGTTGCTTGCCAACCTCAATAAAAGTGAAGCCGAACGCGCCTGTACCCAAGCTCAAGCCGCCCTCCAAGAAGCTCTGGTTGCCAAGGAATGGCTTCTTCTAGAAGCGTTGTCTCAGGTAAGCTTTTCATGTCTTTACGCTTTTCTTTGTAAATAGAAAAGGTTTTGATACTTGTATTTTTTCTTTTTTGTAGGTTGTGCATCGGGTCTTCTCAGAGACGTCTTATGACGATGCTATGAGCACAGCCCTCAACGCTTCTAATGAGGATGGGGAAAAGGCCGGCTTCCTGCTTGGTCTAGGGTTTGTTGAGAAAGGCATCCCGCCTTCCAACTTCCCTTTGTATGATGTGGATACTGAAGCTGTTTATGACCAAGCAGTGAACCAGTATGCCGCCTTCCCGCATCCGGTGGTGGAGAAGGTGAACGAAGTCGCTGCTGATGATGATGGGCTAGCTATCCTTAAAGCTTTCCTTGAACCACCACGCTCTACTGATGGAGCGGGTCCAAGTGGAAGTGGTCCTGAAGTTTGATTCTGAAGATCCCTTTCCACCATTAGCGTAGATTTTTGCTTTTGTATAGCAATCTTTGTAATATTTGAATTTGATGGAATAAAGATTGTGTTAGTTCTTTGCCTTGTTTATTTTACGCATGTTTTGATCTAACTTAGCAATTTCTTTAGTACTTAGATAAGTTAACTTTTTAACGTGGCAAATTATAAGTTTGTTTCGCTTCCTCTTTCATGATTGTGCGGGTATGACCGTCACTTACACTTAGTAGGATGGCTTAACTTTACTTATATCTGACCTGCGTGGAAGTTTTCCTCATCTTTTCCTTTGAAATTTTCTAAGTGTTCAGAATAAGTTAACCTTTGGACGTGGTAGATGATAGGATGAAGTTTTGCCTCCTTGTTCGTGATTGTGCGGGTAAGACCGTCACTTGCACTTACAAGGATGGCTAAACTTTACTTACATCTGACCTGCGTGTAGGTTTTCCTTAAAACTTGAAATTTTTACCGTGTGTTTATGCGGGTTTTGCCGCCTTCCACACGTAACGACTTACTTCTTCCCCTATTTATGCGGTGAATACCGGCACATCAGTGTGGGAAGTTCATAAGTATAAAGGTAAGGCTATTAACACATTGTGAAAGGAGAATCATTTCCATTAGAAGTGGCTCTAGGCCTTTTCTTTACAAGTTTGGAATTGATCTACATATAACATTTGCGTAATTGAGCTCCATTCCATGTTCTTGGGATGGGAGTGCCATCGAGCCTTTCGAGCCGGTACGTGCCCTTTCCCAGAACTTCTTTGATAAGGTATGGCCCTTCCCAGACCGGGGCCAGCTTTCCTGGGCGTTCTTGGTTCGAAGCCTCGTTGTTACGCAGTATGTAGTCTCCTACATTGAAGTTGCAGAGTTTTACCCGCGTGTTGTAGTACTTTTGCATTTGTCGCTTGTAGTTCTCTTCACGCACTGCGGCTAAGTCTCTGCGTTCCTCGGTTAGCATAAGATCTAGCCGTCTTTCCGCATCATTGTCTTCTGGCTGAATCAAGACCCTTGGTGAGGGTAAACCAATTTCGACCGGGACCATGGCTTCAGTGCCATAAGTGAGACTGAACGGGGTTTCTCCCGTACTGGCCTTCTTCAGCGTTCTGTTTGCCCAAAGGACGTGCGGAAGCTCGTCCACCCAGCCGGATCTGTGTTCCAAGAGTCTTTTCTTTATGCCTTCAACGATGCTCTTATTTGCTCTTTCCACCTCACCATTACCTTGCGGGTGTGCCACTGAGGTAAAGGTGTGGGTGATTTGAAGTTCTTTCAGCCACTGTTGTAGCTTCTTGTCAGCAAAGTTGGTGCCGTTATCGCTCACCAAATTCTGTGGAAGTCCAAAACGACAAATAATAAATTCCCAAATAAATTTTTTGATATGTTTCGCGGTTGTTTGGGCTAAGAGTTTTGCTTCTATCCACTTGGTGAAGTAGTCGATGGCTACCACTATGAACTGAATATTTCCTGCTGCTGTAGGAAATGGGCCTGTCACATCGATGGCCCACTTCTGAAATGGCCATGAAGAGGTGACTGGAACAAGTTCATTCTTCGGGCGGTGCGTGTTGGGTGCGTAGAGCTAGCAAGACCTGCTTTTTCTGATGTATGCCAGCGCATCCGTATGCATCCCCGGCCAAAAGTATCCCGCGTTGTTTAGCTTAGCTACAACAGCGCGGGGACCTGCGTGTACTCCACAGATGCCTTCGTGTACTTCCCTTAGGAGGTAGTCAGCATCTTGGTTGTCCACGCATCTTAAGAGTGGGCCAAGAAAGTTACGTCTGTAAAGGATGTCATAGATGAGTTGATAATTCAGTGCTTTACAGCGTAGTTTTCTTGCCTGTGTTTTTGACTCTGGTAGTGTACCTGTCGCAAGGTATTTTATTATTGGTGTCATCCACGTTTCTGTGCCGGTTTGGATGACACAAATTTCCTTGTGCGGGACCGAAGGTGTCTCGAGGAGTTCAATGCGGATGTCCTTTCCTAAGTGGGTGAAGGCTAATGATGCAAGCTTGCTTAACGCATCCGCAGATTTGTTTTAACTTCGCTTGACGTGTATGACTTTGCAGTCGTTGAAATCGCGCATAAGGGATTTTGCTTGTGCGAGGTACAGGGCCATTGTGTCGTTCACGGCCGTGTACGTCCCGTTGATTTGATTGGCTACTAACATAGAATCCACGTGGGCTTCCAAGTGTTTCACTCCCATCTTACGCGCAATTCTCAGCCCAGCCAAGAATGCCTCATACTCGGCTTCGTTATTCGTACTTGGAAAATCCAGTCGAATAGCGTAAGTGTATTCTTGGCCTGCTGGGTTGGTTAGTTTCAGCCCTGCGCCTGAACCCTCGTTACTGGCTGCTCCATCAGTGTAGAGTCGCCAGACATCATTGATGTCTTGTGCTGGAGAGGGTTGAGCCTCTTCCTGGCACTCTTTTTCCCGCGATACAGGCACTTCTGCAATAAAGTCGGCCAAAACCTGGCCTTTTATGGCTGGTCTTGGCTTATACTTTATCGCGTACTCCCCCAACTCAATTGCCCATTTGGCTAGGCGTCCCGATAACTCGTGTTTGCCTAGAACGTTTGCAAGTTTGAAGTTGGAGAGAATGGTGATTGGGTGACCCTGGAAATATCGTCTTAACCTGCGTGAAGCGTGTATAAGTGCTAAGACTAATTTTTCGAGGGTAGAGTACCGGGTTTCTACGTCTGTTAGGATACGACTGACATAATAGATTGGCATCTGGATGCCTTTTCGCTCTACTAGCAGGACTGCCCCGGTTGCTCTATCTGTTGCGGAAAGGTATAGGATTAACTCCTCTCCCGCTTTTGGTGCTGTGAGCGTTGGGAGTTCGATCAAGCGTGACCGAATCTCCTGAAAAGCTGCTTCCGCTTCTGGTGTCCAGCGGAAGTGCGTTTTCTTTAAACAGTTTCTCAACGTTGACACGAAAGGAAACGACTTATCCGCGTGGTTTGCCAAAAAGCGATTAAGTGCCACTAGTCGTCCATTCAGTGTCTGAGCCTGTTTGATGGTAGTAGGTGATTCCATTTTGATAATGGCTTCGACCTTTTCAGGGTTTGCTCTGAAACCATCTTTAGTGACAATGACCCCCAAGAACTTCCCTTCTTCCATTCCAAAGGCACACTTGCTCGGGTTGAGCTTCATGTTTATCTTCCTGAGCGTGTTGAAAGTTTCTTCGATGTCTTTCAACATTGCTTCTGCGTCAGGGCTTTTGATGACCAAGTCATCCATGTAGACTTCCAAGTTCCTCCCAATTTGGGCATGAAACTGGTTGTCCATCAGGCGTTGGTATGTGGACCCGGCATTCTTAAGTCCGAATGGCATCATTTGGTAACAAAATGTGCCATCGGGCGTCCGAAAAGCGGTTTTGTCCTGATCATCAACGGCCATGTGGATTTGATGGTACCCCTTATACGCGTCCAGGAAGCATTTAAGGCGAAACGGTGCCAACGAATCCACCTTAAGATCAATTTCGGGTAACGGATAACAATCTTTGGGGCATGCTTTGTTCAAGTCCTTGAAATCTATGCACATGCGCCATTGTTTGTTATTCTTCGGTACCATAACGGGATTTGCAACCCAAGTTTGATATCTACTAACGCGTACGATGCCTGCGTCAAGGAGTTCTTTGACTTGGGTTCTACACGCGTTAGTTTGTTCTGGCCCCATTACTCTGCGCTTTTGTACGATTGGCGTAACAGCCGGATCGCATTTGAGCTTATGCTCTGCCTTACTTCGGGGTACACCAGTCATGTCAGCTGGTGTCCACGCGAAGATGTCAGCGTTTTTTTGTAATAAGCGCTTGAGTAAGGTGCGTATGGGATCAACAACTGTTGGGCCAATGGAAACGGCCTGGTCAGGGTATTTGCCGTTGAAGGCCCATCTTTCTGGTTCGGTGATGGTTGGTTTAGCCATCTTTGGTTTGGGTTTAGATGAGACAGATGCGATGCATACCTGGGGAATGCCGGTGATCATCGCTACACCCTCAGCTGTTGGCCATCCCATCATGCCGTGGACTGAGGATACCACGGCGTTGAATCTTGCCATCCCGTCTCTTCCGAAGAGAATGACGTATGTGTGGTGTGGCTTCCTCATTACGACAAAATCCACGTCTTCTGTGCGTGAGTGATTCCCGTCCGTAAGAGTGACGGGGAAAGATAGGATACCCAGGGGGGTGTTTGTGCTGCCATCGAACCCTTCCATCGAGGCGCAGATCGTTTCCAGGCGTTCCTTGTCTTCGTCATCTAGCTTGTCGAAGAACTGCCTGTACATCACCGTTGACGAGGCGCCGTTGTCAGCAAGAGTGCGAGAAGTGATGTAGTGCCCCAGCTGGCTTTTGATGACGATAGGGCCTTCTTTGCTGGGTCCTCCTGGCACTCGCGGGAAGCGCACCTCAGCTTCCTTCCACGCGCATGGTTCTGTCGTTCGCCTTTTTTTTTCTCTGATCTTACCATGAACCATGTTGATGCTGATGTCAACGGGCTTTCGTCCGTTGCCTCGGTACCGGTTATCGTTCCTTCCTCCCTTCTTGATTGATGCCACCAGGTGTGCCAGTCTTCCATCCTTGACGAATGCTTCAACAATATCCTTCAAGGATGTACACTCTTTCGTACTATGACCTTTTGTCCCGTGGAAGTCACAGGATTTGCTCTGATCCGCATTAGGTCGCTGCCGGATCATTGGAGCTTTTGGCCATGGTAGCTTTTCAGTGGCAAATATCTCCGTGACGCTTTTGGTGAGTGGCGTCCACCGGTGTTTTTGGCTTGAAGGGTGTGTGTTATTTCTTCCGCCAACAAGAGGGTGAGAGCTGGATGAGGTGTCAAAGTTTACCCTTTACTGCCAAATACCTAGCTTCCTCTTTTTGTTCTGTCGGGCGATCCGAACATTGTTTTCTCTAGTCCTTTGCGTGTAGAGGTGTGTACTCTGGGGAAGATCCCTTCCCAGTTGCTTCTCCGTCTCGGCAAAGCGCTTGGCCGCCGTCATGATGGCATCCCATGTGGATGGCATGCCGTCCTTACCCGTCAATGTGCGGATAAGCTCTGGGTATTCGGCGCCATGGATGAAAGCGGCGCGAACAAGATCTTCACTTATGTTGCCCAGACTTAGCTTTTTGGAGTTGAAGCGAGTGATGAAGTCTAGTAAAGATTCATCCTCCTCTCTGACGCAGTTGAGGATCGTCCACTGTTCTTCAGTATATTTCCTTTGTTGGCTGAAGTGTTGGCTGAACTTGTTTTGAAAGTCCGCCCAATCATATATGTGGTGGACCGGTAAACGATCGAACCATGCCCTGGCCGCTCCAACCAGAGTCATCTGGAACATATAACACCACGTGGGTTCCGTCCAGTTACTGACGGTTGCCCCCGCAATGAATCTGTTCAAGTGGTCGTCTGGGTCGGATAGACCATCATAGGTGCCAATGTTGGACATTTGTTTGGCACTTTTCGGGGCGATTGCTTCCGCAATGTCCCTTGCGAACTTTGACTTTCCTGCATTTGTAGCAGTTGGTCTAAAGGTTTTGGAGAAGTCACGCGGGTTTCTCTCCGCATTCGTTGGTTTAAAGGCTTCCCCAAAATTCCTTTTCGGTTGGAAGTCCGTTTCCTTACGCTTCCCTTTTGCCTTATGGCGAGGGTTTGCGTCGGTATCGGATTCTTCCCGCTCATCGTCTGAGTATTCGCACTCACTGTTCATATTGAGATGTTGGCGAGTACTGCCGAATTCGTCAGCCTGTTGAACTGAACGCAAGCGTTCATCCAACTCAGCTTGGAACTCTTTCTGACGTGCTTCGGCCCACGCCTTAACTTGATTTAGTGTTTGGCGAGGGACCCTCGTTCGTTTTTCCAACTGGGCATCAGTGAACCCTAGTGGAATATTGTTTACTGCACTTGCCCCCGCTTGGGTAACCGGGGTAGTGTTCGTAAAATTTGTATAACCGCCGGTGTTCCCAGTTGCTGGGGTTGTGGTCACCGGGGTTTCTCGGTCACTTACTGGCCTTGGGACCGGAGTAACGTTAACCATTTCTTCAGAAATTTTGAAAAAACTAATAATTAGTTCTAGCTTTTATGCACGGATGGCGCCAATGAAGAAACACTAAGTGACCCGGGGGCAGATTACGGATAATCTGGGGGTTAAGTAATGTTTCCCACGAGTATGAGGTCCAGCAGAGAAGGTTGTTCTTCAGGTGACCTGCAAAACAGACACCGTAAGCTCGTCACTGAGAAGGGGGGGGGGGGGTTCCTCCTTGTGACCACCCTCCGGCGTGAGAATCAGACTAGATTGCTCTGAATATAAGTGTATATTAAGAGATTGCTAGATAAGATAATGAGATATCCGATGATGTCCTTACCATTCCAAGGTGTTGGAGTATTTATAGCCGAAGGTAGATTTCCTAGAAGGTACAGCCGGCTGAATAGTATTCCTGTTCTACCAACAGTGGACTACGCACAGGCCATGCTGGTTGGTGGATAGACTACGGCCGACAGTAACAAGGTCGGCTGTACACTGTTCCTTTACTGCCGGCTATGCACTGTTCCACCAACTGTAGGCTGCGCACGTCCCATAGTAAGGGTTGGTGAGTAGGCAGCGGCTAATAATGACAAACAGTACTAGAGGGTGCTCCTCCTCGTACTGTTGTCGGTGAGCTGTCACCCTGTGATTGGTTCATGGGCTGTTCTGGTCAGATCGTCTGTTCTGCCCATACCTTAGTAGGTATAGTACAAAAGATCTTCCAGAAGCATATGGACTGGCTCATTTAGGCGGGAGTATTCCCGCCTTGCTCATTCCTTCATGTGACTACTGAAGTAGCTAGTGCCTTGTGCGTGTAGCCTTGCTGTTAGTGCGGGTAGCCTTCCCTGATGGCTTGTATCCGCAACTGCGGGAACAGGCGGGGTACTTCACCATTGGGAGGCTTTCCCTGCGGGTACAGCTGGCGTACTGCGCGTAAGGTTTTCTCTGAGCATGGTGGGTCCTGCGGGAGCAGTTGGTCGTTGCGCAGACGTCCATGTTCAAGGTGAGTCTTGCGGGTCCAACTGGGCTCTGCTGGACCTACCTCTTCAATAACCACATAAAACAAGTACCCATTACGTACTTTTATTAATAATATTACTATTATTAACACAATTAGGAAAACTGCTTACATCCAACAAAACCCTAATCCCCAAATGTTTGAATTGAACCTCTGATTGAATCTAATTCAATGGCGTTCAGATCGAAGGAACTGATGAAGAAGATGGTGAGGAAGACCGGCGGCGAGAAGAATTTGGATGGCGGAGTGAAGGAGGCGTTGAAGAAGAGTTTGCCGGAGAGTAAGGTGGTGATGGGTAGAGCTCACCGTGGGATTTACGCCGGCCGGCATATTCAGTTTGGGAATCAAGTCAGTGAGAAAGGTGGAAACAAGTTAGTACATTTACTCTCTGCTTATTATTATATTCATTACAAATCTCTCATTGATTATTGATTGATGCTTCTGTATTGATTTGTTTGAAAAATTGCATTTAAAGTGTGCCACAGATTGGTTTGGGTCGGTTTTGGGCTAAAACTGGACTAAAAACAGAAACTTTTGGTTTTTGAATTTTTGAAAACTGTTCGGTTTCGGCATTGGTTTACGGATTGGGTTGGTTTTGAGCTAAAACCAAACTAAAAACCAAGACTTTCAGTTTTTAAGTTCTTGAAAACCGTTTGGTTTCGGTCTGGGTTGGTTTTGGGCTACATTTTGGGATAAGGCTGAATCACTCAAATATTGAATTTTTTGAAATCCGTTATAGTCTTCGTGTTTTGTTTTGCTATTAGAGCTTGAAATTTTGGGTCGAAAAAATTTGTTGGCTTGAAATAATAAATTTGGGCCTGAATCATTATGTTAATTAATAACGAATTGATGACTATACATTTCAGCTCAAATATTTGAGTTACATATTTTTTACCTTCTTATAAATTACTTAAAATTATATATAAAGTATGAAAATCTGGAAATTCGGTTCGGTTGTGTTTTTTCGGATTTTATTACATGCAAAAGCAAATCTGAAGTCTGAACCGTAAGTTCGGTTATTACAGATACATAAAAGCAAACCGTCGGTTTTTGTTTCAGTTTGTTTTTTTCGGTTTCATGCACACCCCTAGCTGTAGATGAGCATATACAGTTATATGTATATACCTAGAAGGCTATGTGAATGTGGCCTCAGTTTGTGCTTTCTCTTGGTGCTTTCTTGACTCTTGTTCACCGGTTAGATTTAAGTTCATTAAATGGATATGTAATATCATTATCTTATCATTCTGTTCTTATCACCTGCAAAATGTATTGAGTTTTTTAGAAGTTTTGAGTTAGTAACTAGTTTAACGACGTACAAGACGTTCTAAATAGATATGTAATCCCTGTATCTTGTTTCTTGGATGATGATCATATACAAATAAGTGATTCGTTTCAAATTTATCATTCTAAAAGTTAAAATTTTCATATATATTTTTTTCTAAATTTAAAGTTAGTAGATTTACCCTTTCGGAACATTAGAGATATCATAATTATTTATTTCATAGTAAATAGAGTTTGTAAGATGAATCATGAGTGCCACCTTAGTCATTTGGTTACTTGATAACATGTTAAACCAGTTTCTTTATTGACTTGGTAGTCAATGTATATTCTATTTATTAAAAAATTGATGGCGTGTTATAAAAAAGTTTAAAATGTTGCTGACAACGCCGTCCGTGTGTACAGATGAGCAAGAATTGATAAAACTAAGCATCTTTAAATTTTGTCTTCCGGTTTTTATTTATAAATGATAATGTTGCCCATAAAAAGTGCATGTTGACTGCTACGTTACCAATGACACTGGTTTAAGAGGTGGGATAATGAGATAACCGGATGACTAAATTGGAACAGTTTTACAAACTTTAATGACTAAAATGCAATGCCCCAAAATAGGTACAAGTACTAAACTGAAACACTAAAAAAGCGAACACGCTAATTTTGATTGTACAAAGGGGCTATATGTGAACTGTGAACCAAAAAGTTGAGGATTAAGTCGATTCACACGTGGAAAAATCATCGAGATAAAGCATGCAAGACAAGATTAGTCTTGATTTGTTGTTTTAAGTTTTGAAAGACACTTGTTAAGACTTTATTTAATAATATGTTAAGTATTATTAGGAATTAGAGTCGGAGTATGAAACACGTTTTGTTTAGTATATATTGGGGCCTTTTATTTTTTTGTGTGGTTTGTTTTTAATAATGGTAAAAAGAGTCCTGGGAGTTCCACAAAGTATCAGTTTTTTTTTCGTGTGTGATACACGATTTGTGCCAACAAAAAGCACCTTGTTGTTTTATGGAGAAAAAAATGAACTATTTTTCTTTAATATGGTAGGGTGAATTTGGAATTGTGAATTTTTAGGAGAATAGAAGATTGTTTAATACAACCAGTTTTAAGTGTTGCAAATGTTTTTGCATATAAGTTGTTTTCTTTTATGGAATATGATACAGAAATTAACTCATGTTACTCTGGTAATATTGTAATATCACAGGACTCGAAGAAACTGGAAGCCCAACGTACAAGAAAAACATCTTTTCAGTTACATTCTCGACCGCCACATTCGCGTAAAAGTAACAACACACGCACTTCGCTGTATAGACAAAGCAGGCGGGATTGATGAGTATCTACTAAAAACACCGTACAAGAAAATGGACACTGAAATGGGACTTCTATGGAAATCAAAAATAGAGAAAATGTATCAAGAGCTTGGAAACATGGAAGTTGTTTTGTTCACATAAGAGGAAGAAAACAATCTTGCAGAGCAATTTAAAGAAATGAGAATTGAACAACGTGCGTCCCGTAGAGATGCGAGAAGGGAGGCATATGGTTGGAGTCCAAAGTTTGAGGAAATTGAGGATGCAAATGATGATGTTGAAGCGAATCATCACGAGGAACGTGTTGCAAATTCATGAAAAATTGTTTTGAGTTTGTGATATCGAGTTGGGGTTGACTCGGGATTTTGAGTTGTGTTTTTTGATTTTGTTGAATCAGCTTTATAATAAGCTTTTTGTACCAGTGGCAGTTATGAAAATAGGGTGAAAAATTTAACTCTCAACTTTGTTTATTAGAGAACTTAAACCTGAATTCAAACTTGAGATATTGAGGTGACCTCGTATCATTAAAAGATGATTCGTGCTGTTTAACTCGTTTAATGAAAAGGTTGACCCGCTAACTTGTTTACTTAAACAAGTTGACCCAATAATCCGTTTATACAACCAACCAACCCAATTAGCATGTTTACAACCTGATTATTGCTCGCCTACCTATAAGAGTGTTATTTTTGGTTTAACCCGGCTCGCAACTTTGAGTATTACCTCAAACCTGTTTAAATCGGTTTCTGGGTCTTGGTTCTTAAAACTGTCGATTCTTGTTCCAATACTGGTACAAGCTGGTCCCCACCCACCAGTTATTTTCGATTGCAATCCGATTTCTACATGATCGAATACCAAACCGGTTCGGTTAACTGATTCCACTGTGCATCCCTAAACCCGTGGAACACGTTCAGAAATATGGGTTAAACAAGAGGTTTTCAAGTTACCCAATTTTAAGTGTATTTAGATTAGGATTGAAGCTTTTTAGACAAATAAATGTCATGTCTGACTTGTGAAATTTGACATGCCAACCTGACATGTTAGACGCCCTTAGATTAACGTGTCAATTTAACCCGCACTTGAACTCTTGATCAGGTAAACATTTCAATTTGACCTGTAACCAAAACTCTACCAGAAAGGCCAATTTTACAACCACTTGACAATATCATCACACCCTTTAAAAAAAAGAAAAAAAAAGAGCTAATTAACTAGTTGTATGTCTATAAATACAGGAAACATTCGAAGTTCAAAACTATAATGCAATGACTTGACCACCAAAGAAAAACACAGATTCTACCACCCAAACAACTGCAATATTCCCATGCCACAAATAACCACTACCGAGTAAACGCTACAGTCCATAAACAAAGCACTCGAACCCGTTTTCATCAACAA
The DNA here is from genome assembly GCF_021521415.1 of Bidens hawaiensis. Lineage (NCBI taxonomy): Eukaryota > Viridiplantae > Streptophyta > Magnoliopsida > Asterales > Asteraceae > Bidens > Bidens hawaiensis. Next base: position 941,529 of record NW_027491410.1, read on the forward strand.
AGCCCACTCCAAAGCCGTACCTATAGGGTCAGCATTACCCGTTGACCTGTGTTTGACTTTTTGCAAGAGAGAATACGCAGCCACAACCGTTACATTCGTCACTAAAAGTAGCAAAAGCGGCCTAAAAAGTATGACTTTCTTTATAACATCACTGCCTACAACAGGAAAACCTGCATCTGCCAACATAACCAACACTGCGACTAAAACAGAACAGATGATTCGGATGTTTTCTGAAGCTGTTATGGCGGGGCGTAACTGTTTAGGGCTGAAAGTTTTATGATGACGGGTTTGTGATTCGGGCTTTTTTGATTTGGTTGGAGTAGAGATTAGTGGAGTTTGTTCTGCTAAAGGTTCGGGTTTGGAATACGTTTGTGCAGAGGTTTCGGTTATTGTTTCTGAGTTGTCGATTACTGATCGTACATCACTTGCCACATCATTATCAACAGTTTCTGTGTTCGAAAGGGGATCTTTGTTTTCATCTGCAAAATTTGGTCAAAAAGCATGAAATCTACATGTTCAAATGAACTTAAGCATAAATCTATTAGGTTTTAGCTTCTCTTCAAGCCTTCGTCTAATCATTCCGTTATTCCTTCGACTTAATAACGTGATTATTATTGTGTTAAATACTTATATGAATATTCAACTGCTTCTTAAATCTCACAGAGACACAGATGACAGAACTGAATTGATCAATCAATTTTAAGTTAAATCCACATATAACTCTAGGTGTTTAAACGACCCGAGCCTGAGCTCAACTAGGCTTGAGCTTGGCTCGTTTTGACTTACACGAGGTTGAAAGCGAGAGCGAGAGCTCGTTTCAAGCTCTTTTTCTATAGTTCAAGCTCAGCTCGTGCGTTGTTTTTCAAAGCTCGGGTTCAGCTCATTTATTATTTATCAATCAGTCTATATATGTTTTCAATTACTTTTATATATTTTGAGAAAAACCTTAGACTGTGCAGTGTAAGATTAATACATAGAAGCCCAGAAAAAAGTAAAATTTAAAAATACAGAAAGCTCGTTAAGCGTTAACGAGCTTCTCATATAAAGCTCGAGCTCGACAACTAAACAATATACATTACATCATGAATCAATCAATCAGCTATACATCCAATCGATCAATCAATCAGAGATCTAACAGATTTAATGAATATCAACTTCCGAATAAAAAAATCAGTTCATAACTGCACATGAATCAACACACTCAAGATCTAAGCCTCTTAACAAGACACTAATTGAATCCAATTACTATCTCCTAATTCATAATTATAATTCACACAAACTGAAATCAACCACAATCCAGATCTAAAACAAACAACACTAATCGAATCAAACTACTATCTCCTATCAAAACTTGCACAAAATATCACAAACCCGAAACCCGGGCGTTGGTAAAACCAGAGAGTTATTGGTAAAATACTAATTTTTATGTATAGTAATAATTAGGGGCTCAAACAAATACATACCGTTGAGAATTGGTTCATCAGGTTCCGATGGAGAAGATGATAAAGACTGAACACGCCCGGTGATGAGAGCCAAACGTTCGGCGCCTCTGTCGGAGATTCTCCGCCGGCGAGCGGCGACCGCACTGGTGGTGGTTCCGCCGCTGGTTGACATTTTATAAGATAACTAGCTGCCGGTGTGTTTGTGTGTATTAACAGCAAGTATTTTGTTAACTTGTAAATCAATTAGCAAGTATTTAGTCCCACCAACAGCATAACTATAAGTAGGGTTTGGAAAGGATGGAATGTTGGCACAGTACCTTTATCCAAATGGGTAAAGAACCGGCTTCCAGAGACCCTCAGCTCTAAAGTACATATGTATAAATACAGATAAATCAAAGTTCAACAATAATATAAACATTAATAATAATAATAATATATGTAAAGAAAATATCACCATGTTGCGTGACAAAAAAAGAAAATAGAAGCCCTAGGGTAATCGTTTATTCCTAAAAATCCTTAACTGTAATTCTACTTCTCTAAGAATTCCTATCCTCAACCATGTCCTTGGAGAGGTTTAGGTCTATCAAATCATGCCTAATCCTTTCGTCCCAAGTCAATTTAGGCCGTCCTCTACCCCTCTTCCCCTCTATAATAATATTTTCTATGGTTCTAACAGGACTCGTCGTCTGTCTTCTTTTCACATGTCCAAACCATCTCAATCTCCACTCTCTTATCTTGTCGGCTATGTTCGCTACCCCGAATCTCTCCCGAAACACAAAGTTTTTTATTCGGTCTAACCTTGTGTGTCCACACATCCAACGTAGCATTCTCATTTCTGCTACCTCAATCTTTCACACTTGTGCCTTCTTGATGGCCCAACACTCTGTTCCATATAGCATTGCAGGTCTAACTGCAACCCTATAAAATTTTCCCTTTAGTTTAGTTGGGAAACTCTTGTCGCACAATATACCTGTGGCTGCTTTCCATCTACACCATCCTACCTGGACTCGATGGATCACATCACTGTCTAATTCCCCATCGCTCTGAACAAAAGATCCTAGATACTTGAACTTCGTTACCTGCGGAACCACCTGCCCTTCAATGGTGATCTGTACGTCCTCATTGTTATTTACCCCACCAAAATCACAGTGTAGGTACTCCGTCTTAGATCGACTAATCCTTAAACCTTTTGTCTCTAAGGTTGTTTGCCACTTCTCAAGCCTCATGTTTAGATCTTGTTTTGTCTCAGCAAGTAACACAATATCGTCTGCGAACATCATGCACCACGGAAGCATCCCCTGAATCGACTTTGACAACTCATCCAAGACTACTGCAAAAAGAAACGGACTCAGCGCTGATCCCTGGTGAAGACCCACCTCTACGGGGAAGAACTCAGTATCCCCCGCTTGTGCACGAACACTTGTTACACTCCTGGTATACATATCCATAATTATCTCTATGTATTTCCTTGGTACCCCTCTACCCTCCAAGCACTCCCAAAGCACCTGTCGTGGCACACTGTCGTAGGCCTTTTCTAGGCCAATAAACACCATATGCAGGTCACGCTTCTTCTCCCTATACTTTTCCATCAATCTTCTTATAAGGTGTTAACTTGTAAATACAAACCCAATTAAATATCGGGACAATTGCATATATCCCCTTTTGTACCCGGCTAAAATTTAAAACAATGTATATTGATGAGTGTTGTTATGATTTTTGACTTGGTGATGACTTGCTAGGTAAAAATTCGTAAGTTGATATTGATTTCATAAGTTTGGCTAGTTTAGTATAATTTTAGGTGGTTAGGATGTTTGTCTTTGTTAGTTATTCTTTGATTACGAGACTTTGTTGTTTTGACAAACAAGCCAGTCTATGTTTATCTCTTGATTAAAAGCCCATCATGTTGATTATTTGTTAGTATTAGGTTGCTTAATTGTAATCTAGTATTTATCTTTAGATTCATAATGTTTTACCATGTTATTGTTGTTTTGGACAAAAATCAGCTAAGGATAATGTATCCAAATTTGTTGAGTGAGGTTTAGTGCCAACTTGATAAAAATGGGTATGTGAACAAAAAATAGAGATGAACACCACGATTTGTTGCGAGGAAAAACCCTTTAGTCTTATTCGGATTAAAGGAAAAAAACCTTGGGTGATGACAATTTGTCTATCACCAATTTATCAATATCAAAAAGGGTTACAATGGGTGGAGTATATGATCAATGAATACAAAAATGGCTGAGTGTGTGCGAATACAGAGAACTGTTTTGGACAAAAATCTGCTAAGGATAATGTATCCAAATCTGTAATTGTGAGGTCTAGTGCTATGATGATAATAATGAATATGCAAACGAAATAGGGATGGACACCGTGATTTGTTGCGAGGAAAAACCCTTTGATCTTGTTCAGATCAAAAGAAAAAAACCCCGGGTGATGACAACTCGTCGATCACCAATTTATTAATCAAAAAAGGGTACAAGTGTGTGGAGATTGTGATCGATGTTACAATGATTGCTAGTGAGTAGAGAGAATTTTGATTTCTGCTCTTAGTGTGTGTGTATACAAGTGAGTTCTAATCGATCATTATCTCGATGTTTATAAAGGAAATTACACATAACAATAACTCCTAACTATCCGTCACTCTTCCACAACTCCCCTAACGTTCATTTGACCACGTGCTGAGAGCTTTCCAGTAGCGAATATTAAGGTAGACTCAGTCATAGAGTCGTTGCTTTTGTTGAATAATAACCTGCACACGTGAAACAATTGTTAATAATACCAACCTTTGAGGATCCTTGATCTTCGACATGGCTCTGGAACTCTTCAAGAGGATAACTGATCCAGACATATCTTTAAGGATAACATATCCTCAACATAGAAAATATCAGTCCTAACAATTGCCCCCAAAATGGCGGGTGTTTATGCCTTACAGCTGGCATTTTGAAATTTGAATCTTCTGCGAAAACTGAGTGATTAGATAGTTGCCAGAAATATTTACCATCCAGCCCTTGATATTAATTATAACCGCCTATATATGCCGTCCCTATATCTCTCTTATAACCACATATCCAGGCGACCATCAGGTTTTCTTTCTTTTCTCTTTTATTTTCTTTACTTGATAATAATGTCAGTTGCTTCGACTTCTTCACCTCCCTCTAAGCCGTCCGACCAATCTTCCGATGACTCTGGGTTGTCGGAGATGCAACCACAAAACCTAATAGCCAATCCTTCTGTCGAAATATGCAAACTCACAGATCCCGAAGTCGATGAGTTCCGTTCTTTGTTTCCGCCAAAAACCGTGTTCCGACCGTATGACTCCGACGCTCGCTGCGACGTGTATTCACAGGCTTGGGTGTGTTTTCCGGCTTGCCCTTTCCTTATTGGCTATATTATCCTTTCCCTTCTTTCACACAAAGCTTCTTCGATTCCACAAGTATATCCTACATCCAAGCTATGCCGATGCTTTGGAGAGTGTTGGGAACCATCGAAAGAATTATTGAGGATGAAAAAATCGATTTTGGTCTTCCAAAGTTATCCTATCTGTACACTCTCACTACCCATGGTCCAGCCCGATTCCTTTTCAAATCAAAGCCTCGACAACCCCATCCGCTTCTAAAGGTCACTTTGAATGATTCCTTTTGGAGAAATCAATTCTTCTTCGTGAGACGTGATTCCATACCCGATGGGGCTTCCCTTCTTTCAAAGTGGGTCAGAAAGGGTGGGATCCTTGATCCTTAGTAACGATAGGATCCTTGATGATTAATCTAACTTTGCGTCTTCTTTTTTATTGCAGTTGAGAATTTTGCTTCATTTGCTAAGTTACCTGGTACAGAAGAGAAAAAAAAGCGGTTCCTTGCACTGGATACCGAAGTTAGAAATTTTCAAGCCCGATTTATCGAAGCTTTTTCTGAGATTTCCTCAGATTTCGATATGTCAAGTAAGTTTTAGTATAATAATTTTAGAAGTAAAAAAAAATAGACGGAATACTTATCTGTTAACTTAATCTTTGTAGGCGCCAAGAGGTCTCAGAAGTCCGCTAGCAAGTTCTCCTTGGAAGACATCGACAGCATGATCACTCCCCAAGACGTCAAGAAAGAAGCTTTGAAGGCAGCAACTAGCTCCAAGCCTAAGACCGCAACTACCAGAGCCAAGTCAGCTGCTTCCAAGAGGAAGAGGTCCTCTGATCCCGAAACCCACTATGACACGGTCCTCACTGTAAGTATCCTGTATCCTGCTATATTGAATTTAAGGATCCAATATCCTTCTAATCCTTGCTTTGTGGTCGGTTACAGGCTATGAATGCTTTCAAAGAGCATTATGAAAAAATTGTGGGCCAGATGAGTGACAAGCTGTTCGGGTTGGGAAATGCGATGGTCAACAAGGATAAAGCCTTAGCTCAGCTCAAGAAGCAGCTAGAGGATAAAGTATCCATAGCGGATGCCCAGCACCAAGAGGAAGTCAAGCAAGCGACAGAAGAGGCTAAGATGTGGGCAGCCAGGTCGGTGCTGCAAGTAAGGATTAAGATGGCGATGGAGGTCGGTGATCCTGCTTTCGATAGGGCGACCTGGAATGTGCAGAAGTGGAAGACTACTTGGTGGCTCTTGGTGGTGATGAGGACGTGGAAATGGCTGAGGAGAACGAGGCTGGGACGAGCGGAGTCAAGGATGTGGCTGAAGGCAGTGAAGGAGCAGGTGCTGCGGATGGTGAAGATGCAGCTTGAATGGGCGATGAAGGATATTGAAGACAAGGCCCGAGCCCATTTTTATTATGTTGATGTTTTCCTGGATAATGGTTTATGGTTTGTAATAGACAGTAGTAATTAGGATATAAGGATCACTGATCCTCAAGACAATTCTCAGGGGCACTGAATGTGGATGGATCCTCTGTTTGTGGGGATGAAACCTTTGGTGCCTCCGACTTTTATTTTCCTGCACCTTAAGAACAATTAGTAACACCTGCTTAACCTGGGTGGATGGCCCATCTTTCGTATGGTGTAATCCGGGTTAAGGATTTTGGATAAGTCCAGTTGACTTATGTTTAATAATATAAAACTTTTGACTATTTTCTTTGTCATTTATCATTTTGAAAGCTTATTTGATATAACCTTAGTCTTATTAAAAGTTTAAGAAACAATCTTGAGCAAACATTTTAGGATATAATATCCTCAAGAAAAATAATTGAAAGAAAAATTTAGGATAGAATATCCTTAAATTTTTTTTAAAGATTTGAAATCTTCAAACCATAAATATTTATAAGAATCTTAGTTAAAGAAATGTAAATGGGCAAATAGGAATCATACCATAAGGTCGCAGTAGACCTAAGTTACCATAGTTATAGAACCTTCGGTGATCCATGTAGAAATAATTTAAGGATTTTGAATCCATAAGACTTGATCTTCGTAACGAACTTAGAAAATTTGTTGCAAAGAACTTGTAATGTTAACTGGGATTCAACCCATTAAGTCAGGGAGAAGCCCAAATAATAAACTGGGGACAAGCCCGTGCAAATGGGGACAGGCCCGTGAACTGGGGACAAGCCCATGAATTAGTGTTAAACTGGGGACAAGTCCAAATACTGGGGACAAGCCTAAACTGGTGTTAAACTGAGGACAAGCCCAAATACTGGGGACAAGCCCAAATTGGGGACTGGCCCAAGGATACGGATGTTAACTGGGGACTCGCCCAACCCGGGATTTAGCCCAAACGTGAGTGACATGAAAACGCCAAAACCTTAGCTAACATGAAAATGTTAGAAACCTTTGTCTTGAGATAACGTTAAAACGTTATAAACCGGTGGTATGGTACGTCTACCATAAATCGTATGATCCTACATATAGCCGAAAGCAACGAAATTGTCAGTCACTGAACGTGTACTGGTCTCGCTGCCCCGGACTATACGTTGGATAGCATGCGCTCCAGGCGAGAGTGTAGAAACTCTAATTTATAAGAAAGGTGAAAACCTTTAAACCTTAGGGGATATGACCATCGGGAGTCATATCCAATTGTGGGCTAGGCCAAGAGAAATAGTAAAGTACCTTTAAGGTGAAGGAGAGGTGGCCAACCTCTTGATCATTAAAGAAATTACTAGAACCCTGCATTGTTATTTAAAACTTGGGAGAAACAAATCGTTAAGAATACATTATCCTTGAAATAATAAGAAATTGAAAAGAATAAGTATTCAAATAGATATTACCAATCTTAGGATCCTTGATCCTTTAAGGATAATTGATCCTCAGATGATACTTGATCCTGATCAGAAAAAGTATTTCTTGAGGTGGATGGGCATTCCATGCTCTTGGTAACATGTTGCCTTCCATAGTGAGCAAATGATATGCCCCCTTTCCTGCTTCCGACTCGATCAGATAAGGACCTTCCCATTTGGGTGCTAACTTCCCATCAGCCGGATTGGTTGTGTTTTGGAAGGCTTTCCTCAAAACTAAATCTCCTTCTTGAAACCTTCTGATTATGATATTCTTGTTGTATGCCCCAGTTACCCTTTGGTGATACGTTGCCATTCTGATCTTGGCTAGGTCTCTGAGTTCTTCAACAGTATCTAAGTCTTCAAGAAGGATTTCTTGATTGACCTCAGGATCACGGATGCTTGTTCTGGCTGTAGGAACCACCATCTCTGTAGGAATTACTGCTTCTGATCCAAACACCAAGGAGAAGGGTGTTTGCCTTGTTGCATTCTTGGGTGTTGTCCTGTCAGCCCAAAGGACATAAGGTAGCTCTTCAGTCCATTTTCCTTTCTTGGATCCTAGCTTTTTCTTCAAGTTGTTGATGATGATCTTGTTGCTTGACTCTGCTTGGCCATTAGCTTGAGGATGCACTGGAGTAGATGTAATCATCTTGATGCCCCAACTGTCACAAAAGTTAGTGGTTCTTTCCCCGATAAACTAGGAACCATTATCACAAATAATTTCTGAAGGAATGCCAAATCTAGTAATAATATTTATTTTAATGAAAGATATCACCTCTTTTTCGCGAACTTGAACAAAAGCTTCCGCTTCTATCCATTTTGAAAAGTAATCGGCCATTGCAAGCATGAATACTTTTCCTCCTGGCGCCTTAGGCATTTTACCCACGATATCCACCCCCCACTTCATAAAAGGCCATGATGAGGATATAGGATACATAGGTTCTGCTGGTTGATGTAGGATGTTTGCATGCCTTTGACAAGCATCACATTTCTTTGAGTATTCCATGGCTTCTCTCTTTATTGTGGCCAGAAGTATCCTGTTCTAAGAATCCTAGAAAATAGGGCTCTTCCTCCAGTGTGATTACCACAATCACCTTCGTGAAAGTCTTTGAGCACCTCTTGGATTTCAGGATCCTCGATGCACCTCAAGTATGTACCTGCAAGAAATTTTCTGTATAGCATATCATCTAATAAAATATATTGTGATACCTTGAGTTTGAAAGATTTGGGATTCTCCGTGGCTGGAATCTCTCTAGTTTGAATGTACTTCTTGATTGGGAGGATCCAGGATCCTTGGCTAGCTGAGGATGATGGATCACAAAGTACAATCTGTTTGTTAGTTGTTATCTCCCCAACTTCTTGTTCTCCTATTGCTAGCAAGAGTATATGGATGATTGGGATCTTCGTATCTTCTGGAATTTTCAAGGATGAGGCTAAATTCGCTAAGGCATCTGCCCCAACATTTTCTTCTCTTGGTACCTGAATGATACTAAACAATTCGAAGGATTTTGCTAACTCCTTCACAACTTCTAAATATTTGATCATTTTTTCACCTTTCACGGTGTATGAACCGTTAAAGTGGTTAGTTATAAGTAAAGAATCCATATAAACTTGAAGATACCTGATCCTCATTTGTTTGGATAAAAGTAAACATGCGATGAGTGCTTCATACTCTGCCTCATTATTGGTGGCTTGAAACGCGCATGCAATGGACTGGGGTATTATGTCCCCCTGTGGCGATTTTAGTAGTATGCCCAATCATGTTCCTCTTACGTTGGATGCTCCATCTGTGAAGAGGATCCAAGGGTCCTTGGTTTCTTCTAGTTGCTGCACTTCTAAATCAGCTTCCTTTTGCATGTCACTGCTGAAATCAGCCACAAAGTCTGCTAGTGCCTGCGATTTGATGGCTATTCTAGGCTCATACTGAATCTCAAATGCACTCATCTTCACAGCCCACTTGGCCATCCTTCCTGACAATTCCGGTTTTCTAAGTACATTCTTAACTGGATAATTGGTTCTCAAAATAATAGTATGTGTTTCAAAGTAATGTCTCAATTTAGTGGAAGCCATAATCAAAGCAAGGATTAGTTTTTCAAGGTGAGAATACCTGGCCTCCGCATCTAAAAGACTTTTACTCACATAATATACCGGGTGCTGTTCACCTTCATGATCCTTAAGAAGAACGACACTAACTGCATTACCTGAAACCGCTAAGTATATATATAAGGATTCTCCATCCACAGGCTTCATCAGAGCGGGTGCTGAGGATAAGTAACCCTTTAACGCTTTTAGGGCGGCTTCATGCTTCTCTGCCCATTCGAACTTCTTGTTTTTTCTGAGGATGTCATATAAGTCTTTGCACTTCTCCGAGGATCTGGAAATAAATCTGTTGAGAGCAGCTATTCTTCCCGTCAAACTCTGGACATCCTTAGCATTTGCAGGAGACTTCAAGTTGACGATGGCTTCTATTTTGAAGGATTCAGCTTCATGTTGTACTGATCCTGGATGTTGAAAGCTTCTTCAAGATCCTTGAGGTGATCCTCAGCCCTCTTTGACTTCACCACCATGTCATCTATGTAGACTTCCATGGTTTTGCCTAGCTGATCCTTGAACATCATGTTGACTAGTCTTTGATATGTTTCCCCTGCATTTCTTAGTCCGAACGGCATATCAATATAACAATATATGCCAGTAGGAGTCATGAATGTTGTATCCTCTTGATCAGATGGTTCCATCTGAATTTGTTGAAATCCAGAGGAAGCATCCATAAAGGTGAGCATCTCATGTCCTGCCGTTGCGTCCACCATGGAATCTATATGTCGTAACGGGAAAGGATCCTTGGGGCATGCCTTGTTTAAATCAGTAAAATCGAACACCCTCCAGTTTCCATTATTTTTAGAAACAACAACCACATTAGCTAACCATCGAGGATACTTAACCTCTCTGATCATACCGGCCTTAAGAAGTTTTTCAACTTCTTCTTGTATGATCGTGTTCCTCTCAGGAGCGAATTTCCTTCGCTTCTGATGGACAAGTTTAATAGATAAATCAAGGCCTAACTTGTGAGTAATTACCTCCTTAGAAATACCTGTCATGTCTGAATGTTTGAAGGCAAACGTGGATTTTCTTTGCTTTTGGAAGGATATCATATCCTCCTCAATTTCACTAGGGATACCGGATCCTCGGGGTCCAAGGATACTTCCTTTAAGTCCTTCCCACGAGCTTCTAGCACGTCCCTAGGATGTTGCTGTGGTTGCTATGCTATCGTCTGTTTAGCTGCTGGCTTCATTGATGAAGAGTAGTAATTCTTGGCTTCGACTTGGTCACCATCTATCCTTACTACTCCCCAAGGAGTTGGTCGTTTGATGCATTGATGGTAAGTGGAGGCCACTGCCTTCATCCAATGTAGCCAAGGCCTACCTAAAATAACATTGCGACAAGAAAGGTTATCTATAACACAAAATTTTTGGTTAGAGTTTAACCCTTCGATGTATATTGGGAGTTTGATGTCCCCCAATGTCTTCTTGGTTTCTCCACTGAAGCCGACTAACACCGACATCCTCAAGATGATTTCTGAGTCTGGGATGTTCATCTTCTGAAGGACATCATGTTGGATGATGTTGACCGAGCTTCCACCATCGATAAGGATCCTGCGTACATAATGGTTAGCAATAAACAAAGTAACAATCAAACAGTCATGATGAGGATCCTGGATGCTTGATTTATCTTCTTCATCAAAGAAGATCCTTTTGTCAGTTGTCAAGGTGGTGGAGATAAATGGTCGTTCCCCGTTATCCAAGTTGGTCTCTTTGGCCAGCCTCTTAGCTGCGGAGAAAGAAGTTCCACATATGTCTGAGCCACCGGAAATGAAGTTGATCACTTAAGCATATGATAAGCGCGGAGTTGCTTTTTGAGGAGCCTCTTCAGGATCCTGGATCCTTGACTTCTTTCTTCCCAACAGCTCTTTGAAGTGGCCCTTGCTCAGGAGGTACCCAATGTCCCTCCTTAAACTGATGCAATCGTCCTTCGTGTGGCCAAAATCCTCATGGAAAGCACACCATTTGGACTTGTATCTGAAGGTGGTTGACTTTTCGTTATTTCGGGGCCACCTCGCTTTCTCACCCAGATCCTTCATGGCACAAATTAAACCATGGGTATCTACTGAGAAGCAGTATTCTGAGATGCTTGGGTAGTCTTCATCATCGTCTCCTTTTTCAACCGCTCGGACATTTTGATTGTTGAACTTGGTGTACGGCTTGGAGTTGTTGTTTCTGTATGAGGATCCTTAATTCTTGTCAGGGGATTCTTGTTTTGTCTGAGCCCCTAATATTTCTTGGATCCTTTTGTCGTCTTCTAACCGTATGAATCTGAGTGCCCTATTTTTGATTTCATCTAAGGATCTGCAAGGAGTCATCACAAGATCATCATAAAAGGGGGAGCCCTTCTGAAGTCCCATCTTGAATGCTTCAACAACAGTAGCCATGTCAAGATTAGGGATTTCCAGAGCTTCCCTGCCAAACCTCGTAACAAAATCCCTAAGGGATTCATCACTAGGTTGGATAACTCAGTATAAATCAATAGTTAACTTCTCAAATTTCCTACTACAGGAAAATTGACTGTTGAACAAGTTAACTAAGTGTGAGAAAGAAGTAACTGAAAAAGGGTGGAAGACTTAGCAACCATTTTAATGCAGATCCTGTTAGTGTTGATCCGAAACCCTTGCATAAACAAGCTTCTTTAAGTCTCTCAGGAATGGGATTGATCTCCATCCTTTCTCTGTACTGAGCTACATGCTCCTCAGGATCAGTAGTCCTATCATAAGTCTTCATGTTGGGGGTCTGGAATCGCTTTGGGATTTTAGCATCACAGATAGGTGGAGCAAATCTGGATAACTTGTGGCTCCCCTCCGGTATCGGAATTGGACAGATCACCCCGGGTACGCTGGATATCATATCTTTAAGTTTCTACTGTTCCTTAGCCATTGCTTGGTTGATACCTGCGTCCTGCATGGAACCACGGTTAACATCTAAGGATATGGGATCATACGTGTTACCTCTTTGTTATGTAAAAGTTGGCATTCCAGAAGAATGACTGAGATAGGAAGTTTCTGCTACAGGAGTTGGTCCACCCGAAGCTATGGTCTGCACGGGGATTATATCTCCTTCATGGACCTCAGTTGATCATTGATGTTGAACACCGGAGGATCCTAGATCCTGGAAGAAGGATCCTTGATTGTGGATAAAGGATCCCAGTGGTTGGGAGTTGAAGGATCCCTGAGGATATGATCCGAAGGATCCTGGTTGAAGGATCAATGGTCCTTGCTGAAAAACTGAGGATCCTTGAGCTATCTGACCCATGGACCCCGGTTGAAGGATGGATGATCCTTGCTGAAAATTTGAGGATCCTTGAGCTGGCTGACCCATGGACCCCGATTGAAGGATGGATGATCCTTGCGCATGTTGAGCCAAGGATCCTGGAGTAGTGAAATCCAGCATCCTAGGCATTAGAGGAGTTTGATCCTCTGCAGGCCTCTTAGTCCTCTTGAGGTCTTTTGGTTAGTCTTGGTTTGCTGTTCCATGTATGCTATAACCTGCGAAAACATAGATGAAACATCACTGTTAGTATTAACCACCAGCACAGCAGCAATGGTTTTCGAGCTCTGAAAGACTGGTAGTTGCGTCTTGCTTCCAGCAGCAGCAGCTCGTGGTGCTCCCATGATTGGCGGAGGCATCGGTGGCAAAGTCCTCGATGAGAGAGGAACTGATGACGGCATGGTTGATGAAGCAGAGGTTGATTGAGAGGCCATTGATAGTGATATGGGTATGAAAAAATCAAAAGTTGATAGGAATGATATGGATTATAGCACCAATCGCCCCACGGTGGGCGCCAAATTGTTTTGGACAAAAATCTGCTAAGGATAATGTATCCAAATCTGTAATTGTGAGGTCTAGTGCTATGATGATAATAATGAATATGTAAACGAAATAGGGATGAACACCGTGATTTGTTGCAAGGAAAAACCCTTTGATCTTGTTCAGATCAAAAGAAAAAAACCCCTGGTGATGACAACTCATCGATTACTAATTTATAAATAAAAAAGGGTACAAGTGTGTGGAGATTGTGATCGATGTTACAATGATTGCTAGTGAGTAGAGAGAATTTTGAGTTATGCTCTTAGTGTGTGTGTATACAAGTGGGTCCTAATCGATCATTATCTTGATGTTTATAAAGGAAATTACACATAACAATCTCCTAACTATCCGCCACTCTTCCACAACTCCCCTAACTTTCATTTGACGACATGCTGAGAGCTTAGATAGTATTAAAGTAGACTCAGTCATAGAGTCGTTGCTCTTGTTGAATAATAACCTGCACATGTGAAGCAATTGTTAATAATACCAACCTCTGAGGATCCTTGATCTTCGACATGGCTCTGGAACTCTTTAAGAGGATAACTGATCCATACATATCTTCAAGGATAACATATCCTCAGCATAGAAAATATCAGTCCTAACAAGAACTACGAGCTAGAGTATGCGGCTGTAAGCTAATGAGTGCGTATATGTCTACTTAGCATTGATCATAACTCGATATATAAAGAAAAGAAAATTTCAACTAACAACTAATCCCTATTAATCTGCCATTTCTCTACTCTCTTCCTTCGTGCCTATGACCACATGCTATAGAAGTCTTGTAGCGGATTAGGCGGTGGACTGAGTCTTTGGGAGCCGTTATACCTGGTTAACACATCACCGTTCAAATACAATTATTAGTAAACATATATTACCGAGGATCCCTGATCCTTCATAACCTGGAACATATCTCAAGGATAGTCTATCCATAATATAGTCAAGAATAATGGATCCTCAGCATAAAATTCATGCCCTAACAATTGCCCTCAAAATGGCGGGTGATTGTGAAACACAACTGTCATTTTGAATTTTAAATTCCTGCAAAAAGTAGACGATTAGACGCGTGTCAGGCAATTATTATCGATAAAATTATAATTATTCGCCGCCTATATATGCGATTATCATAACCATCTTATAACCACACCATCCAGCCGTCATTCAGGTATCCTTCTTTTTTTTCTTTTCCTTTTCTCAGTCATGTCTATTACTTCTGCTTCTTCCTCCTCTGACGGACCGATCCCGATGAAATCCGTTCGCAAGGTATACTTATAGCCCCATCTTCCGAGATCTGTAAGTTCACAGACCCAGAAATCGATAACATTCGGTAAATTTTTCCAGATAACACCGTTTTCCGACCCTTCGATTCCACAACCCGCAGCGATTGCATATCAAAGAACTGGATTTGTTTTCCAGCCCAACCGTTCTTGATAGGCTTTAGATATCCTTTCCCTGATTTCACTCAAAGTTTCTTCACCTTGACCGGAATCTGCTACATCCAGACCATGCCTATGTTATGGAGGGTCCTTCATGCTATAGAGAGGATTATCGAGGAAGAAGGCGTCGAGTTTGGCTTGTCAGAGTTATCGTATCTGTACACCCTGGTCACCCATGGTTCCAAACATTTTGTTTTTAAATCGAAACCTCGTAAAGTGATTCCTATCTCCAAGGATACCCAGAACGATACACTCTGGAAGAATCAATTTTTCTTCGTAAAAAGAGATTCCATTCCGGGTGGACCCAATCTTCCCAAAAGGTGGATCCAGAAGGGTAGGATCTAGGATCCTTAGGTCGCAAATTTAGGATACCTGATTCTTTTATTAATACCTTTTCTTTCCTTATGTAGTGGAAAACTTTGCTTTGCTGCCTGAGCTTCCTGGAGTTGAAGAGAGAGTCAAGAAATTCTTGGCACTGGATCCTACAATCAGAACCTTTCAAGCTAAGTTTGTTGAAGCTTTCCAGGAGTCAAACTCAGAGTCAAATATGTCAAGTAAGTATTTTTATAATTAAGTTTAATATTGATAAAATAAAAGAAGATTTTGTAAACTTATCTGTGAATCCTTGTTTGCAGACGCTCAGAAGTCAGGGAAATCCGCATCCAAGTTCTCTCTTGAGGATATTGACTGCATCTTTGTGAAGAAGGAGACCTTGAAGTCCACCCTGATTTCCGAGCTTCGTCCAGTCACGACCCTGGCCATGTCAGGAGCAAAGAGGATAAAAAGCTCCAAACCTGAGAATCCCTTTGACACTGAGAAACAGCTGCTCGAGATGCTAACTACCGTAAGGATCCTTTATTCTCTTAACCCTTGCTGATAGATTAAATATTCTCCTGACCTTGTCTTATTTTTTTATACAGGTTGTCAAATCTGTTCGAGGCCATTATGAGAAGATCGTTGGAGAATACGAGGAGACTCTTTCTGGGATGAGGTCCATGGTCGCTGCAAAGGACAAAGCGCTTTCCAAGATGACCAAAGAGAAAAACAGGCCGAGGATCACGCATCCACACTCACAGTTCAAATGGAGGAGGAGATCAACCGAGCTACCAATGAAGCAAAGATTTGGGCAGCTAAATCGGTTTTGCAGGCCAGGATCAAGCTGGTAACTGAAGCCAATGATCCATCCTTTGACAAATCTTCATGGGACATAGTGCAGTGGAAGCAATCCTTGGCTGATCTGGGCGGTGGTGAGGACGAAGAAGAAGGCGATATGGTCGATGCTAGTGGAGTAGGTGCAAGTGGAGTGAAGGAGACAGAAGCAACCATTGAAGGGGATGCTGTGGAGACGGGCAATGAGGGATGATAAAGACAAGGCCTGAGCCCGTTCTGTTTTTCTTTTGTTGATGTTTTTATGAACAATTTGGTTGTGTACTTTAAGACAATAATAACTTAGGGTAAAGGATCTAGGATCCTGAAGACAGTTAATAGGGTAGCAAAGGTGGATGGGTCCTCTGTTTGTGGGGATGAAGCCTTTGTTGCCCCTAACTTTCAATTTCCCACACTTAACTAAACGGTTAGTAGCAACTTACTTTAACCCGGATGGATGGTCTATATTTTCGAATGGTGAAGTCCTGGTTAACTTTTGGTAACGTTAAGTAAGTTTTCTAATAAATATCATCTTTTTATTATTTGCTTTTTTATCTGTTTGAAAGTTTGTTTGATATAGCTTTAGTCATATTGAAAGTTTTAAGAAATAATTTTGAGTAAAAATTTTAGGATAGAGTATCCTTATGAAGAGTAATTATAAAAATTTTAGGATAGAATATCCTTGTAGAAATAATTCAAAGATTTTAAATCCTTAAGCAAAAAGGTTTATAAGGATCTCAGCTAAACAATTATAAATTGAAAAGTAAAAAACATACCAGAAGGTCTAATTAGACCTAAGTTACCATAAGTATTGGCTCTTCTGTGATCCTTGTAAAAATAAGTTAAGGATTTTGAAT
Organism: Bidens hawaiensis; assembly: GCF_021521415.1. Lineage (NCBI taxonomy): Eukaryota > Viridiplantae > Streptophyta > Magnoliopsida > Asterales > Asteraceae > Bidens > Bidens hawaiensis. The sequence goes on from NW_027491410.1 coordinate 958,517, forward strand.
CCACGAATCTTGATTCTCACAATTGAACTTAGAATATCTGTTGCAAAGAACTTATAAAATTAGCCAGGGTTAAACCCGTCAAACTGGGGACAAGCCCATAAAATAAACTGGGGACAAACCCGTGCAACTGGGGACAAGCCCGTGAACTGGGGACAAGCCCAAATAAAATGGGGAAAAGCCCAAATACTGGGGGCAAGCCCACTATGGGGACTGGCCCAAACTAGGGACAAGCCCAAACTGGGGATAAGCCCAAACTGGGGACTGGCCCAATATATGGATGTTAACAAGGGACTTGCCCAAACCGGGATTTAGCCCAAACGCGAGATAACATGAAAATTTTATAAACCGGTGGTATGGTATGTCTACCATAAATCGTAGGATCCTCCATATAGCCGAAGACAACGAAATTTTCAGCCACTAAGCGTGTACTGGTCCCACTGCCTCGGACTATACGTTGGATAGCGTGCGCTCTAGGCGAAAGTGTAGAAACTCTAATTTATAAGAAAGGTGAAAACCTTTAGACCTTAGAAGATATGACCATCAGGGGTCATACCTTAATCGTGGGCTAGGCCAAGGGAAATAGCAATGTACCTTAGAGGCGAAGGAGAGGTGGCCAACCTCTTTAGACATTTGAACATCTTACTAATATCCTACATTGTTACTTAAAACTTGGAAATAACAAATGTTAAGAATATGTTATCTTTAAAAATAAATAAAAAATCTTAAATGAATAACTGATCAGATAGATATTACCGATTTTAGGATTCTTGATCATGATCAGTAGAAGTAATTCTTGAGGTGAATATCATTCCAAGCTCTTGGTAACCTATTGCCTTCCATAGTGAGCAAATGATATGCCCCCTTTCCTGCTTCCGATTCTATCAGGTAAGGACCTTCCCACTTGGGTGCTAGCTTCCCATCTGCTGGATTGGTTGTATTTTGGAAGGCTTTCCTCAAGAGCAAATCTCCTTCTTGAAATATTATGATCCTTATACTTTTGTTGTATGCCCCAGCTACCCTTTGTTGATAGGCTGCCATTCTGATCTTGGCTAGATCTCTGAGTTCTTCAACAGTATCCAAGTCTTCGAGAAGGATTTCTTTATTGCCTTCAGGATCACGGACGCTTGTTCTGGCTATAGGAACCACCATCTTTGTAGGAATTACTGCTTCTGATTCAAACACCAACGAGAAGGGTTTTTGGCCTGTTGCATTCTTGGGTGTTGTCATGTCAGCCCAAAGAACATAAGGTAGCTCTTCGGCCCACTTTCCATTCTTGGATACTAGCTTCTTCTTCAAATTGTTGATGATGATTTTGTTGCTTGACTCTGCTTGGCCATTAGCTTGAGGATGAACCGGTGTGGAAGTAATCATCTTGATTCCCCAACTGTCACAAAAGTTAGTAGTTCTTTTCCCAATAAACTGGGATCCATTATCACAAAAAATTTCTGATGGGATACCAAATCTAGTTACGATATTTCTTTTTATGAAGGATATAACTCCCCTTTCTCGGACTTGTATGAATGCTTTTGCTTCAATCCATTTAAGTAGTCTGTCATAGCAAGCATAAAGACCTTTCCGCCTGGCGCCTTTGGTAGCTTGCTCACAATATCCATTCCCCATTTCATGAAAGGCCATGAAGAGGATATAGGGTACATTGGTTCTGCTGGCTGATGAAGGATGTTTGCATGTCTTTGACATGCATCACACTACTTTGAGTACTCTATCGTGTCCTTCTTCATCGTTGGCCAGAAGTATCCAGTCCTAAGTATCCCGGAGAATAATGCTCTCCCCTATGTGTGGTTGCCGAAATCACCCTCGTGGAAGTCTTGAAGTACCTCTTGTATTTCAGGATCCTCAATACATCTCAAATAGGGATCTGCAAGAGATTTTCTGTATACAATATCTTGTAAAATAATAAACTGTGATACCCTCAATCTGAAAGCTTTAGGATTTTCCCCTGTAGGGATGAAAAAGGGGGAAAGATGACTCTATGGCTGAGGGGAGGAGAGAAAGAACGCATATGGATATTATGTCTGTCGGAGGTTCGAATTTCTCCATCTTGAAGAAACTTGTTAGCTGGGAGGATCCAAGATCCTGCTTTTTGAGAGGGTGAAGGATCCTTGAGCTCTTTTGTGCAATCCACCGTTTCCTTCACAGCTTCTTGTCCTCCAATTGCCGAAGACAATATATGATTGATAGGTATCTTTGTATCATCCGGGATCTTCAATGATGATGCTAAGTTCGCTAAGGCATCTGCCCCAACATTTTCTTCTCTTGGTACCTTTGTGATACTAAACATCTCGAAGGATTCTGCTAATTCCTTCACAATTTCTAAATATTTGATCATATTGTCACCTTTCATAGTATAAGAGCCGTTAAAGTGATTAGTTATAAGTAAAGAATCTATATAAACTTGAAGATACCTGATCCTCATCTGTTTGGCTAAAAGTAAACATGCGATAAGTGCTTCGTATTCTGCCTCATTGTTGGTGACTTTGAATGCACATGCAATGGACTGGGGTATTATTTCCCCCTGTGGCGATTTAAGTAGGATACCTAATCCTATTCCTCTCACGCTGGAAGCTCCATCAGTGAAGAGGATCCAAGGATACTTGGTTTCTTTAAACTGTTGAACCTCCAAGTCAGCTTCCTTTTGCATGTCACTACTGAAATAAGCCACAAAGTTTGCTAACGCTTGTGACTTAATGGCTGTTCTGGGCTTATACTGAATATCATATGCACTCAGCTTCATAGCCCACTTGGCCATCCTTCATGACAATTCTGGTTTTCTAAGCACATTCTTAACAGGATAATTAGTTCTCAAAATAATAGTATGTGTTTCAAAATAGTGTCTCAACTTGGTTGAGGCCATAATCAAAGAGAGAATTAATTTTTCAATGTGAGAATACCTGACCTCTGCATCTAAGAGGCTTTTACTTACATAATATACCGGGTGCTGTTGTCCTTCAAGATCCTTAACGAGGACGACACACACTGCATTTCCTTAAACAGCTAGGTATAGATATAAGGATTTTCCATCCACAGGCTTCATCAAAGCTGGTGCTGAGGATAAGTAATTTTTTAAGGCTTTTAGGTCAACTTCATGCTTATCTGTCCATTCGAACTTCTTATTCTTCCTGAGGATGTCATAGAAGTCTTTGCACTTCTCTGAGAATCTGGAAATAAATCTGTTGAGAGCAACTATTCTTCCTGTCAACCTCTGGACATCCTTAGCATTCACAGGAGACTTCAAGTTGATGATGGCTTCTATTTGCTCAGGGCTTGCCACTATTCCTCTTTTGGTCACCATGTATCCTAGGAATTTCCCAGCTTTGACACCAAAATGGCACTTTGATGGATCCAGCTTCATGTTTTACTTATCCAGGATGTTAAAAGCTTCTTCAAGATCTCTGAGGTGTTCCTAGGCTTTTTTCGACTTCACCACCATGTCATCTATGTAGACTTCCATGGTTTTGCCTAACTGATCCTTGAACATCATGTTGACCAATCTTTGATATGTTGCCCCTGCATTTCTTAGTCCGAATGGCATAGCAATATAACAATATATGCCAGTGAGAGTCATGAATGCTGTATCCTCTTGATCAGATGGTTCCATCTGAATTTGTTGAAATCCATATGAAGCATTCATAAAGGTGAGCATTTCATGTCCCGCCGTTGCATCCATCATGGAATCTATATGTGGTAACGGGAAAGGATCCTTGGGGCATGCCTTGTTTAAATCAGTAAAACCGACACACACCCTCCACTTTCCATTCTTTTTAGAAACAACAACCACATTAGCTAACCATCGAGGATACTTAACCTCTCTGATCATACCGGCCTTGAGAAGTTTTTCAACTTCTTCTTGTATGATCGTGTTCCTCTCAGGAGCGAATTTCCTTCGCTTCTGATGGATGGGTCTAATAGATAAATCAAGGCCTAACTTGTGAGTAATTACCTCGTTAGAAATACCAGTCATGTCTGAATGTTTGAAGGCAAACGTGGATTTTCTTCGCTTTAGGAAGGATATTATATCCTCCTCGATCTCACTAGGGATATTGGATCCTAGGAACACCTTCACATCTGGATACTCGGGATCCAATGACACCTCCTTTATGTCTTTCTACCGAGCTTCCAGCACGTCCCTAGGATGTTGCTGTGGTTTCTATGCTATCGTCTGTTTAGCTGCTGGCTTCATTGATTAAGAATAGTAGTTCTTGGCTTCGACTTGGTCACCATCTATCCTTACCACCCCTAACGAGTTGGTAGTTTGATGCGTTGATGGTAAGTAGAGGCCACTGCCTTCATCCCATGTAGCCAAGGCCTGCCTAAAATAACATTTCAACAAGAAAAGTTATCTATAACACAATTTTTTTTAAGAATTTAACCCTTCGATGTATATTGGGAGTTTGATGTCGCCCAATGTCTTCTTGGTTTCACCACTGAAACTGACTAGCACCGATGTCCTTGGGATGATCTCCGAGTCTGGTATATTGACCGAGCTTCCACCATCGACTAGGATCCTGCGTACATAATGGTTAGCAATAAACAATGTAACAATCAAATCGTCATGATGGGGATCTCGGATGCTTGATTTATCTTCTTCATCAAAGAAGTTCCTTTTGTCTGTTGTTAAGGTGGTGGATATAACCGGTCGTTCCGCGTTATCCAACTTGGTCTCCTTGGCTAGCCTCTTAGCTGCGGAGAAGGAAGTTCCACGTATGTCTGAGCCACCTGAAATGAAGTTGATTACTTGAGCATCTGGTGGAGGTGGAGTTGCTTTTTGAGGAACCTCTTCAGGATCTTGGATCCTTGACTTTTTTCTTCCCAACAGTTCCTTAAAATGGCCCTTGCTTAGGAGGTATCCGATTTCCCTCCTTAAACCGATGCAATCGTCCGTCATGTGGCCAAAATCCTCATGGAAAGCGTGCCATTTGGATCTGTTTTTGAAAGTGGTTGACTTCTCATTCTTTCGGGGCCACCTTGCCTTCACGAGTAGATCTTTCATGGCACAAATCAAGCCATGGGTATCTACGGGGAAGCAATATTCTGAGATGTTGGCGTAATCCTCCTCATCATCTCCTTTTTCAACAGCTCGAACGTTTTGATTGTTGAATTTGGAGTATGGCTTCGAATTGTTGTTTCTGTATGAGGATCCTTTATTCTTGTCAGGGTATTCTTGCTTTTCTTGAGCCCCTAACCGTTCCTGGATCCTTTTGTCATCTTCCAGTCGTATGAACCTTAGTGCTCTGTTCCTTACTTCATCCAAAGACCTGCAAGGAGTCATCACAAGATCTTCATAAAAGGGGGAGCCCTTATGAATTCCCATCTTGAATGCTTCAACAGCAGTAGCCATGTCAAGGTTGGGATTTCCAGGGCTTCCCTGCTAAACCTTGTAACAAAATCCCTAAGGGATTCATCACTAGGTTGGGTGACTCGGTATAAATCACTAGTTAACTTCTCAAATTTCCTACTACAGGAAAATTGACTGTTGAACAAGTTAACTAAGTGTGAGAAAAAAGTAACAGAAAAGGGAGGAAGACTTAGCAGCCATTTTATAGCAGATCCTGATAGTCTGGCTCCAAAACCTTTGCACAGACAAGCCTCCTTGAGCCTCTCAGGAATCGGGTTGATTTCCATCCTTTCTCTGCATTGAGCTACGTGCTCTTCAGGATCAGTGGTCCCGTCATACACTTTCATGTTTGGGGTTTTAAAGCGTTTCGGGATCTCTGCGTCGAAAATTGGTGGAGCAAATATGGACAATTTGTGGCTTCCCTCCGGTACTCAGGAATTCGACGGATCACCCCTGGTACACTGGATATCATATCCTTAAGTTTCTGCAGTTCCTTGGCCATGACTTGGTTGATACCTGCATCCTGCATGGAACCACAGTTAGCATTTAAGTATATAGAATCATGCGTGTTACCTCTTTGTTGTGTAAAGGTTGGCATCCCACAAGAGTGGCTGAGGTAAGAAGCGTTTGCTACAGGAGTTGGTCCACTAGAAGTTATGGTCTGCATGGGGATTATATCTCCTTCATGGACCTCAGAGGACCGTTGATGTTGAACCCCCGAGAATCCTTGATCCTGGAAGAAGGATCCTTGATTGTGGATGAAGGATCCTAGTGGTTGGGAGTTGAAGGATCCTTGAAGATATAATCTAGAGGATCCTGGTTGAAGGATCAACGGTCCTTGATGAAAGGTTGAGGATCCTTGAGCTGGTTGACTCATGGACCGCTGGTGAAGGATAGATGATCCTTGCTGAAAAGTTGAAGATCCTTGAACCGGTTTACCCACGGACCCGGGTTAAGGATAGATGATCCCTGCTGAAAAATCGAGGATCCGTGATTCTAGAGATTCATGGCTCCCGGTTGAAGGATGGATGATCCTTGAGTAGGTTGAGCTAAAGGTGTTGGAGTGTTAAAATCCAGCATCCTAGGCATTAGAGGAGTTTGATCCTCCACCGGCCTCTTAGTCTTCTTCAAGTCTTCTATCTCTCGAAGGATCCTTTAGTTAGTCTTGCTTTGCTGTTCCATGTATGCTTTGACCTGTGAAAATATAACAGAAACATCATTATTAGTATTGACGACCGAAGTGGCAGCAGAGGTTTTCGAGCTCTGGAAGACTGGTAGCCGCGGTTGTTCTTAGAGCTGCTGCTAACGGGGGAGGCATTGGTGGCAAGGTCCTTGATGAGTGAGAAACGGAAGATGGCATGGTAGATGAAGCAGAGGTTGATTGAGAGGACATTGAAAGTGGTATTGATGGAAAAGGTTGAAAATTGATCGGGTATTTTCTGAATTGTAGCACCAATTGCCCCACGGTGGGCGCCAAATTGTTTTGGACAAAAATCAGCTTAGGATAATGTATCCAAATTCGTTGAGTGAGGTTTAGTGCTAACTTGATAACAATGGGTATGTGAACAAAAAATAGAGATTAACACCATGATTTATTGCGAGGAAAAACCCTTTAATCTTATTCGGATTAAAGGAAAAAAACCCCGGGTGATGACAACTTGTCTATCACCAATTTATTAATATCAAAAAGGGTTACAATGGGTGGAGTATATGATCAATGAATACAAAAATGGCTATGTATGTGCGAATACAGAGAACTACGAGCTAGAGTATGCGGCTGTAAGCTAATGAGTGCGTATATGTCTACTTAGCATTGATCATAACTTGATATATAAAGAAAAGAAATTTCAACTAACAACTAATACCTATTATTCCACCATTTCTCCACTCTCTTCCTTCGTGCCTTTTACCACGTGCTATGGAAGTCCAGTAGCGAATTAGGCGGTGGACTGAGTCTTTGTGTAACATCCCCAAAATTTTGTTTCAAATTTGACAACATTAATAAAGTTGAAGTGTAAGGCCCCGTTACCGGTGCCCTACTTTAACGTCGGATTTACTCATGAGCACCGTTCTTGCAAATCAGAGTTAATTAAAACTTTTCGCGGAATAAAAAAACATTCAACCAATATATTACATAACCATTGTTAGGCCATGAATTTTATACTGAGGATCCTCTATCCTTGACTGTCTTATAGATAGTTTATCCTTGAAATATGTATCAGGATATAAAGGATCGATGATCCTCGGTATTACTTGTTTACTAATGATTGCGTTTAATATGGTGATGTGTTAAACAGGTATAGCAACTTTAAGAGGTACTGTATCAATTATCCTCACAGAGCATTCTCTAGTTGGAGCATGGATCCCGGATCCTAGTTCAATGTAGCTGTTACTGGACGGACTCATGTGTAGATGGATGTTTAAATATCAACAACGGCTAGAAGACTCGTTCTCCCACTTATCTCGCTACTAGATGGCTATTGGCACGTGGTCAAAGGACGTGGAGCGGCTAGTTGAAGACTTCCGGATAGTTAGGAAATATTGTTAGTGATATTTTCTTATTTATTTGAGCTATGATCGAGTAGGAAACACATGTACTATCACACACACTCTAGAGCATAAACAATTACTCTCTTTGCTCACTAGCTTATTATTGTAATATCGATCATATACTTCACAACGATTGTAATACCTTTTACCATTAATAAACTTGACGGAGATAGTTTTCACAGTCCGGGGGTTTTTTGTGTCGGAGATCACGATAATCACATACTCATCGACCAAAGGTTACCTTGTTGATCCTTGACCGAAAGGACTTAATCAATGATTACTTAGTTAATCCTTGATTGAAGAGATTCGACCAAAGATTACTTTGATAAGTTTTGACCGAAGTAAGATTATCTTGGTTAAGGGCTTTTTCCCTCGTGATCAAACCTTTGTGTTCACCAATATTACGATTGCACACTTGTCATTATCGAGTTAGCACCTTACCTCACTTAACGGATTTGGGTACTTGATCCTTAGTAGATTTTTGTCCAAAACAATTTGGCGCCCACCGTGGGGCAATTGGTGCTATAATCCATATTATTCCTATCATTCTCAACTTTTTCATACCCATATCACTATCAATGACCTCTCAATCAACCTCTGCTACATCAACCATGTCGGCTAAGGTTCCTCTCTCATCAAGGACTTTGCCACCGATGCCTCCGCCAATTACGGGAACGCAACGGCATGCTGCTGCTGGGAGCAAGACGCAACTACCAGTCTTCCAGAGCTCAAAAACCGTTGCTGCTTCCCCGGTGGTTAATACTAACAGTGATGTTTCATCTATGTTTTTGCAGGTTAAAGCATACATGGAGCAGCAGAACAAGACCAACCAGAGGATCCTCCGTGAGATAGAAGATCTCAAGAAGAACAAGAGGCCAGCAGAGGATCTCACCCCCCGGATGCCAAGGATGCTAGATTTCACCAGTCCAGAATCCATGGTTCAATTCTCACAAGGATCATCTATCCTTCAACAAGGGTCCATGGGTCAACAAGCCCAAGGATCCTCGCTATTTCAGCAAGGATCATCTATCCTTCAGCAGAGGTCCACGGGTCAACAGGCTCAAGGATTCTCGTTAGATCTGCCAAGGTTGACTAATCTCCAACAAGGATCCATGGCTCAGCGGAATCAAGGATCCTCATATTATCGGCAAGGATCAACCACCCTTCCACAAGGATCATATGGTGCCCAACCTCAAGGATCCTTCATTCTGAATCAAGGATCCTTCTTTCCAGATCAAGGATCCTCAGGAGTCCAACATCAACGATCCTCCGAAGTCCATGAAGGAGACATAATCCCCATTCAAACCATAGCCTCTGGAGGACCAACTCTTATCACAGACTCCTCTTACCCCATCTACTCACCCGAGATGCCAACCTTCACTCAGCAAAGAGGTAATTTGTACAGTCCTTTACCCTTAGATGCTAACCGTGGTTTCGTGCAGGATGCAGGTATCAACCAAGCTATGGCCAAGGAGCTGCAGAAGCTCAAGGATATGATATCCAGTGTTCCCGGAGTCATAAGACAAATCCCCGAGATACCTGAGGGAAGCCACAAAGTATCCAGATTTGCTCCACCTATCTGTGATGCTGAAATCCCGAAGCGTTTTCAGACTCCGAATATGAAAACTTACGACGGGACCACTGATCCTGAAGAACATGTAGCACAGTATAGGGAAAGGATGGAGATCAATCCTATTCCAGAGAGACTCAAAGAAGCTTGTTTGTGCAACGGCTTTGGATCCACACTAACGGGAGCCGCTCTAAAATGGCTGCTAAGTCTTCCTCCTTTTTCAATTACTTCTTTCTCTCACTTAGTTAACTTATTTAACACTCAATTTTCTTGTAGTCGGAAATTTGAGAGGTTAACCAGTGATTTATATCGTGTTGTCCAACCTAGTGATGAATCCCTTAGGGATTTTGTTACCAGGTTCGGCAAAGAAGCTATAGAAATCCCAAATCTTGACACGACTACTGCTGTTGAAGCATTCAAGATGAGAATTCAGAAGAGCTCCCCCTTTTATGATGATTTGGTGATGACTCCATGCAGGACATTAGATGAAGTCAGAAACAGAGCATTAAGATACATCCTGTTGGAAGAAGACAGAAGGATCCAGGATCGTCTTGGGGGATAACCAAAACAAGAAACCCCCGAAAAGAATAAAGGATCCTGGAACAGGAACAACAATTATAAGCCGTACACTAAGTTCACCAACCAGAACGTACGGGCAGTTGAAGAAGGAGATGACGATGAAGACTATCCCTGTATCTCTGACTATTGTTTCTCTGTAGATACTCATGGCTTGATCTGTGCCATGAAGGATTGGGGAGAAAGAGCGAGATGGCCGCGAAAGAATGAGAAGACAGTCGGCTTCAAGGACAAGTCTAAGTGGTGCGCTTTCCACGAAGACTTTGGCGACGCCACAGACGAGTGCATCGTCTTAAGGAGGGAAATTGGATACCTCCTAAGCAAGGGTCACTTTAAAGAACTATTGGGAAGGAAAAAAATCCATGATCCAGGATCCTGAAGACCTTCCACAAAAAGCAACACCACCACCACCAGATGCTCATGTGATAAACTTTGTCTCCAGAGACTACGAATTGTTTCAAGATTCTTGTGCCACAAAAGAAAATCCCATAGAAGAATTCGAGTTGGATGATGAGAGAAGGCCACTCATTCCTACTACTCGAGTGACTGATCAGAGAATTTTTTTAATTCAAGGATCAAGGATTCTCATCAGGACAAGCTGGATATGCAGACGATCAATTTCATCTCCGGAGGTTCAGACATATGTGGAACTTCTTTCTCTGCGGCAAAAAGACTTGCCAAAGAGATAAAGATGGATAACGGAGATCGACCAATAGTGTCAACCACCTTAACAACAGACAAGAGAATCTTCTTCAATGAGGAAGACAATATGAACATTCAGGATCCTCATCACGATGGTTTGATTATTACTTTATTTATCTCTAACCATTATGTACGCAGGATCCTAGTTGACGGTGGCAGCTCAGTCAACATTATCCAACATGATGTCCTCAAGAAGATGAACATCCCGGATTCAGAAATCGTTCCTAGAACATCGGTGCTGGTCGGTTTCAGTGGTGAAATCAAAAAAACATTAGGGGACATCAACCTCCCAATTTATATCGAAGGGTTAAATTCATATCAAAAGTTTTGTGTTATAGATAACCTTTCCTGTTGCAATGTTATTTTAGGTAGGCCTTGGCTCCATGGAATGAAGGCTGTAGCCTCAACTTATCACCAATGCATCAAGCTACCTACTCCTTGGGGAGTTGTAAAGATAGTGGGTGACCAAGCGGAGGCTAGGAACTATTATTCATCGTCAATGAAGCCAACAACCAAGCAAACTATAGCATAGCAACTACAACAACATCCTAGGGATGTGCTGGAAGCTCGGGAGAAAGACCTTAAAGAAGTATCATTGGACCCCGATGATCCAGAAGTAAAGGTGTTCCTAGGATCCAGTATCCCTAGTAAAATTGAGGAGGATATAATATCCTCCTTAGAACAAAGAAAATATACTTTTGCCTTCAAGCACTCGGACATGACATGTATTTCAAAAGAGGTAATCACTCATAAACTCGGCCTTGATTTATCTGTTAAACCCGTCCATTAGAAGCGAAGGAAATTCTCTTCTGAGAGGAACAAGATCATACAAGAAGAAGTTGAAAAACTTCTTAAGGCCGGTATGATCAGAGAGGTTCAATATTCTCGATGGCTAGCTAATGTGGTCGTTGTTTCAAAAAAGAATGGAAAGTGGAGGGTGTGTGTCGTTTTTACCGATTTAAACAAGGCATGCCCCAAGGATCCTTTCCCATTGCCATATATATATTCCATGGTGGATGCAACGGCAGGACATGAAATGCTTACTTTCATGGATGCTTCCTCTGGATTTCAACAAATTCAGATGGAACCATCTGATCAGGAATATACTGCATTCATGACTCCTACCGGCATATATTGTTATACTGCTATGCCGTTTGGACTAAGAAATGCAGGGGCAACATACCAAAGATTAGTCAACATGATGTTCAAGGATCAGTTGGGTAAGACTATGAAGGTCTACATAGATGATATGGTGGTAAAATCAAAGAAAGCTGAGGATCACCTTAGAGACCTCGAGGAAGCATTCAAAATCCTTAACCAATATAACATGAAATTGAATCCGTCAAAATGCCACTTTGGTGTTAAGGCTGGAAATTTTCTGGGATATATGGTGACTAAAAGAGGAATTGAAGAAAGCCCTGAACAGATTGAAGCCATCATCAACCTTAAGTCGCCTGCAAACATCAAGGACGTCCAAAAACTAACGGGAAGAATAGATGCTCTCAGCCGATTCATCTCAAGATCCTCCGAGAAATGCAAAGACTTCTACGATATCTTTAGAAAGAATAAGAAGTTTGAATGGACAGAAAAGCATGAGGTTGCGCTCAAGTCGTTGAAGGATTACTTATCCTCAGCGCCATCCTTAATGAAGCCTATGAACGGAGAATCCTTGTATTTATACCTAGTAGTTTCAGGTAATGCAGTAAGTGCTGTTCTCGTCAAGGATCATGAAGGTGAACAACACCCTGTATATTATGTAAGTAAGAGTCTGTTAGATGCAGAAGCTAGGTACTCTCATCTTGAAAAATTAATTCTTGCTTTAATTATGGCTTCTACTAAATTGAGACACTATTTTGAAACTCATCCTATTATTTTGAGAACTAATTATCCTGTGAAGAATGTTCTTAGAAAACCAGAGTTATCAGGTAGAATGGCCAAATGGGCAGTGAAGTTAAGAGCATATGATATCCAGTACGAGCCGAGAACAACAATAAAGTCTCAAGCACTGGTGGACTTTGTGGCTGATTTCACTAGTGATCTTCAAAAAAAAGCTGACTTGGAGGTCCAACAACTGGAAAAGACCAAGGATCCTTGGATCCTCTTCACAGATGGAGCATCCAACGTAATAGGAATGGGATTGGGCATATTACTGAAATCGCCACAGGGGGACATAATACCCCAGTCCATTGCATGTGCATTCCAAGCTACCAACAATGAAGCAAAATACGAAGCACTCATAGCAGGTTTACTTTTAGCCAAAAGTATGAGGATCAGGTATCTTCAAGTTTATATGGATTCTTTACTCATTACTAACCACTTTAACGGTTCTTATACCGTAAAAGGTGAAAATATGATCAAATATTTAGAAATTGTGAAGGAATTAGCAAAATCCTTCGAAGTTTTTAGTATAGTACAGGTACCAAGAGAGGAAAATGCTGGGGCAGACGCCTTAGCAAATTTAGCCTCATCCCAAAAAATACCAGAAAATACGAAGATCCCAATTATTCACATACTCTCACCAGCAATAGGAGAGCAAGAAGTTGGGGAAATAACAAGTGATAAGCAGATTGTACTTTGGGATCCATTATCCTCGGACAATCAAGGATCCTGGATCCTCCCGATCAAAAAGTACATTCAGACTGGAGAGATCCCAGCTACGGAGAATCCAAAATCCTTCAGACTCAAGGTATCGCAATATATTTTATTAGATGATATGCTATACAGAAAATCTCTTGCAGGTCCATACTTGATGTGCATCGAGGATCCTGAAATCCAGGAAGTACATAAAGACTTTCACGAAGGAGATTGCGGCAACCAAACAGATGGAAGAGCATTATTTTCCAGGATACTCAGAACTGGATATACTTCTGGCCAACAATGAAGAAGGATGCAGTGCAATATTCAAGAAAATGTGATGCTTGTCAAAGACACGCGAACATCCTTCATCAGCCAGCGGAGCCTCTAAATCCTATATCCTCCTCATGGCCTGTCATGAAATGGGGTATGGATATTGTAGGCAAACTACCAAAAGCACCAGGTGGAAAGGTCTTTATGCTTGCTATGACTGACTACTTCTCCAAATGGATTGAGGCAGAAGAATTTGTACAAGTCCGAGAAAGGGAAGTGATATCTTTTATTAAACGAAATATTATAACTATATTTGGTATTCCTGCTGAAATTGTTTGTGATAATGGTTCCCAGTTTATCGGGAATAGAACTACTAACTTTTATGACAGTTGGGGCATCAAAATGATTACTTCAACTCCGGTTCATCCTCAAGCCAATGGTCAAGCAGAGTCTAGCAACAAGATTATCATCAACAATTTAAAGAAGAAGCTATGATCCAAGAAGGGAAAATGGGCTGAAGACTTCCTTATGTTCTTTGGGCAGACAGGACAACTCCAAAGAATGCAACAGGCCAAACACCCTTTTCATTGGTGTTTGGATCCGAAGCATAATTCCCACAGAAATGGTGGTTCCTACTGCGAGAACGAGCATCCATGATCCGGAAGCCAATGAAGAAATACTTCTTGAAGACTTGGATACTATAGAAGAACTCAGAGACCTAGTAAAGATCAGAATGGCAGCTTATCAACAAAGGGTAGCTGGGGCATACACCAAAAATATCAGAATCAGAAGATTTCAAGAAGGAGATCTAGTGTTAAGGAAAGCCTTCCAAAACACAACAAATCCGGCTGGTGGGAAGCTAGCGCCCAAATGGGAAGGACCTTATCAAATTGAGTCGAAAGCAGGAAAGGGGGCATATCATTTGCTCACAATGGAAGGAAACAGGTTACCAAGAGCATGGAATGCCATCCATCTCAAGAAATATTTTTTCTGATCAGGATCCATTATCCTGAGAGGATATATTATCCAAAAAAGGATCTAGGATCCTTAATACGGTAACATTTTTCTATCAATTATTCTTTTTGAATTTTACTATTAATTTAAGGATAATATATTCTTAACACTTTATTTTTTTTCCAAGTTTTGAATGACCATGCAGGATTATAATGAATCATTTGATGTTCAAGAGGTTTGCCACCTCTCCTTTGCATTTGAGGTATTATCTTATTTCTCTTGGCCTAGCCTACGTTTGGATATGACCCCCGATGGTCATATCCCCTAGGTTTAAAGGTTTTCACCTTTCTCACGATCGACAGTTGCGCACGCTATCCGATGTATTGTCCGGGGCAGCGGGACCAGTACACGTTTATTGGCTGACAATTTCGTTGTTTCCGGCTATATGGAGGATCCTACGAATTATTGTAGACGTACCATTTCCTAAGGTTTAAGGGGTTTTCACCTCTTCTCAAGGGCCTTGTCGCCAGTTTAATACTAAGGTTTAAGGGGTTTTCACCTCTTCTCAAGGGCCATGTCGCCAGTTTAACATCAGTTTTGGGCTTGTCCCCAGTTACACGGGCTTGTCCCCAGTTGCACGGGCTTTTCCCCAGTTTATTATTTGGGCTTGTCCCCAGCTTAATGGGTTTGACCCCAGTTGATATTATGAATTATTTGCAATAGATTTTCTAAGTTCCTTCTGAAGATCAAGAAACAAAGGATCCCGGATCCTAAAGCTATTCCTTTAAGGATCATTAAGAGCTCAATACTTCTGGTAATTTAGGTCTATCTAGACCTTCTGGTATGATCTATGCTAATTAACTTATGTATGATATTTGTTGCATTAATTTTGGATCTTTCAGTTTTAATTCTCTTATATAAATTTTATCGATTGTTCAAGATGTCTTATCCTAATATTTATTATTTAAGGATATTCTTTCCTAATATTTTTTCCTAAGGATATTCTACTCTAAACGATTTTCATAAGGATCTTTTATCCTAAAAATCTTTTACTTAAAACTGTTTGCCAAACTATCAATAATGTTAAAGTTATATCTAACAAAATTTTCAAAATAAACAAGTAAAAGTCAAAAGATTTATATATTAGTTAAAATAAGCCGCAAGGACTTATCCAAAATTCTTAACCCGGACTTCACCATGCAAAATATGGACCAACCATCCGGGTTAAGTAAGAGTTACTAACAGTTCATAAGTGCAGGAAATTTAAAAACAGGGGCAACAAAGGCTTCATCCCCACAAACAGAGGATCCCTCCACCTTTGTCACCCCCGCTAATTGTCTTAAGGATCGTGGATCCTTTATCCTAAATACTATTGTTTATTACAGACCATAGAAATTGTTCATAAAAACGCCAACACTAAACAAAAAAAATGGGCTCATGCCTTGTCTTTGATATCCTTCATTTCCCACTTAAGCTGCATCCTCAACAGCAGCATCAGCTTCTCCATTACCATCCTCAACCACCTCCTTAACGCCACTGGTCTCAGCCTCGGTGTTCTCAACCATCTCCTCGTCATCCTCACCACCAAGGTCGTCAAGTGCAGCCTTCCATTTCTCAACATCCCAATCCGACTTGTCAAAAGCGGGATCACCAGCCTCCTTCGCCATCTAGATCCGCGCCTGGAATACCGACCTGGCAGCCCACATCTTGGCTTCATCAGTCGCCTGATCCACTACCTCTAGACGTGGGGCTTCGGCTAAGGATAGTTGATCCTCCAACTGTTTCTTCTCCTTGGAGAGCTGGATCATAGCCTTGTCCTTAGCAACCACAGCTTTCCCTAAACCTGACATTTTATCGCTCATCTGATGGATAATCTTTTCATAGTGATCCCTCATAGCGATTGCAGCCTATCAACAAATTTTGAATCAGAATTGTGATAATACTGGATCCTAAGATACTAAAGGACAGAATACGATATACTTACAGAGTTGACAATGTCATAATGGGTCTCGGGATCAGAGGATCTTTTCCTCTTGGAAGCTGCAGATTTGGCCCTGGTCGTAGCAGTCTTGGGCTCGGAGCTAGTGCCAGCCTTTGAAGCTTCCTTCTTGACAGCGGGAGAAGTAACCATACAATCGATGTCATCTAGGGAGAACTTGAGAGCAGACTTTCCTGATTTCTTGGTGCGTGTAGAAGAAAAATCGACAGATAAGTGTTATATTTTATTTTATTTACCTTAAAATTATTAACTTACTTGACATGCTTGAACTTGAGGAGATATCACAAAAACCTTCAACAAATCGAGCTTGAAAGGTCCTAACTTCGGTATCCAGCTTCAGGAACCGTTTTGCTTTCTCTTCTGTTCCGGTAGTTTACTCAATGAAGCGAAGTTCTCAACTTCAGACAACAAGAAACAATAAGGATTAAATATGAAGAATAAAGGATCCTGCTATTCCTTAAGGATCCAGGATCCTACCCTTCGTGACCCAGGTTGAAGGAAGATCAGTTCCCCCTAGTATTGAGTTGCGTTTTACAAAGAAAAACTGATTCCTCCACACAAAATCATTTAGCGTGGCTCTTGAGATCGGATGGGGCTGTCAGGGCTTGGATTTAAAGATGAAACGAGTAGGACCATGGGTAGTAAGGGTATATAAGTACGATAACTCAGGAAGGCCGAAATCGATCATCTCCTCTTTAATGGTTCTCTCGATAGTGCTGAGAACCCTCCAAATCATCGGCATAGCCTGTATGTAGGATATGCCGGTAGAGTCGAAAAAGCTTTGGGTAAAAGATGGAAAAGGGTACTTGTAACCAGTCAGAAATGGAGTCGCCGGAAAACAGATCCAAACTGTGGAGAACACGTCGCACCTGACACTGGATTCGTAGGGTCGGAATAAGGTTCCCGGAGGAAATAACGAGTGAAAACCATCGACCTCGGTGTCCGTAAATTTGCAAATCTCAATCGACGGATTGGCAATGAGGCACTGAGGTTCCATTTCCGACAACTCGCGGTCATCGGAAATCTGTTCCGAAGGTTTAGAAGCAGCCGAGGAAGAAGAAGACGAAGCAGCAGACATGTTTAAAAGAAATAAAGAAAGAAAGGTAGAAAGGATACCTGATGCGTCGGAAGGAAGCGTGTATATAATCAAAGATATAGGGCGGCATATTTAGACGGTTATAATTAACCTTGAGGGCTAAATGGTAAATATTATGGCAAAACCGTCCCGTCTATTAGTTTTCGCAGCAATTTCGAAATTCAAAATGACAGCTGTATTCCACTGTCACCCGCCATTTTGGGGGAAATTGTTAGGCCATGAATTTTATACTAAGGATCCTCTATTCTTGACTGTCTTATAGATAGTTTATCCTTGAAATATGTATCAGGATATAAAGGATCGATGATCCTCGGTATTACTTGTTTACTAATGATTGCGTTTAGTATGGTGATGTGTTAGACAGGTATGGCAACTTTAAGACGTACTTGTATCAATTATCCTCACAAAGCATCTCTAGTTGGAGCATGGATCCAGGATCCTAGTTCAATGTAGCTGTTACTGGATGGACTCATGTGTAGATGGATGTTTAAATATCAACAACGGCTAGAAGACTCGTTCTCCCACTTATCTCGCTACTGGATGGCTTTTGGCACGTGGTCAAAGGCCGTGGAGCGGCTAGTGGAAAACTTCCGGATAGTTAGGAAATATTGTTAGTGATATTTTCTTATTTATTTTAGCTATGATCGATTAGGAAACACATGTACTATCACACACACTCTAGAGCAGAAACAATTACTCTCTCTACTCACTAGCTTATTATTGTAATATCGATCATATACTCCACAACGATTGTAATACCTTTTACCATTAATAAACTTGACGGTGATAGTTTTCACCATCCCGGGGTTTTTGTGTCGGAGATCACGATAATCACATACTCATCGAAAAAAGGTTACCTTGTTAATCCTTGACCGAAAGGACTTAATCAACGATTACTTAGTTAATCCTTGATTGAAGAGATTTGACCAAAGATTACCTTGATAAGTTTTGACCAAAGTAAGACTATCTTGGTTAAGGGCTTTTTCCCTCGTGATCAAACCTTTGTGTTCACCAATATTAAGATTGCACACTTGTCATTATCGAGTTAGCACCTTACCTCACTTAACGGATTTGGATACTTGATCCTTAGTAAATTTTTTTCCTAAACAACCATCATTTCTTGTCTTTAACGAGCATTCAAATCGTTTAAACATAAAAAATTGTCTTTTTAAACAACATAACATTTCCTTGAGATGCCATTATCTTCAATTCCATGCAATGTGTATCCCATCAAGCGAACTGCCTCAATCTACTTACCTGCGAGCATACGAAAAGTCAGCTACGCTAAGTGAGTTCTAGTTAATCATACAACATACAATCAGTTCATATACTTGAAAACATGCCCGAAGGTGTGTACATTATTCATACTTTACATACATACATATCTATCCTTACTATTTAAAGGGCCTTCTGCCCTATAACCTCACAGATATTATAAGGGTCTGGTCCCCAACATCACATATATTATTAGGGTCTGGTCCCTATCCTCACATATATTATTAGGGTCTGGTCCCTATCCTCACAGATATTATTAGGGCATGGTCCCTATGTTTAGTACATTTGTACCATACCTGTCCTTACATACCCTTCTTGATAATACGTGCAATATCCGAAGATCGTTCACGTACCATCATTATAACTTACATACATCATTCATATATCATATATATATATATAGTCATATCTTTGATTTTCACCTGGCAGTACATGCAATATCCGAAGATCGTTCATGTACTATCGTCATAACATCATACATCATTTATATATCGTATATACACATCACTCATACCTTTAACTATCACTCGACGGTACATGCAATATCCGAAGATTGTTCATGCATCGTCAAACAATCATCATACATAAATCGTACAAGGCATACACTTACCACTTAAGGTAAGTGTATTAACTATCTCATCGAGTATGCACATAGCCCCGAAAACATAACAAGGAAGTGGGGCTAGAAACTCACCAGAATTCCGTTACACTCGCCGTTAATTGTTATTCCTTTCTTGAGCTGTGCACGACTAACTGTATAATCATTGCATATATTAAATACGGTTCTAGCTCTTCTTATCATTTACTTAATTAATATTAAGCGTCTAAGCCGGTTTTACTTCATTGAACCTTTACCGGTTAGTTAATCGTCACTCGTTAACCTTTAAAGGTATCTTTCATCAATTATCAATGTCCAAGGACTATTTTGTAATTATCTGATTCTTTCTCTAAGTCCAGGGACTGTTCTGTCATTAACTCAAACTTCTAGTTCGTTACTTTGTTCTTAACAAATTTGGTTATCATAACGAACTGGTCCTTTAATGAATCAGTCCATATAACGAATTAGACCTCTAACGAATAGGTCCATGTAACGAATTGAACCATAGCGAATGACCCCTCTGTAACGAATTGGGCCTTCTAATTCGTTATCTCCTTGAAACAAATGACTATAACGAATTAAGGTTAGTTAGTTATCTTTCTCCTTAAAGAATTGGATGCGAACTAAGGCTAGCTCGTTAAGATTTCGTTAGCGAATCTCCTTGACGAATTACTTCTAGTTCGTTAACTCTTTGTAAACGAATTAACACTAGTTCGTTAACTCTCCGTTAACGAATTAGGGTTAGGTAAGAGAATGTCAGAAACATTCCTTGAACCTCGTACCACATTCCGGCGCCGCCTCTGCCGGAAAACCGGGATCTCGCCGGAAAAGCGAGATCTCGCTTATTTCACCACCGTTTTTTGTCCCGTTTGATCCAGATCTGAGCTAGGGTGACCCCTGGGCCCATATTTGATTCCGTCACCCGATTTCACCCAGATCTCATGGCCTTAACGGTTTAACGGTGTCGGCTCGTCGTTTCGTGACTAAATCTAACGGGTTTGAGCTCATACAATAACATACTACCATACCTCGGATTAGGATTGGTTTTCCTTGGTGATTTCGGCTAGAGAGCGAGAGAGAGAGCAAGATGAGAGAGAGCTAAGTGTGTGTTTTGGTGGTGTATGAAATATGTGTGAAATGAATGATTAAATGGGTAATTAAGGCTTATATATTTATGGATCATGGGCTTAAGCCCATGGTCTTTTCCTTCTTTCCTTCATGACCCAAGTCCATAACTCATATCCATTTTACCCAACACTAGCCCGACTCATTTTAACTCATACTTTCGTTTTATTAACCGAACTAGAAAACGAGATGTTACAAGTCTTCCCTCCTTAAAGAGGTTTCGTCCCCGAAACCTAACTATTACATAACCAAATCTGGATAATACTCACGCATCTCTTCTTCAACTTCCCAGGTGGCATCCGATCCCTTGCGATGCTTCCATATCACTTTCACTAAGGGTATAACCTTGTGACGGAGTTGCTTTTCCTTGTGATCAACTATCTCAATTGGTTGCTCAATGTAGTTCAACTGTTCATCAACCTCAATGTCCATTAATGGCATTTGCAACGTGTCATCAGCCAGACATTTTCTCAGATGAGAAACATGAAAGGTTGAGTGAATTCCTTCTAACTCTTCTGGTAAATCTAAATTGTAAGCCACATCACCTACACGTTCCATAATCTTAAACGGTCCAATGTAGCTCGAACTCAGCTTTTCTCTCTTCCTGAAACGAATGATTTCCTTCCAGGAGGAGACCTTGAGCATCACATTATAACCAACGTTAAACTCGATCGGTCGTCGCTGCTTATCAGCATAAGACTTCTGACGATCTTGAGCAGCTTTCATTCTTGCCTTGATCTGATCAAACTTTGAAGAGGTTTCTTGCACAACCTCTAGGCTTCCCATCTGATCAAACTTTGAAGAGGTTTCTTGCACAACCTCTAGGCTTCACATCTCGAACGGTGGCATACCAATACTTGAATGGTAGCTGCTGTTATAAGAGAACTCTTCCACATGCAGATGATTATCCCAACTTCCTCCAAAGTCTAAAACATAAGCACGTACCATATCCTTAAGGGTTTGGATCGTCCTTTCAGACTGTCCATCTGTTTGAGGATGATACGACGTACTGATGTTCAATCTCGTTCCCATAGCTTCATAGAACTTCTTCCAAAACCTCGAAGTAAACCGAGTATCTCTATCATACACGATCGATAACGGTACTCCATGCTTAGATACAACTTCTTATAAGAACAAGCTTGCTAACGTTCTGACGAGATAGCCTCTCGTATGGGCAGAAAGTGAGCACTCTTGGTCAAACGGTCCACAATCAACCAGATGGTATCATGATGCTTAGTTGTACGAGGTAGCTTAGTTATAAAATCCATGGTTATGTGTTCCCATTTCCATTCTGGTACCTCCAAAGGTTGCATCTTTCCATAAGGCTTCTGATGTTCGGCTTTGACTTGTAAACAAGTTAAGAACTTACTGACATAATCTACCAAATCATTCTTCATTCCTGGTCACCTGTAATCTCTTTTCAAATTTGGGTACAACTTTGTAGTTCCTGGATGAATCGAATACCTTGACTTATGAGCTTCATCTAAGATTCGACCTCTGAGATCTCCATGGCGTGGAATCCACATACGGTCAAACCTAGTATTAACACCATACGTGTTCTCCATCAACTCATCTTGCTGACCGAAAATCCTTTCTTTCTTCGCTAGCCCTTCATCTACTAGCACCTCTGATTGCACTTTGATGATTTCTTCAAACAGACTTGAATTCATAACCAATTGGTATGAATTCACTGTTGCAATGACTTCCTCATTCTTGCGGCTTAGCGCATCGGCGACCACATTAGCTTTGCCAGGATAGTACTTAATGTCGCAGTCATAATCCTTTATCAACTCTAACCACCTCCTCTGCCTCATGTTCAGTTCTTTATGCTCGAAAAAGTACTTTAAACTCTTATGATCTGTGTAAATGGTACACTTAGTACCATACAGATAATTTCTCCATATCTTAAGAGCATGCACTACTGCTGCTAGCTCTAAATCATGCATCGGATAAGTATTCTCATGGACTTTCAGCTGTGTAGATGCATAAGCTATTACTTTACCTCGTTGCATCAACACGCAACCTAAACCACGATACGAAGCATCAGTATAGACAACCAAATCCTCGTCACCATCGGGTAAGGCAAGGATTGGGGCTTGTGTGAGTCTCTTATTTAATTCCTCAAAAGCTTCTTCTTGAAAGTTACCCCAGCTGAATACTATCGACATTCGGGTCATACCGGTCAACGGTGCGGCTATCTTGGTGAAACCTTCAATGAATCTCCTATAGTAGCCAGCTAACCCTAAGAAGCTTCGTATATCAGTCGGATTTTGCGGAGTCTTCCAATTTATTATCACTTCAATCTTTTCTGGATCCACTGAAATCCCTTCAGGATTAATCATGTGACCTAGGAATTGCACTTCTCGCAGCCAAAACGCGCATTTCGAAAACTTAGCATACAACTTCTCTTTCTTCAGAGTTCCCAATACTTCTCTCAGATGCTCGGCATGATCAGGCTCGCTTTTTGAATAAACCAATATATCATCGATGAAAACGATAACTGACTTATCCAACATCGGCCGACACACCCTATTCATCATATCCATAAATGATGCAGGAGCATTTGTTAGACCGAATGACATTACGAGGAACTCGTAGTGTCCATATCGCGTCCAAAACGCTGTCTTAGGAATGTCTGCCTCTTTCACCTTCAATGATGATACCCTGATCTGAGATCTATTCGTGAAAACCAACTTGAACCTTGCAGCTGGTCAAACAGATCATTAATCCTTGGCAAAGGATATATATTCTTTAACGTAAGCTTGTTCAACTCTCAATAGTCAATGCACATTCTCATACTTCCACCCTTCTTCTTCACAAATAGCACAGGTGCGCCCCACGGGGAAACAATTGGTATGATAAAACCTTTGTCGAGGAGTTCTTGCAGTTGGGACATCAATTCTTTCATCTCGGACGACGCTAAACGGTAAGGTGCTTTCGCGACGGGCTGGGCTCCTGGTATTAAATCTATCTGGAATTCTATCTCTCGCTCCGGTGGCAACCCCGGAAGATCCTTAGGGAATACTTCTGGGTAGTCGCGCATGACAGGAACGTCTTCCATTTCTTTCGTCTCGGCTGTAGCGTTGACAACATACGCCAGGTAAGCACCACACCCTCGTCTTAATAACCCTTCGGCTTTTATCATCGAAATGACATTAAGCCCTGAACTTTCCTTATCGCCGTAAACTGTCACCGCACTACCATCTGAGGACTTTAGCTTTATTATCCTACTCTTGCACACTATCTGAGCTTCATAATCAGACAACCAATCCATTCCCAAAACAATATCGAACCCTCCCAAGGTCATTACACACAAAGTAACAGGGAACTCATGTCCCTCTAACTCTATCTTACAGTCTTTAATCATTTTCGTTATTTTCACCGAGGTGTCACTAGCGGTTTCTACTATGAAGGTTTCAGACACTCGGCAACATTTCATTTTAGCTAGTTCACTAAATGGTGTAGCTACAAAACTTCTATTCGCACCCGAATCAAATAATACTGTGGCATAAATACCGTTTACTAAGAACGTACCAGTCACAACATCAGGAATCTCCCAAGCTTGTTCCTGGGTTAGGATATAGGCTCTAGTCCTCGGCCTAGCTTGATCGGCATCCTTCTTTTCACTTCCTCCAGCCCCACCATCGGTGCACTCTCTTGCCATATGGCCCATCTTGCCACATTTGTAACATGCTGGCTTCACACTGCACTCATCGGCATAATGCCCTACCTTACCACACTTGTAACACGCATTAGACCCAAGCCTGCACTCCCCACCATGAGCCTTCCCACATTTTTTACAAACATCAGAACTCCTACTCCACTTGCATTCACCGCTGTGCATCTTTCCGCAGGTCTTACACGACCT
Organism: Bidens hawaiensis; assembly: GCF_021521415.1. NCBI lineage: Eukaryota > Viridiplantae > Streptophyta > Magnoliopsida > Asterales > Asteraceae > Bidens > Bidens hawaiensis. The sequence continues at coordinate 983,030 of NW_027491410.1, forward strand.
CTTCTCCCAAACTATCAGCTGCTTGCTGTTGGGGTTCCACAACTGAGTACCAAGTCGTTTAGCAGAAGCGACCCACTTCTTCTCCTTCCTCTCTTCCGCCACCACATCTTCTGCCGACAAATCATCGTAAACTATTTCCGTCAGGCCTACCGCGGAATCAAAGGTACCCGGTCTACCAGCCTTGACCAAGACACGGACATTTTGCGGCAACCCTTTGAGTTAACACTTGATCCGCTTGGCCTCAGTGTTTACCAAGTCCGACACCAACCTTGACAGGCGGTTGAATTCAGTGGTGTATTTGCGGTGTGTCATCTTACACGCCTTCAGACTCAAGAATTTCATTTCAACCCTTTCAACCTCTGCATCCGCACAAAACTTCTTCATCACCAATTCCTTCAGATCATCCCACCTCATAGCCTTTATCTCTTCCCTACTCTTTCTCTGCTCGGCCGACTCCCACCTGTACATGGCTTCATCATCAAAAGATTTTGTAGCATAAACCACAGCTTGGTCGGGACGGAATTTGCTAATTCGGATAACCTTGTCCATAGTGGTTATCTATTGGAGAGTAGCGATTGCGTCTCCCAAACCGGTTAGCTTTGGTGGATCGCAACCTTTGAATGACTTGTAGTTGCACCCACCTCAGCCTCTTTTCTTGTCATCGACCTTCACCGACTTAACCACACTTGATTCCTCATTCTCCTTCTCATCATCCCTCTTACTCTTTTCCCCCGACCTCTCAGCAAACTTTTCAGGATTCCAGTTCTTCGCAGCAGCTGCTGCCGCTTGAGCAATAGCAGCTTGAACAGCAGGGTCAAGTTGATACCCTTCGTTGTTACTCGGATTTCCACTGGCTGCACTTCCTTCTCGCTCAGCATTAGTAGCTGATTCTACTGACGGTTCTCGGACAGCGCGTTGCCTACCACGACGTCTCGTACGTCCTCCTCTTCCAGTAACTTTCTTAGCTCCAGCCATTCGTATTCTATAAGGAAACACAAACATCGTCACTTAATGAACAATTCAGTACAAGGATAGTAAGGCTAACAGGTAATAACAGTGGCCAGTTGTGATTAGCTGATCACGTTACTCTCTGTGTCCTATACACTTCCCTTTGTGAGTCCACTTGTGCTAGTTCTACTTCTAACGGTTAGACAATCAAACAGTTCATATAATCATATACTCTTATCACTAGTAATTAAGCTAGCATTAATACATTCCTTATTTAGAAATTAAGCAAACATTCATTCATCATTCTACTTTACATGTGAAATTAATCACATACTTTACCTTTACTTAGCTTGCTTGAGTGACACATGGCATCCTTGTACTGGCATCTTCTTTCTTTTCATACTTTAATCCCACTCTCTGTTCAAGTCTAAGCATGTAGGATGCTTAAATCTCTTAAACTTTGCTTTGATACTAACTTGTAAGGCCCCGTTACCGGTGCCCTACTTTAACGTCGGATTTACTCATTAACATCGTTCTTGCAAATCAGAGTTAATTAAAACTTTTCGCGGAATACTAAAACATTCAACCAATATATTACATAACCATCATTTCTTGTCTTTAACGAGCATTCAAATCGTTTAAACATAAAACATTGTCTTTTTAAACAACATAACATTTCCTTGAGATGCCAGTATCTTCAATTCTATGCCATGTGTATCCCCTCAAGCGAACCGCCTCAATCTACTCACCTGCGTGCATACTAAAAGTCAGCTACGCTAAGTGAGTTCTAGTTAATCATACAACATACAATCAGTTCACATACTTAACACATGCCCGAAGGTGTCTACATTATTCATACTTTACTTTACATATATATCTATCCTTACTATTTAAAGGGCCTTCTGCCCTATAACCTCACATATATTATAAGGGTCTGGTCCCCAACATCATAGATATTATTAGGGTCTGGTCCCTATCCTCACAGATATTATTAGGGTCTGGTCCCTATCCTCATAGATATTATTAGGGTATGGTCCCTATGTTTAGTACATCTGTACCATACCTGTCCTTACATATCCTTCTTGATAATATGTGCAATATCCGAAATTCGTTCACGTACCATCATCATAACATACATACATACATCATTCATATATCATATATATATATATATATATATATATATATATATATATATAGTCATATCTTTGACTATCACCTGGCAGTACATGCAATATCCGAAAATCGTTCATATACTATCGTCATAACATCATACATCATTCATATATCATATATACACATCACTCATACCTTTAACTATCACCCGACGGTACATGCAATATCCGAAGATCGTTCATGCATCGTCAAATAATCATCATACATAAATCGTACAAGGCATACACTTACCACTTAAGGTAAGTGTATTAACTATCGCATCGAGTATGCACACAACCCCGAAAACATAACAAGGAAGTGGGGCTAGAAACTCACCTGAATTCGGTTACGCTCGCCGTTAATTGTTATTCCTTTCTTGAGTTGTGCACGACTAACTGTATAATCATTGCATGTATTAAATACGGTTCTAGCTCTTCTTATCATTTACTTAATTAATATTAAGCGTCTAATACGGTTTTACTTCATTGAACCTTTACCGGTTAGTTAATCGTCACTCGTTAACCTTTAAAGGTATCTTTCATCAATTATCAATGTCCAAGGACTATTATGTAATTATCTCATTCTTTCTCTAGGTCTAGGGACTCTTCTGTCATTAACTCAAACTTCTAGTTCGTTACTTTGTTCTTAACGAATTGGGTTATTATAACGAACTGGCCCCTTAACGAATCAGTCCATATAACTAATTAGACCTCTAACGAACAGGTCCATGTAAAGAATTGAACCCTAGCGAATGACCCCTCTGTAACGAATTGGACCTTCTAATTCGTTATCTCCTTGCAGCAAATGACTATAACGAATTGAGGTTTGTTCGTTATCTTTCTCCTTAAAGAATTGGATACGAACTAAGGCTAGTTCGTTAAGCTTTCGTTAGCGAATCTCCTTGATGAATTACTTCTACTTCGTTAACTCTTTGTTAACGAATTAACTCTAGTTTGTTAACTCTCCGTTAACGAATTAGGGTTAGGTCATTGAATGTCAAAAACATTCTTTGAACCTCGTACCACATTCCGGCGTCGCCTGCCGAAAAACCGGGATCTCGCCGGAAAAGCGAGATCTCGCTTATTTCACCACCGTTTTCACCGTATTCCTTCCCGTTTGATCCAGATCTGAGCTAGGGTGACCCCTAAGCCCATCTTTGATTCGGTTTACACCCGATTTCACCTGGATCTCGTGAACTTAACGGTTTAACGGTGTCGGTTCATCGTTTCATGACTAAATCTAACGGGTTTGAGCTCATACAATAACATACTACCATACCTCGGATCAGGATTGGTTTTCCTTGGTGATTTCGGCTAGAGAGAGAGAGAGAGAGAGAGAGAGCAATATGAGAGAGAGCTAAGTGTGTGTTTTGGTGGTGTATGGAATATGTGTGAAATGAATGATTAAATGGGTAATTAAGGCTTATATATTTATGGATCATGGGCTAAAGCCCATGGTCTTTTCCTTCTTTCCTTCATGACCCAAGTCCATAACCCATATTCATTTTACCCAACACTAGCCCGACTCATATTAACTCATACTTTCGTTTTATTAACCGATCTAGAAAACGGGATGTTACATGAATGATAAATAATAATCTCAAAGACAAGTAATGGGAAAAATATTTTCAAGATAAATAATAAGAAAATAAGATAAGGAAATAAATATATAAAGTAAGTTATCCCACATGAAGGAAATAAGAAAAAGAAACCCTATCCCACATGGAAATATGTAAGAAAGTGAAAGCATTCCACTTGGGTATAAATAAGAAAATGGAATCCATCCCACATGGAAAGAGATAAAGAAATGGAAGCTCTTTATAAGAGATAGAATTTCCATAGTTATATTCTTTTATGCTTAGCATGCACAAAATGAAGGAAATAAGAAAAAGAAAACAAGAAACAAAATCAGAAAACAGGAATCAGTATCAGAAACTAATTATAAACAGAAAAGGTGAATATGCCCTAAACCTTAACAAACTCTTTTAGAGTCAGAATGTTTGCATAGGATTTACGAATCCTAAAAACCTTGTGTTACAATAATAAGAAACGGACACTCTGATTAAGAGTATACATGTGTCTAGATCCATTCATATATGGTGACTCGGCATTTCACCGAGGCCATGCATATCATCAACATGCATCTGAAAGTCTACGGGACTGTTCAGAGAAATGATATTGTGTATATAATTAATTGTACATGGTACTTAGGGTAATTTGATCCCAATGTAGTTGGGTGCCTAATGAGTAGTCACAAAGGTATTATTGTTGGTTTCACAAAGGTATTGAAAATATTTTTACAAAGAGTCAACGTCATTCACCAGCTGTGTGCTGACGTATTTTCTAACCATTTTACAGGAAAACAGAAAGGTTATGACAGACAAGCAAGACATGATAGAAGATTGGAGATATAGTCAGTAGATACTATCTGACGGCTCAGATATTTTATATTAAAATATTGTAAAGAATTATCTTTTCTAAAGAAAGGTATTTGAAATATCAAACGGGTATTTGAACCTGAAGTTTTCAATTATAATGATAATATATTTAAGACATCCGCTGAAAAGAATTTATATTCTCAAACATGCTTTGTAAACATTAAATGGATATTTTAATCCAAAATTTTTTAAAAGAATATATTATATCAAAAGACTTCCGCAACTCTGATATATTTACAAAACATGTACCAACTATTGGTCACACGCCTAGGCCCTAAGTCGGGGTGTGACACTTTGGGAGCCGTTATACCTGGTTAACACATCACCATTCAAATACAATTATTAGTAAACATATATTACCGAGGATCCCTGATCCTTCATAACCTGGAACATATCTCAATTATAATATATCCATAAGATAGTCAAGAATAATGGATCCTCAGCATAAAATTCATGCCCTAACAATTGTTATCTTATCTTGTTAGTAGAGTGGATTCATGTCTAGGTAGTTTTGGATTGATTGTTCTTGTGTGTTTACTTGCTTTGTGTTTATTGAATGTTAGTATAAGTAGTTAAAAATTCAAATTAAGCTTTACTTGTTCGGTTAGTCATATAAAAAGATTTGGTACTAGAAAATTATCGTGTCAATAGATTGTTACATGGTTCTTACCAACACTTTATTACACACGTTACTCGTCCTCATAACGAGTTGAATTTACCTCGTCCACCATTTCCAAAATGTTTGCCACGACCATGGTTATTGCTATTGTGTTGCGTGAACAAGTGTTTATCTTGACAATCTGTCACAGTTTCTCTTTTAAACTTAATCCTTTCTTCGAAAGATTTAAGCCTTTCGATGATATCATCTACGGATACTTTGTCTAGATCCATAAATTGCTCTACTGAAGCAATTATATGTAAGAATCTATTGGGCATAGAAGTCATGATTTTTCTCACTAATGTAGGTTGCTCAAATTTTGCACCACAACTAGTTGCCTTACTAAAAATATTTGTTAGCCTCATTGTGAAAGAATCGATAGTCTCATCGTCTTTCATTGCAACTTATCAAACTCAGACTTGATGCTTTGCAATCGTGCTTGTCGCACTTGTGTAGCACCAACATGTCTTGTTTTAAGTGTATCACACACTTCTCTTGCAGTTTTACATCCTGCCACTTGTAGAAGTAGATCTTCTGATAGAGTTTGAAACAAAAATGCCATTGTACACTTGTCTTTCTTGACATCCACATTTGTTTCACTAGTGGACTCTATCGTTTCTAAAGACCGTTTGCATCTAATATGATCTTCATTTAAATTGCCCATGTCGTATACTTTGTAGACTAGGGAATTGATAATTTCCAATAGATAATCCTGTATCTTTATAAGTCACATGGGCATTCTTATCATTTATGTTTTCTGACATGATCACCACTCAAGAATAATAATTATATACAGAGTACAATTTAAGGTTTCAATAAACTTGTAAGAACCAAACTAAAAGTTTACAAAAACACTTGGTTCTGTTTAAACAAAAGAATCAATCTTTGTATTATTAAAGATCTAAACCAAATATACAAATGGATACCAACGACCCAATTATTAGTTTTATCAAAAAAAAAACTTGGTTTATAAACAAAGAACACATCTTTATTAATATTATAATCAAACCAATATTTTAATGGACTCAACTAATCCAATCTCATACAATCTTTCCATTATTAAAGATCTAAACCAAATATACAAATGGATACCAACGAACTAATTGTTGGTTTTAAGTTTTAAGAGTTAAGTGTTATTTTAGTACTTGTGGTTTATTTAATTACGCAACATTAGTATCGTTTTTGAATTTTTTGTAAATGGCTATCTCACGTTCCTAAAACTTTTCAGTTTCGTACATTTTTCTAACTCCATCTATTTTGTTCGTTTAAGTAAGGGTTACAATGGTAATTTTCTTTATTCTATTTGCTTAAATCTTTTTCCTTTAATCAATATATCTTATAGTTTAAAAAACAAAATAAATTAAAATACCAAAAATAAATCAAACCCCCCAACAATCACCTCCGCCTCCGCCTCTTTCTCCTCTCCATACACCACAACTGCCACCACGCGGTCCCCGTGCCACACCAACTCCGCCCAACTCTTTCACTGTAATTTTAGTTCACTCGTTGTTGTCACCGGAGTTGTTCCCCCGCCTTCTTCCCAACCATCCACCATCACTCCCGTTGGTCATCTATCACAACACCACCAACATTTGGGGACCACCACATGTAGATCTGATTTGAGTTAGAAGGGGAGAGGCGGAACGACGGGGCTTCACCATATTCGTCTTCGATTACCAGATCCGACGCGGTTTGGTTATTTTGAAGCTATACGGCGGCGTTATGGGAGGTATCAACGAGAACGTTTGTTGGTTGTTAAGACCATCTCTATTCACAAACCAACTCACACCAATCTTTTAATAAAAAACTAATTTCTCTCTCATCAACAAACACAACCCAGCCTAATCTAAATTTCCACTTCCATTCACAACCCAATCTCAACCAACATTTTTGTTATATAAATATAATTTATGATTGTTTAAAATATATAAAAATAAAACTTTAAATAATAAGTTTACGAAAAAATAATATTATATTGGAAAGCTAATAAGAAAAAAAAAATACATATTTTTGAATAACCTTGTTTTTAATAAATCGAAGTGTTTAAACATGGTTGTGTTTTTATATTTTTTTAAGCCAACAATTTAAGTTATTAAACAAAAATTAATTTGTATATTATATTAATTGTTAACAAAAAAACAAAAAGATGAAAAAATATTAACTAGTAATTGCAGAAAATGATTTGCAAACTAGTTTGTTTGGTGAACTAGTTTGTGATATAACAATTATAAAAAATTAATTTTTATGTTTTTTAATACCGTGTGGCAACCCAAACCATCATTGGGTTGCCAATGGGAGTGGTCTAAGTTACCAAAAGCTAAATCGTCGAAGATGAAGACACGACTGCCAGCGGTGGTGCTCGTAGCAGATCTACAACCGATTGATATGGTGGAACAAATCGAGAAATGGAAGATTGAGGATGAACATGGTGACTGATTAATGGAAAGAAAAGAGAAAATAAATGAAATTACTATTTTACCCCCAACTTAATGGGAAAAAATAGACAAGGTTAAAAATACGTACGAAAATGGCAAGTTTTAGAAACATGAGGTAGCCATTTGCAAAAAATTAAAAACGGTACAGATGTTACGTAATTAAACAAACCACATGTACTAATATGACACTTAACTCAAGTTTTAACAAAGAAACTTGGTTCTTAAACAAAGAACAAACAAATTTTAACTAGGGGCAATTTAGACTCGAACAAAGATGGAAAAAAGAACAATAAAACACCATATAATTTTTGGTTTCTTTGTTCACCAGTGAACAGTAACAAACACAATAGAATGTGTTTTGAATGATTTTAATTACCCACTAAACACAACAAACAATCAAACACAAAGTTGATTGTTAATCACAAACACACAGACAACATACGTTTGTGTTTTGAATCATGAACACAGAAACCAATTTTTGTGAATATGCGAATACAAAAAAACAAACTAATATGATTGTTTTTTCTTTGTATCCAACTAGAGTAATATAGTTATTTTTAAACCTTTTTAGTGAATTAAGTAGATATAATATATATATATATATATATATATATATTAATAAATTTGTAAGGACTTATATCATATTTTTAGTTTTACATGGGTATATATGATATTTTTAATATTTGTAAGGGGAAATTGCTCCTTCTTTAAAATATGTAATATGTGATATTAAAAAAAACTAAATATACATTTTTGTTTTATTTATTAATTTTTCAGTTTTTATCTATAATCACTATAAATTTTATTGAAAGTGGAGTTATATTCGGAAAATACCTTTTTATGTTATGAGACTACAAAAAAAACGTTAGATATAGTTTAGTTGTTAATAAAACTTATTTGAAATGTAGTGTAAAGAACAAAAAGAATTTAATTAAATATTTGATACAAAATATTTTTTAAGTTATTGTACATAAAAGAATTTATAAGCTTAATATAAGTTATTAGTTATTATATAAAAATATAATATTGAACAAAATATAGCCATGCTTTCCAGTACACTACAAACAAACTAGTAATTTTTCCGACACGTTCTTTAAAAGTATGTAATGTGTGATAATTAATAAAACTAAATATACATTTTTGTTTTATTTATTAATTTTTCAGTTTTTATCTACAATCATTATAAGTTTAATTAAAAGCAGAGTTATATTCAGAAAATACCTTTTTATGTTATGAGACTATAAAAAAACATTAGATATAGTTTAGTTGTTAATAAAACTTATATGACATGTAGTGTAAAGAACAAAATAATTTAATTAAATATTAAATATAAAATATTTTTTAAGTTATTGTACATAAAAGAATTTATAAGCTTAATATAAGTTATTGTTATTATATAAAAAGTATAATATTGAACAAAATATAAAAAAAGAAAAATAAAAAGTAAGGAATATGGGCTACACAGTGTGTGGCATATATGTTTGTCAAGACATTTTAAAAATAACATGGTTCTTTTTAAGTAGCCATGCTTTCCACACTACAAACAAACTAGTAATTTGTCCACATATTCTTTAAAAGTATGTAATATGTGAAACTAAATAAAACTAAATACACATTTTGTTTTATTTATTAATTTTTCAATTTTTATCTACGATCACTCTAAGTTTTACCGAAAGCAGAGTTATATTCGGAAAATACCTTTTTATGTTATGAGACTATAAAACAACGTTGTTAGATATAGTTTAGTTGTTAATAAAACTTATTTGAAATTTAGTGTAAAGAACAAAAGAATTTAATTAAATATTAGACACAAAATATTTTTAAGTTATTGTACAAAAAATAAATAAATTTATAAGCTTAATATAAGTTATTAGTTATTATATAAAAAATATAATATTTAACAAAATATAAAAAATAAAAATAAAAAGTAAGGAATACGTGACTACTCAGCGTGTAGCATATATGTTTGTCAAAACATTTTAGAATGACATGATTCTTTTTAAGTAGCCATGCTTTCCACACGACACCCTGTATCGTAACGAACGTGATAAAAGCCAACCGAATTTGTATAAACTCATCGTATTTTCTTTTAGTTCTAGTACCATACCGAAAATTGATCGAAAGTAGATTTTTTTAGCTCTGGTATCGTAACAAACGTGACGGAAACCGAAAACATTTGCGTAGAATGACCACCTCAACGTCTAAGATCGACAACGACCGGGTTTTACCAACTGACGCTGACAAAAGCCAACCGAATTCGCATAGATCACCGCATGTTCGTTTAGTTCTAGTACCATACCGAAAATTGATCGAAAGTAGATATTTTTTAGCTCCGGTATCGTAACAAACGTGACGGAAACCGAACACATTTGCGTAGAATGACCACCTCAACGTCTAAGATTGACAACGGCCGGTTTTATCAACTGGCGTCACCCAATTGGTCTATCTCGATTTTTATAACTTTTTTGTTCTATTTTTTGGTTTTACTTCCGGTACAATAACGTACGCTTGAGTTTTACCACCATCCGGGGCTGGTCGGTAACTAAAAAATCACGATTTTTGTTTCTTGATCAATTTGATTCCAGTTGATAATTGTAATTTCAACATATGAAATAACTAAAAATCTAATTGAATTTGTCAATCCAATCTGTAGCCGATGACAATTTTCAAACCCTGGTTTTCTGCAACAAATCACAATCACAGTTATTTAACTGAAGGATTGAAATTCTATTTGCCGATTGTTTCTTTCAATCAATTCCAAAATCAAAGCCCTCTCGCTTTCTAATGGTATTCCAGAACCGATTTACGGATCGATTATTAATGATCGGCAATGAGATTGCAATTTTAATTGAAAATAAATATTGTGGCTCTGATGCCAAATGATACCCAGAATATATGAAATTGAGGTATAGATTGAGAATAACAACAACTGAATTCTCAAAAGGTTATTAATTTCCATTGATCATGTCAAGTATTTATATCGATTGGCTACCATGTAAACGACGGATCAGTTCATCACACCGGTTCAAGTTTTAACGTAAACGACTTTACAACTTTAACCCTTCTAAAATACATAATTATTAAAACAACATCACCAACACTAAAAGAACCCGCAATCCCAAAACTAGTGTCGGCAACGCTACCGTTTCCTCCAACTTTTGTGTCATCGCCCCATACCAATTCCAATCTAATTTTACATCCTTGTAACCTACCTAAGTGTTCACGTAATAACCTTCAAGCCTCCTACCAAACTCTAAACTTTGAAAAACTAATTGAAGAGAACTTCCCATTCCAAATTAAGCCTAAGTATACCTTTAATGTTGCTTCATTGAACCCAATAACAAACCTTGTTTCCAAACCCATAGCAACTTCTACCCCTACCCTTCAATGGCCTTTACTATCAATTCCAACCAATCTCACCCACACTAGGCATTATGTGTCTGCTACTACGAAATTGTTATTGTTTAAATGTGAAACAAGACACCCTGATTGGCGCTCACCCTGGCCCTCGGTTGACACTATCCCAAATGCCACCGGAAGACTTGAATGGCAGCCACCGTGGTACACCGCCTAGCTTTTGGGTCTCCGTCCTTGAGGACAAGGACGTTTTCAAGTGGTCGGGAATTGTTACGATATATGATTTAATTAAGTTTAATATATTATTTAAGTATATTTATTATTTAGTTTCCTTATTGTATTATAACTAGGTTTCCTTATTGTTTATCTTTTCCTATTTTATGTGTTTTTCTTTTCATATAAATTGTAATCGTTTCAATAAGAAAAAAATAAGAAAATTTGTCTCAAGTTTGGTTTCTCTTCTTCTCTTTTGTTCTTGGAGCCTAACCCACTCTACGGGTATATCGGGAGATTGACCATCTCGAATCGGTCTATATCAGAAGGATTGAAATTCTATTTGCCGATTGTTTCTCTCAATCAATTCCAAAATCAAAGCCCTCTCGCTTTCTAATGGTATTCCAGAACCGATTTACGGATCGATTATTAATGATCGACAATGAGATTGCAATTTTAATTGAAAATAAATATTTTGGCTCTGATGTCAATTGATACCCAGAATATAAGAAATTGAGGTAAAGATTGAGAATAACAACCAAATTCTCAAAAGGTTATTAATTTCCATTGATCATGTCAATATTTATATCGATTGGGTACCATGTAAACGACGGATTAGTTCATCACACCGTTTCAAGTTTTAACGTAAACGACTTTACAACTTTAACCCTTCTAAATACATAATTGAAATATACTAACTAAACATACTTTAATACTTTGACATATCAAACCTTATACTTTACGTGGGAGGGATTAATTCTAACATTAATCCCCTTAATAACATGTAAAGATAAGGTAAAGTGGCTCTTGACCTGAGTTATATTAAGGTAAGGTGGCCAAAGGCCCCTATGGTCCAGTGGTTACGACCTCTCTCTTTCACGGAGAAAACGAGGGTTCAAGTCCCTCTAGGGGTATACCAATACTAAAGACTATAAGGAGTGAGATTTTCTATCAAGTGATCCATATTTGTCAAGTCCTTCTAATAGTCTACTCAGTGGGACTTTGTATTTCATATGATCATATCAAGTGATATATATTTTTCAAATCTATCTGGGAGACGAAAGGAAGTTGATTATGGAACGTCTAAATTGAATTAGGCGTTTGGTCGATCCCTGAGTGGTTAATGGGGATGAGCTATAAACTCGTTGATAATATGTCTATGTTGGTTCAAATCCAGCTCGGCCCAACAATTTGTCAATGGTAGAACCCTCTTTTTCTAAAAAAAAACCTGACACGAGAGAATAAAAAAGAATCCAAAATTTCTGCTAGATCTCTTCTTATTTCCTTGGGATAGTAGTTCAATAGGCAAGAGCACCGCCCTGCCAAGGCGGACGTCGCGGGTTTGAGTCATGTCAGTTCCGACGGATCCAATAAGTACATCAATTCACCTCTCGATATTTAGTGAAAGAAGGGACATAGAGGATAACTGAATTCCGAAGGGGTTTTCATTCGTTTTTTAGGATTCTGTCGAAGAAAGAACAAACCCTAAACTAAAAAAATAACTAAAATAGTGAAGTTGATAGAATATTCCATCTTTTCTCCCACGCCTCATCTTTCTCATACTTATTTGTCTTCCAATGAAATTTAGATCATTAAAATTTAAAACCTAATTCCTCTCTTTTTCCATTTCTCATGTATTGTGTTGGGTTTTCGTAGTTTGGGTGGGTGGTTAGATTTTGTTTGATGGTTCTATTTTTTATAAGGCAGACCTAAGGAAGGTAGGTTATAAAAAATAAAGAAAAGAAGGATACGTTTATATTTCAAAATAAACGTATTCGTTATTGTGCTCTTCAAATCTTCTAACTTCGTCTCTTCACGCCAATATACTTTTATCTTGAAATTTGGCTTCGTTCTTTTCTTTGAATTCTCAATTTGTTCTACTTCATACAATTTCATTTTCTTCTCACGATTTGTTACTCACAACTTTGCTTCACACAATTTTCTAGCGGGTGATATTTATCCAACAATTGACTTCGATGTTTTCGCATTAGAACATCAAGAGGGTCGCTCATAGAAACTTTGCTACGTCTTGATCATAGATCTCAAGGTAACTTTATGAGGAATTATCTACTTTAGACAATGTCGGTCAACTCATTGTCCACAAAGCATATTTATTTTTAGATGTCAAATAAACCTATGAAACTCATCAACAAATTTTGTTGACTTTTTTATGCAGGCATTCTTAGTTAATTGAAGCATTGGAAACACATAGGGAGTCATATGCACTAGGATGCATTTGAGAGTTTTCATTTTATTGCCTGTAGAAATAATGTGATGTAATCCTTTTGGGACAAGATTTGTAATGAATATTAAACTTTTAATTAAACAAATGATCAGATTTGTTCGATGTAAACACCGATAACAATCCATGACGTGATTATGCCCCGCGTTTTCGCTGCTAGGGGAGTGTGATAAATCGGTATCAGAGCCACTGGTTATAGCGAACTAGGTCTGCATTAGTAGGTCTAAGTTATATCCATATGTAACATCCTACTTTTATATTAATAAATAAAGACATTATGTTTGTTTCATGTGCGTAATATTTAATTAAAATTAAATATAATAAAAAGGTATGGACTTGGATTAATGAAAGACGAATTAAAGGGTGGTGATGGGCCTTAGGTCCATAGGCTTAAGAGAGTATATATACTCCCTTAAACCTCCCTAAAACCCTCATTTCTATCTTTCTTATTCCCTACACACTCTAAAACACACACATACACCTCCCTATTCAACGCTGCAACCGAGGAAGGTAGATCAAAGACCAAATCAAGCTTGAATTTTGATAAATCTTGATTATAAGAGCTAGATACAACCCGAAAGTTCATAACCAAGCAAACCCGTAGCCTAGAGACGTCAAAAGTATGTTCTTTACTTCTAAAGGTTACGTTTTTATTAACGGTTTGCCCTAGAACTTAACCCTAGAGTAGATCGGGTAAAGATGAACCATAAAGTTACAAAATTGATGTTTAAAATGGACTTAACGAACTCATGGATATATACGGTTCATAAAGGATAACCTAGACTTAGCCTAAGAACATTTTAAACCCATAAAGGTTCAAGATTTATGGATAAACGGGTTAAGTCTTGGCCGAACACGGAAATGGAAACGGGTTATGGATGATATAGTGCCATAATAAAGTGTTAATATTGTGAGATGTAATTATAATGGTGATAAAAGGACCAAACAATATCAGCTATTCGAATACAATACATAAACTCGAATACATATTCACATTCGCATACAATGGGGGATTCGAATACAATATATAAACTCGAACACATATATACATTCACATACAATGGAGGATTCAAATACAATACATAAACTCGAATACATATATACATTAGCATACAATGGGTAACTCGATTACAATATGCATACTCGCATACAATGGGTAACTCGAATACAATATGCATACTCGCATACAATGGGTAACTCAAATACAATATGCATACTCACATACAATGGGTAACTCGATTACAATATGGACTCGCACACATGTCCATACTTAAATACACTTAAGGACTTGAATACATGGATGACTCGAATACAAAGTAAACGTTCGAATACAATCATATATAAAGTATTCGAATACACTAATGTGTTTTTATACACCAATGTATTCGAATACATGGTTTGTTGGTGTGCTTGCATGTCCTTTGAACCCCATATGGTTTGAATACAAAATTGTATTCTAAGTAACCTCCATTCAAATACAAAAAAGGAGAAAGAAAGATTAAGCAAGTGATAAGTATTTGATCACAAAAGGAAAGAAAGAAAGGAACACATTGTATTCAAATACAAAGTATTTGAATACATTAGTGTTGAGGGTAAAATTATATTCTAAGTAAAATCTATTCTAATACAAGGCCATGCTTATGAAAACAATACCTTATAGAGCCATTATAATAGACCAGACTTAGCTATTTTGGGCTGAAATATGAATAATGTGATTAGGACAAGTTTGATACACGTGGTTAATATACAGTTAGCAGAGCTCAGTTAAAGAAAGGAATAACCGTGAATGGAGAACGTAACATGATCCAGGTGAGTTTCTAGCCCCACTTCCTTGTAATGTTTTCGGGGCTGTGTGCATATGAAAGGTGAATGTTAATACACTTACCTTAAGTGGTAAGTGTATGATGATGAATGTGATAGTTATGTTATATTATGAATGTATGCTTGACAATGTGACATCTGCCCCGATCCGACCCGACCCAGGTACCCGTTTCTCTGACCCGATCTCTTTCTTTTATGATTTAAAATTTATTTATTTATACTTATACTTTACTTTTAATAATAATATATATTTTTCTTCCCGCCTCTTTCTCTCTCTTTTTCTTTCCGCCGTCCCGTCCCTCTCCTTCTCTCTTTCCGCCTTGTTTCCCTCTTTTTCTTCTAACTCTTTGCTTGTCCTTTGTTCCTTCCCGCCTAAGGTTGTCTGCGCAGCTCCACGCACCAGACTCCTTACAAGGAAGCCTGCGTAAAGACCACCTGTTTCAGCGATACGCGAGGCGAACTCTTCTCGCAGCGCGCTAAGAATTATAATTCTTCTCGCAGCGCGCGAAGAACGGTAGTTCTTCCCGCGACGCGCTAAGAATTTTAGTTCTTCTCGCAGCACGCTAAGAATCGTAGTTCATCCCTCGACGCGCGAAGAATTATAGTTCTTCCCGCGGCGCGCTAGGAATTTTAGTTCCTCCCGCGGCGCGCTAAGAAATGTGATTCTTCCCGCGGCGCGCTTAGAAATGTAGTTCTTTCCGCGACGCGTTAAGGTTAGTTCTGTCTGCCTTCGCGCTCGCGCTCTCTTGACCTTCTGTGTCTGCCTTAGCGCCTTAGCCTTCTCGCGCTCAACCCTTTGAGTTTTCTTCTGTTTAATCTAGCCGTTTGCTTTTGTGTTGTCTTATCTTTTGAGCTGTTGACCTAATCTGCTTTATGTCTGAAAAGTTACTTTCGGCGCAGCATGCGCACCAACCCCATTGGTTGACAGATAAAGTGACTGACATAATCTCTTGAGAATCTGCTTTTGCCATGCTTGACCAGTACCTTTTTCTGACCTGCCCATGCCTTTTTACTGTTCCCTGACAGCTTTATCTTGCCTCTGCAGCTGCCATATCTTTCCATATCTTTTACTTTTTGAGATCTTTTCCCCTTTTTCTAGGGATTGTGTTCCCTAGGGTTTCTCTATAAATAATAGTATTATTTTTCCTAACACTACACACACAAACACTTAATCTCTCCTGTTCTCCTTGCTCTCTCTGCCGCCTCCCTCTCTGCCTCCGTCTTCCTCCCTGTTCTGCCCTGCTTTTCCGGTAATATATATATATATAATAATTTGCTTATTAATTATGCTAACTTATAATCAAGACTTAAAACAGATCGTTAAAACAATAATCTTTAATTATAGGTTAACTTGTGCTTGTTTAAAGTTGGTTCTTGCTTTATCTTACACCGCATCGTTTATCAAGTGAGTAATCTCGTACCTAATCCCTTTTTGCTTTTAATGTTTTGGGATGTTCATGTGTTCGTACAAACTTAGTCTTAAACTTGTTTATGAACTTTAGTCGCGCAGTATCCCATGTGTTGAGGACGTTTACTTGGCTGTTTATTTGTATGTGTGTATCATTAACCGCTTTGTTCGGCCTATTCCGAAGTTTTCATGGATCCATTAGATGAACACGGGAGACCTATCGTTTACGGTTTTCTTTGTTTACACTTGCACAGATGTTTTCTCGTTTTTGTGCTCAATTGGGAGTACGGATTGAACTATGAACTATGAGCTATGATCTATCTAGGCTTGATCACAATCTGATTGCACCCTTGTTAAACACCAGACATACACGTGTTGCGCGCAGATTTATTGTTATCTATGTATTGTATTAAACTTGATTTCTCACCAACACGCAAGTGTTTGACGTTTATTTTAACACATGTTCAGGTTTGCAGTAGCTGTTTTGGAGCTCGTGGACACGTAGGAAGTTTTCTTTATTTTTGACCTAGATTAAAATGTATCAAGACAAGTTATTGCTGTTCGAATATTTTGATTTATAATATATTGATTTATGTGGATTTATGTTATTTGTGTTTACTTTGCGCGTGCGCGAATGAATGTATTTATTAAATATTGACACCCAATAGTGTCACGAGTAATGAAACAATATGTGGCGCCCCGATGTATAATCCGCCTTTGGTCGGGGTGTTACAGATTGGTATCAGAGCTCGTTGACTTTAGGATAGGTGGTTAGACGTAACGGCCTAGAATACCTAAGAGTCCCTTCTCGCGCATGAGAGAAATCTCATGTTTGCGCGCTTATTGTTAATTACTCGTTATTTATGAATATGCTCGCGCTTGCGCAGTATATGATTTTATGTCTTATTTCGCGATATTTCGATTTTTGTTGAATTTCGATTTTTATTGATTTTACTTACATATTCGTTTGTTGGGATTGAAAATCCGAAAAGTCATGGTGATACATGAATAGTTGATTTTCAATTTCCATTTACGATTATGTTCTGAGGTTGGAGACTTGAAAAGTCATGGTGATACATGAATTGTCAACCTCCAATACTCATTTTCTTGTATGTTTTATATTGAAGATTGAAAAGTCATGGTGATACATGAATCGTCAATCTCCAATACCCGTTTGCTCGTATATTTTAAATTGGGAATTCGGAAAGTCATGGTGATACATGAATTGTCGATTCTTGATTCGAATTTGTTACCTTTATTAAGTCTGCATTTAGGGTCATTTATTTTCCTTTAACTTTTGACAGTAACTGACTCCGTGAAACCAAGCTTTATAAGATTAAAACTTTGCGATAAAACCAAGATATTAACTAAAATTAAAACTTTTATAGAATGCCTACGCTATCTCGCCGATTTCAGAGAAGAGAAGTCTCGCGCATGCGTAGACAGCAACGTTCCCAGGAAATGGCCGCCGCGATAGCCCAAGCCTTGAGCCAAAACAATACCTCCAGTTATAACATTAAGTCCTTTAACGCGGGTAACCCTCCAAAGTTCACAGGTCTTGAAGGAGCCACCGTGATGCTCCAATGGCTCGAAAAGATTGAAAACACTTTCCTCCACACCCAATGCCCCTTAGACAGACGGACCCTGTATGCTTCCAGTGTCCTGGAATCTAGAGCGCTTACATGGTGGAATGGAGTAGCTCATGCGCGTGGCGCAGAAACTGCTTCTAGCATGCCCTGGGAGGAATTCAAAGAAATTCTGACGCGAGAATTCTGCCCTCCCAACGAAATTAAGCGCCTAGAGGAGGAATTCTGGAACTTGAAGCAATACAGCGGTGAAGCGCGCGAGTACGCGACGCGCTTCCATGAACTAAGCCTGCTAGTCCCTCACCTTGTTACCCCTTCACGCCGAGCAATCGAGAAATTCCTTGGGGGTCTCCCCATGGAAATTCAAGATTCTGTATGGGCCAGAAACCCAGTTACCCTCTCTGACGCCATCGAGTTGGCCGCTGTGCTCAGCGACAACCATGTCAGAGCAGGAACCCTGTTCCTGCGGGGAACTGAGAAGACCAAACCCACCAAAACTGTCCATGAACCCACAGAAACCAAACCTGAACCCTCAAACCATAACCAGAAACGTAGGCGCAGACAAGCTTACGCGCTTACCAACCCGCCCATTGTCCAGCAACCCATTTATCAACCTCCAGTTTACGCGCCTAACCCTCTGTCAACCTACCCAACACCTCCTGTAGTCCATAACTACGCCTTAACCAATCCCGCACTCCCTGCCCCGCCACTTAAGAAGCCTTACACAGGAAATCAACCCTTTTGCCCAACCTGTAGACTTCACCACCCAACCCAAACCCCGTGTCGACAATGTAACCGATGTGGCCGCATTAGTCACTCTGCCGAATACTGTAGAGTCCCTCCCGCCAATCAAATTGCGCCAACACCACCAGTCTACCCGCAGAATCCACAACCAACCTACCAAAACCCACGACCCAGATCGTGCTTTAACTGCGGTGATCCCAGTCATTTCCGGAACGCGTGCCCAAGACTACAAGTTCAGATTACGCAAGCGAATCCGGTGAACCAGATTTCGAACCAAGTGACGCGTGGACGAGCTTTTAACATAACCGCGCACCAAGCGCAAGCGAATAATGACGTAGTTAATGGTACATTTTTGCTTAACGGATTTTATGCTTCTGTACTTTTTGATACTGGCGCCGATCGAAGTTTTATCTCTCGCGCCTTCGAGCAGAAGCTTGCGCAACCGCGCGATAACTTAAAAGAAGATTTTTCAGTTGAATTGGCTAACGGTGAAACTGTTTTAATTAACTCTGTGATTAAAGATTGCACGCTTAACCTTAACGAAAACGATTTCCTGATCGACCTCATCCCCATGCCTCTTGGGAGCTTTGATTTTATTATTGGTATGGACTGGCTCTCGAATAATCGCGCCGAAGTTATTTGCGCCAAGAAGTTGATTCGCATACCTCGAGAGAATGGTGATCTTCATATTTACGGCGAAAAACCCTCCAGTGGTCTTAAACTTATGTCTTGCGCCGAAGCCCGAAGGCTCATGCGGAAGAAGTGTATTGCATTCCTAGCCCATGTGGTTAAACCTGCTGAAGAAAAGAAGCTTCGCGATATCCCTGTTGCGCGTGATTTCCCTGAAGTTTTTCCTGATGATCTTCCTGGTATCCCTCCCGCTCGTGAAGTCGAGTTTCGTATTGATCTTGTCCCTGGTGCTTCCCCCGTGGCTAAATCTCCTTACCGTCTTGCGCCCGCTGAGATGCAAGAATTGGCAAGCCAACTTCAAGAGTTGACTGCTAAAGGATTCATTCGCCCTAGCTCTTCGCCCTGGGGTGCTCCGGTGTTGTTCGTTAAAAAGAAAGATGGATCGTTTCGCATGTGTATTGATTACCGCGAGTTGAACAAACTCACCATTAAGAACCGGTATCCCTTACCGCGTATTGACGACCTCTTTGATCAACTCCAAGGTGCCTCTTGTTTCTCGAAGATTGATCTCCGCTCTGCTATCACCAGTTGCGCATCCGCGATGAAGATGTTCCGAAGACTGCTTTTCGAACTCGTTATGGCCATTTTGAATTCTTGGTCATGTCCTTCGGTTTGACCAACGCACCCGCCGTTTTCATGGATCTAATGAATCGGGTGTGTAGGCCCTTCCTGGATAAATTCGTGATTGTGTTTATCGATGATGTTCTGGTGTATTCTAAGACCAAGGCCGAGCACGAGCAACATCTTCGGTTGGTGTTGCAAAAGCTTAGAGCTGAGCAACTCTATGCTAAGCTTTCCAAGTGTGAATTTTGGTCGGATGAAGTACAGTTTCTTGGTCATGTTGTAAACAAGATGGGTATTCATGTCGACCCATCCAAAATTGAAGCAATCAAGAACTGGATTACGCCATCCTCTCCTTCCGAGATCCGTTCCTTTCTGGGCTTAGCTGGTTATTACCGGCGCTTCATTTCGAACTTCTCGAAGATCGCTTTGCCTTTAACAGCTCTAACGCACAAAGGTAAACCGTATATTTGGGGCTCGAAGCAAGAAGAAGCCTTTCTGACGCTCAAGCGTTTGTTGTGTGAAGCTCCTGTTCTTGCGCTACCTGAGGGTAATGATGATTTTGTCGTGTATTGCGATGCATCCAACCAAGGTCTCGGTTGTGTTCTTATGCAACGAGGCAAGGTTATCGCTTACGCATCAAGGCAACTTAAGGTTCATGAAAAGAATTATACAACTCACGATCTCGAACTTGGTGCAGTTGTTTTTGCCTTGAAGATCTGGAGACACTACCTTTATGGTACTAAGTGTATCCTTTACACTGACCATAAAAGCCTTCAGCATATCTTTGATCAGAAGGAACTTAACATGAGGCAACGCCGATGGAACGAACTCATCAGCGATTACGATTGTGAGATCCGGTATCATCCTGGTAAGGCTAATGTGGTAGCCGACGCGCTCAGCCGAAAACCCTGCCAGCTTAACTGTATCTTGCCGCGCACCCAGCTTCACTTCGCGCCGATTCAAAGCAACCTTGAATCGCGTATTCGTGACGCGCAGCGCGCATCCATCAGTAATGGTAACCTTCGCGCCGAGTTAGCGTGTGGCGCGGAAGCACTCTTTGTCCCTAATCTGAGTGGAATTCTCTGTTATCTCAATCGCATCTGGATTCCCTGTGATGAGAATCTTCGCGCTGATATCCTGTGTGAAGCGCACAAATCTCGGTATTCTATTCATCCTGGCGCTGATAAGATGTACAAGGATTTGCGCATTACTTATTGGTGGCCCGGTATGAAAAAGGATATTGCTGTGTTCGTAGCTAAATGCCTGACTTGTTCTAAAGTAAAAGCTGAACACCAACGCCCATCTGGTTTGCTCGAACAACCAGAAATTCCTACGTGGAAATGGGAATGTGTAGCGATGAACTTTATTACCAAGTTACCTTTGACAGCAAGCAAACATGATAGCATTTGGGTAATAGTGGATCGTTTGACTAAGTCTGCTCATTTTCTGCCCATTCGTGAAAACTACCGTGTTGAGCAACTCGCGCAGCTTTATGTCAAGGAAATTGTCTGCCGCCATGGTACTCCTTTGAGCATCATATCCGATCGCGATGGCCGTTTTATATCTCGCTTTTGGAAATCTCTCCAATCTGCGCTAGGAACTCGCTTGGACATGAGTACGGCATATCATCCTCAGACTGACGGTCAGTCTGAGCGAACTATTCAAACTCTTGAGGATATGCTCCGATCTTGTGTTCTTGATTTTGGAGGTAATTGGGATTCGCACCTGCCTCTGATCGAGTTCTCTTATAATAACAGCTATCATTCCAGTATTGGTATGGCCCCATTTGAAGCACTTTACGGTCGAAAGTGCCGCTCCCCGATCTGTTGGAGCGAAGTGGGTGAAACTCAAATCGCAGGACCCGAACTTGTTCAAGAGACAACCGATAAAATCGCCAAGATCCGTGATCATCTGCTGACTGCCAGAAGCCGACAGAAGAGTTACGCAGATCGTAGGCGAAAGCCTCTCGAATTTCAAGTTGGTGATCTTGTTCTCCTCAAAGTGTCGCCCTGGAAGGGTGTTGTCCGCTTTGGGAAGAAAGGTAAGCTTGCTCCTCGTTATGTTGGTCCATTCAAGATTCTCGCGCGTGTGGGAAAAGTTGCCTACAGACTTGACCTGCCTCCCGCGCTCAGTAATGTGCATCCAACGTTCCATGTATCCAATCTCAAGAAGTGTTTAGCTGACGAGAACCTTCACATCCCACTTGATGAAGTTCAAGTTGATGAAACTATGCATTTCGTTGAGAAGCCTGTTGAGATTATGGATCGCGAGGTAAAGCAAACCAAGCGCAGTCGTATCCCTATCGTGAAAGTTCGCTGGGAGTCCAAGCGCGGAGCCGAGTTTACATGGGAAAGGGAAGATCAAATGAAGATCAAGTACCCGCACCTGTTCTCTGCGCAACCTACTTCGAGATAAATTTCGGGACGAAATTTCTTAAAGTAGGGGAGACTGTGACATCTGCCCCGATCCGACCCGACCCAGGTACCCGTTTCTCTGACCCGATCTCTTTCTTTTATGATTTAAAATTTATTTATTTATACTTATACTTTACTTTTAATAATAATATATATTTTTCTTCCCGCCTCTTTCTCTCTCTTTTTCTTTCCGCCGTCCCGTCCCTCTCCTTCTCTCTTTCCGCCTTGTTTCCCTCTTTTTCTTCTAACTCTTTGCTTGTCCTTTGTTCCTTCCCGCCTAAGGTTGTCTGCGCAGCTCCACGCACCAGACTCCTTACAAGGAAGCCTGCGTAAAGACCACCTGTTTCAGCGATACGCGAGGCGAACTCTTCTCGCAGCGCGCTAAGAATTATAATTCTTCTCGCAGCGCGCGAAGAACGGTAGTTCTTCCCGCGACGCGCTAAGAATTTTAGTTCTTCTCGCAGCACGCTAAGAATCGTAGTTCATCCCTCGACGCGCGAAGAATTATAGTTCTTCCCGCGGCGCGCTAGGAATTTTAGTTCCTCCCGCGGCGCGCTAAGAAATGTGATTCTTCCCGCGGCGCGCTTAGAAATGTAGTTCTTTCCGCGACGCGTTAAGGTTAGTTCTGTCTGCCTTCGCGCTCGCGCTCTCTTGACCTTCTGTGTCTGCCTTAGCGCCTTAGCCTTCTCGCGCTCAACCCTTTGAGTTTTCTTCTGTTTAATCTAGCCGTTTGCTTTTGTGTTGTCTTATCTTTTGAGCTGTTGACCTAATCTGCTTTATGTCTGAAAAGTTACTTTCGGCGCAGCATGCGCACCAACCCCATTGGTTGACAGATAAAGTGACTGACATAATCTCTTGAGAATCTGCTTTTGCCATGCTTGACCAGTACCTTTTTCTGACCTGCCCATGCCTTTTTACTGTTCCCTGACAGCTTTATCTTGCCTCTGCAGCTGCCATATCTTTCCATATCTTTTACTTTTTGAGATCTTTTCCCCTTTTTCTAGGGATTGTGTTCCCTAGGGTTTCTCTATAAATAATAGTATTATTTTTCCTAACACTACACACACAAACACTTAATCTCTCCTGTTCTCCTTGCTCTCTCTGCCGCCTCCCTCTCTGCCTCCGTCTTCCTCCCTGTTCTGCCCTGCTTTTCCGGTAATATATATATATATATAATAATTTGCTTATTAATTATGCTAACTTATAATCAAGACTTAAAACAGATTGTTAAAACAATAATCTTTAATTATAGGTTAACTTGTGCTTGTTTAAAGTTGGTTCTTGCTTTATCTTACACCGCATCGTTTATCAAGTGAGTAATCTCGTACCTAATCCCTTTTTGCTTTTAATGTTTTGGGATGTTCATGTGTTCGTACAAACTTAGTCTTAAACTTGTTTATGAACTTTAGTCGCGCAGTATCCCATGTGTTGAGGACGTTTACTTGGCTGTTTATTTGTATGTGTGTATCATTAACCGCTTTGTTCGGCCTATTCCGAAGTTTTCATGGATCCATTAGATGAACACGGGAGACCTATCGTTTACGGTTTTCTTTGTTTACACTTGCACAGATGTTTTCTCGTTTTTGTGCTCAATTGGGAGTACGGATTGAACTATGAACTATGAGCTATGATCTATCTAGGCTTGATCACAATCTGATTGCACCCTTGTTAAACACCAGACATACACGTGTTGCGCGCAGATTTATTGTTATCTATGTATTGTATTAAACTTGATTTCTCACCAACACGCAAGTGTTTGACGTTTATTTTAACACATGTTCAGGTTTGCAGTAGCTGTTTTGGAGCTCGTGGACACGTAGGAAGTTTTCTTTATTTTTGACCTAGATTAAAATGTATCAAGACAAGTTATTGCTGTTCGAATATTTTGATTTATAATATATTGATTTATGTGGATTTATGTTATTTGTGTTTACTTTGCGCGTGCGCGAATGAATGTATTTATTAAATATTGACACCCAATAGTGTCACGAGTAATGAAACAATATGTGGCGCCCCGATGTATAATCCGCCTTTGGTCGGGGTGTTACAGACAATACATGAAAGATCTTCGAATATTGCACGTATTGTTAAGGAAGGTATTGTGTAGCAAGTATGAAATGAGTATATGAAGGAAGGTACATATGAATAATGAATGTATGATATGTATGTATATATGTATGAATGGTGTAAGGATAACGATAAGAAATGTAATGTATGGTTGTATGGTAACGAAAGGGAACCGAGCCCTAATAATACTTGAGGCTAGAGGGAACCGGGCCCTAATAATACTCGAGGCAAGAGGGAACCGAACCCTAATAATATTCAAGGCAAGAGTGAACTGAACCATAATAATATTCGAGGCAAGATGGAACCGGGCCCTAATAATACTCGAGGCAAGAGGGAACCGGGCCCTAATACTCGAGGAAAGTAGGGCGTAATTCTATTTTAAACGTAATGTATGAATATGAAATAAAAAAGGTACGGAGGTAAGTAAGTATATTATAAAAGAAAGTATGAAGTACGAACGAAAGCATGTAATTATGAATGTGTTGTATATTGTATGATTAACTAGAACTCACTCAGCGTAGCTGACTTTTAGTATGCACGCAGGTGAGTAGAATGAGGCAGCTAGCTTGAGCGGGGCACACGGTAGAAATAATAAGAGACTGGCATCTGAAAGCTCATAATGTTTTAATTTGAAAGACAAGAATGTTTGTTTAAGACATGTTTATGAATTATCATGTAATTTTTAATGAAAGTTTTATATTCCGCGAAAGTTTCTATTAACTCTGATATTTAGAACTGTGTTTATGAGTAAATTCAACGTCCAAAGTAGGGCACCGGTAAGGGGGCCTTACAAGTTGGTATCAGAGCAAAGTTTGAGAGAATTAACCATCCTGCATGCTTAGACTCACACAGAAAATGAGATTTAAGTAAGAAAAGAAAGAAAATTAAAAAGGCCCGTAGGCTCGAACAAGTAAAGAAATTTATAAGCTAATTTTTGTAAATGCCGATTAACGTTATAACAATAAACAAAGCAAAAATATATTATTAAAATTGAATACCATAATAGCTAATGACTAAATGATTATTCATGAAATTATCCTAGCATTCTAGCAAAATCTAGTTTTCTCTTATTTACGTAGCGCCATATGGTTGTCTAGCTGTCATAATTAATTGCTAAAATCAAATACAATTAGAAAAATCATAACATCAGAATGAGTTTATCATGACAATAACAGTGACACGAAATTATAAGTTTAAAAGGAAATAGTCAAAATAAAAAAAATAGTCTATATTCGATTATTCTCTACCGGTCTACCATTGCTACACTTACCTTTTTTTCTCTCAACGAACAAATCCATATATTACAAGCACAACTATTTTCAAATAACACTACCGTTTTTCAAAAAGAAAGAAATAACATCTATAATTAAATTCTAAATGACAAAGTAACAACTAATTAAACTTCAATTGGAAAAAGACTCTAGTTACTTTAATTAAAATCAAATAGATAAGTAACTAATAAAACTCTAGCCACACATTTCAAGTATGTGTGGCTAATATAAAACTTTTTAAAAATAAAACAAAAAATAATAGTCACATAGTGGGTTAAAGAGTTATATATTAGTTATAATAGGCTTTTAACTTTTATTAGGTAGGCTTTTGTTGTTTTACATTAATGCCCCTACTATCTTCTTCTTCATATCATTCCTTTTCTTTTTCACAGGTCTTTTAATTACCACCTTGGAACAAAAAAACGATCACAACACTTTCTCATGTCTTCCTTTCTATCTATTAAAATGGGTCAAAACTACAAAAGAAATCTTAAAAAAAGAAATTTATATACATAATATTAGGAATATTTAAAATCTTTTGTGTCCCTAAAATGAACGTGCCTCGGCCGGCCGCCCACATTGCACACCCTGTGGGTCGGCCCTGTTTTTTGTGGTTTTGGTTAATTTAGAATTTAAAACTGAGAGATGGAAGATGATGAATAATATTTAATGACGAAAGGATATTTAGGTAAAATAAAAATTCACATTTTTAAATTTTCAATAAAAACACAAATTATTCCTTTTAAATCATGTTTTTTATAACAACAATAATAAGATTGTTAAATAATAAAAATAAACCTGATTTTTTTATCAAATATATTAAAACTTATGATGATATTAAACATATTTAAAATATTGTAACCGATGATAATTCAGATTTTTTTTAAATGACAGTTTTTTAAAAATGATTTATATAATTACAAATATGTAATTGTTAACATGTTTGTATATTTTATTTAATACAAAATTATTTTTTAAACAAAATCACCTAAAATGTACAAATAAAAAAATACCTAAAAACTCTTCACTAATTACTAAATGAACTAAAATGTACAAATTACCCACCCAAAATACACAAAATTACATACACAAATTACAAAATGTAGGAAATTACATACACAAACACATAACTTACCAAAGTACTCAAATAACATAAATTACCCCAAATTTACAGAAATTACCTCAACTACACAAATTACTAAATTGCTTCTATACCAATTATATAAATTACCCAACCACAAAATAAAAAAAATTACATAAATTACCAATTACGCATACTACACAAGTTACATAAATTACACAATACAAAATACACATTACACAAAAGACATAAATTACTTAAATTACCCAAATTTAACCTCAAATGTAATATCACATCACAATATTTAATGAAAAAAAATAACCATCGTATAAACACTATATAAATTGTGTAATGAAATTTAATTGAGTAATTAGAAATACTCAAACTTGGTGTATCTATTATATTATTATTTCAGCATTAATAAAATTCAAATTAAAAAATAAAAACCGTGACACGCAAACATAAATTATATCTGAATACATAACAATAGAAGGTTTACTCAGATCCACGTATCCATCTCCGAACACATAAACTGTTTGAATTAAATTGTAAGAAAGTATTTATATACATTTAATTTGATAAATACTATAGTTCTTAGTAAAGAAAAAAAAAACTCAATCTAAAGTGGAGTTTACTAAACCCAGTCTACTTTACTATCAAAAGGCATACAAAAGTTTAGAAAAAAATATAGAATAATAAATACCTAATAATAATAAAAGAATAACAAAGTTGATTTAAAAAAAAAAGCAACGATTAAATCTTGTTTTAAAATTTAAAACCCATATAATCTAGTAAATAAGTCTAACAAGTTTTGCTTAATTTACAGAATGTTAATCTTTTTTTTTTAACTTGTTGGTTTTTGTATTCAAATTATCTATCTAATAATTTCAATTAATAATTTTGAAAAAAGTTAATAAGAAAAGAGAAATAAAATGATGATTACCTAATTATTGAAGAAAGATAATAAAGTGAGAGACCAAAATACCTTTGTAATATTTTAAATGAATTATGTTATATTTTAATTTGGTCCACACATAAGTTCTCAAGTTATTACAACTCAAATTAGTTCTTATATAAAATCAAATCATGTGTGTGTATATAATCCCCCCCCCCCCCTCTCTCTCTCTACGATCTCCTCCCCTTATTGAGCTTCAGTCTCTCCAAAAATAACTAGATGGTCTCTCAAATCTCACTCAAGAAAGTCATAATCTATTGCTACATTTCCAAAATCCTAAACACCTTTTCTCATCAACGACGCTACACCTTAAGTTAGTCTAACATATTACTTGTGCATGTGAGTTGATTGCTACACCCTCGTGTTGAGTAATGACATTCTCGGCACATCATGTTCAGGGTACCATTCGTAAGGAGAAAATATTGAACTGCTATAGGCAAGGATTAAAAGGAGATATCGCGGATAGTATGAGTAAGGTTACCACTACATCGGATCCTAAATCAAGTGTTGCATCTATAGAGATAATAAATATTAACAATTTTGTATAGCATGGCATCAATTCATCTAATAGGCCTTCTAGAGCTGATCATATTATTGTGGATATACCATTACGTTGGCCATCATAACCGTAATTCAACCTTATATGATTACCCCAGTATTGTTCTTCATGAATCAATGTGCATGTTCCTACTCATACTAAAACAAAGCTATCACGGGGTTTAGTCAATGGATATTAATCTGGTTTAAGGGTGCATGCGACTAGTGCACTGTAATGATTAGAGCAGCATAATCCATAGTTGTGACTTGTGAGGTGGACAAAAACCTTTGTTGTAGTGTCAGGGAAGGATGCTCAGGGTGGGTAAATTATGAGATCGACGTTTATATGACACTAATATCTGTATGATAATAATACTAATAATAAAAGTATATATATTAGTCATTCGATGCAATGCAAAATGCCTGTGCCGTGAGCTATGGATATAACGTAGACCTACTAATGCAAACTTAGTTCGCTATAACCAGTGGCTGATACCAATTTGTCACACCTCCACTAGCGGCGGAAATGTGGGGCGTGATCACATCATGGATTGTTATCGGTGTTTACATTGAACAACTCTGATCATTTGTTTAATAAAAAGTTTTATATTCATTACAAATCCTGTCCCAAAAATATTACATCACATTATATTTACATGCTATAAAATGTAAACTCCCAAATTCATCCTAGTGTATATGACTCCCTATGTGTTTCCAGTACTTCAATTAACTGAGAATGCATACATAAAAACGTCAAAAAAAATTGTTGTTGAGTTTCACAGTTAATTGATATCTAAAAATAAATATGTTTCATGGACAACGAGTTGACCGACATTGTCTAAAGTAGATAATTCCTCAAATAGTTACAACGAGATCTATGATCAAGACATAGCAAAGTTTCTATGAGCGCCCCTCTTGATGTTCTAATGCGAAAACATCGAAGTCAGTTGTTGGACAAACATCACCCGCTAAAAAATTGTGTGAAGCAAAGTCATGAGAAGCAGATCTTGAGAAGAAAATGAAGTCGTATGAAGCAAAACAAATTGAACATTCAAAGAAAAGAAGGAAGCCAAAGTTCAAGATCAAAGTATATTGGCGTGAAGAGACGAAGTTAGAAGATTTGAAGAGCACAAGATTCTATCTTTACATGTTATTAAGGGGGATTACTGTTAGAATTAATCCCTCCCACGTAAAGTATAGGGTTTTATATGCCAAAGTATTTCAGTATGTTTGGTTAGTAGATTTCAATTATGTATTTTAGAAGGGTTAAAGCTGTAAACTCGTTACGTTAAAACTTGAACTGGTGTGGTGCACTGATCCGTCGTTTACATGGTACCCAATCGATACAAATACTTGACATGATCAATGGAAATTAATAACCTTTTGAGAATTCAATTGTTGTTATTCTCAATGTCCATCTTAATTTCTTATATTCTAGGTATCAATTGGCAATAGAGCCACAATATTTGTTTTCAATTAAAATTGCAATCTCATTGTTGATCATTAATAATCGATTCGTAAATCGGTTCTGGAATACCATTAGAAAGCGAGAGGGCTTTGATTTTGGAATTGATTGTGAGAAACCATCGGCAAATAGAATTTCATGAATCCTTCAGTCACATAACTGTGATTGTGATTTGTTGCAGAATACTTGGGTTTGAAAATTGTCATCGGTTACGGATTGGATTGACAAATTTAATTAGATTTTTAGTCATATAATCTAATTATGACCATATTACTCTAGTTGGATACAAAGAAAAACAATCTTATTAGTTTGTTTTTTTATTCACAAATTCACAAAAATTTGTTTTTGTGTTCATAATACAAAACACAAACTTATTTTGTCTGTGTGTTTATGATTAACAATCAACTTTGTGTTTGATTGTTTGTTGTGTTTAGTGGGTAATTAAAATCATACACAACACATTCTATTGTGTTTGTTACTGTTCATTGGTGAACAAAGAAACCAAAAACTATATGGTGTGTTATTATTCTTTTTTGCATCTTTGATCTGGCCGGTCTAAATTGCCCCTAGTTAAAATATTTGTTCTTTGTCTAAGAAACCAAGTTTCTTTGTTAA
This sequence comes from Bidens hawaiensis, assembly GCF_021521415.1. Classification (NCBI taxonomy): domain Eukaryota; kingdom Viridiplantae; phylum Streptophyta; class Magnoliopsida; order Asterales; family Asteraceae; genus Bidens; species Bidens hawaiensis. The sequence goes on from NW_027491410.1 coordinate 1,013,693, forward strand.
AACCAAGAATTAGGTCGTTCGTATCCATTTGTATATTTGGTTTAGATCTTTAATAATACGAAGATTAATTCTTAAGTTTCTTTTTGACAGATTATATGAGATTGGATTAGTTGAGTCCATTAAAATATTGGTTTAATTATAATATTAATAAAGATGTGTTCTTTGTTTAAAAACCCAAGTTTGTTTTTATTTTTATTTTTTTTATTTTTTTTTTGTGATAAAAACAACCCTTCGGTCGTTGGTATCCATTTGTATATTTGGTTTAGATCTTAAATAACACAAAGATTCTTTCTTAAGTTTCTTTTTGACATATTGAACAAGATTGATTATTTGAGTCCATTAAAATATTGGTTTGATTATAATATTAATAAAGATTTGTTCTTTGTTTAAGAAACCATCGTCATAATCATCATCATTATTATTATTATTATTGTTATTATTATTATTATTATTATTATTATAATTTGGAACTTTGGTGCCGCAAAGTCTTCGTTGGGTCTTTGCGGCACCTTATGGGCGGCATTTCTTTTTTTATTTTTCTATTTTTTTAGTTCAAGTCCGTAATGTATGTAATACATATTGATTAAAAACCAATTTTGTTTATGTTTTGTTTTGGTTATGGTATCCTAACAGACGTGACGGAAACCTTTCAAATTCGCGTAAACTCAACGCATTTTGTTTTAGTTCTATTATCATAGCGAAAATAACGGAATCCAACCAAATGCTATTTTCTTCGTTCTGGTACCGTAACGAATGTGACGAAAACCGACCGAATTTGTGTAGACTGACCGCTTCGACCCCGGGGATCGATAACGGTTGGGTTATACCAATGATCGAGATTTTTTTTTGTTTTAGTTCTAATACAATAACACATGTACCGAAATCAACCGAATTTGTGTTGGCTTACCGTCTCACCGCTTGAGACTAACAACGCTGGGGTTTTATCATCACCCGAATTTTACCAACCTGTCTCAGCGCAACGCGCCGATTAAAATACTAGTTGGGTATAATTTAGAACTTTTGTGTCACAAAGTGAGCTATTTATGTTTTTGTATATGTAGAAATGGTTTTGATATTTAACATATAAACTGTTGTTGGCCGGATGGTTTTGTTAGTAGCTGTAATTACTTTTATTGCTTAGGCTATGTGCGGTGGAAGGGCTACAAACTGGGGTGATTTTTGACATTTGGCGACTAGTCAATAAATAAAGATTTTTTATTTAGAGGTATAGTGGTATAGTGGTGTGTGTGTGTGTGTGTGTATGCTACACACAAAATAATATAATAATATTCTCAAACAAACCACGGCGACAAAAACCCGTCACCCCCCCTGTCGCCCCACATATCGTGGGTGGGGGTGGGGGGGGGGGGGTTGTGATGAATATTGCCCAATTTTTGGCCATTTATCACCCCATTACGTTCTGCCTTAGAACATGGGTTCTAATCTATGTTGCTGCAAATATTTGTTTTTTTTTTAAGTGTGTTATTTATGTTTTTGTATGTGTTAGAATGGTTTGTCTTTTAACATTAACTTTGGTGGGGACCGGATAGTTGTGTTGTTAAGTGAAATCGATCGAATTTGCGTACAATAATCACATTTTGTTTTAATATCGGTACAATAACGAAAACTGACTGAATACCGAATTTTATTTTGTTTTTTAGTTCTGGTACAATAACGAACGTGACAGAGACCGACCAAATTTGCGTAGACTCATCACCTCAACGCACATTATCGATAACGCTCGGGGTTTACCTACGCCTGAGCTTTACTGACCGAGTCAACCCATTGGTCCACCTATGTTTTTAAATTGTTTTTGTTGCATTTTTTAGTTTTAGTTCCGATGACATAATGCACATAACCAAAGTTGACCGAATTCATGATGACTTACCGCCTCAAAACTGGGATTTACAATGCTTGGGTTTTACCAATGCCCGAGTTTTACTGACCTGTCCGGCGTAACGCAACGGGTATATACTAGTTATTTTATAATTAGAATCTAAATATCTAACTATACTATTAAAAGAAACCTATTGTACACAAGACATTTAGGATGTCGAATGCACAAGTTTCCAATTTAACAAATTACACCTCATTATCTATTGGTTTAATTAAAAATTTTAATTTAAATATACGTTGTTAATGTGAATCAAAGTCACTATCTTGCTTTTAAATTGTTTTTGGCTTACCAACTCAACTAAGATTATTTGATGTTAACATTCTCTTTTCCTTAATATGTATAAATTTTTAGCATTTTATTTTGATTTCTTTCAAAATATTCTAAAAAGGTAACAAAAATGAAAAGGATGAGAATGGATGGTGACCATGAAAAACATCCCTCAAAAACATTAATAAAAAATCATAACTTAAATTTAAAAAGAAAATAAAAAAGTAAAATAAACAATAACGTTTCTGTAGTCTTTCTTGTTAAAAAAAGACACAAAGTTGAGGAAAAAAATTATTGTGCATTTTTGTTTATCAATTTGTTTTTTGTTTATTTTGGTCATTGATTGTGTTTCTTCCTTGACATCGTGTCTTTTTTTATACTGTGTTATATTACTAAACATTGTGTCTTTTTGTTTATCAATGTGTTTTTTGTTTATTTTGGTCATTGATTGTGTTTTTTCCTTCATATTGTGTATTTTTTATATTGTGTTATATTACTAAACATTGTGTTATATTTTATAATATATTGTGTCTTTTTTTATTTATAATTAGACAGAAATAATACAAATTGTGTCATTTAAACATAACTGATTTACGGATCAAATCCTTTTAAAAGTTTACTTTCAAGTGGTGTCCTTTACATGACATATTTATTTAATTTTCCTTCTTAATTGTCATCTAAAATCACAGTTATTGACAGCATGTACATGACACGTGACGGGTAAAAAAGTAATTTAATTCTATTAGTGTAATAAGTAAAAAATCACGTTATGTTAATAATAGAATTTATCTAGGGCCCACACGTTTATATAAAATATGTATAATATCAAATCAAATGTGTATATGCAGACACCATATATCCAAAGTCCCAACCATCCAAACCTTGCAGGTCAACTCCCTCACAAGTCACCACCAACTTGTTTTTTTATAAAACCAAGAATTTGGGCGTAGGTATCCATTTGTATATTTGGTATTGATCTTTAATAATACAAAGATTGATTCTTTGTTTAAATAGAACCAAGTGTTTTTGTAAACTTTTAGTTTTGTAAGGTCCCGGTCCTGATGCTCTATGTCAGTGTTGGATTTACTTATGAACACAGTTTTAAATATCAGAGTTAATTAAAACTTTCGCAAAATAATAATAATAGTCAACCATTCATTACAAACATTCGTAACTTGTTTTTTAAATCATAACATAAATGATAATATCAAAACATCATGACAAAACTTCATATGCCAGCCTCTTCGGATCCTGCCATGTATCTCCCTCAAGCCAGCTGTCTCAGTCGATTAACCTGCGTGCATACTAAAAGTCAGCTACCCTAAGTGAGTTCTAGTTAATTAGACGACATACAATACATTCACATACTTACATATGCACCCGAAGGTATATATCTTCATATTTACTTACATACTTACGTACCTACGTACTTTCATTCTTTCTTTCATACTTACATACATACTTCCATTCATACATATATGTTTTAAAAAGCATTCCGCCCTATAACCTTCGCCGATATTATTAGGGTCGGTTCCCTACATTCGTCGATATTATTAAGGTCGGTTCCCTTTTTAACCATACCTTTTGTTCGTCATATAACCATACTTACCTTTCTTTATATAACCGTCCTTTCGTACATACTCATTTCATCACGTACTTTCATACATACATATTTCATACTGTAAGTCCCGAATCTAGATCACTACAGTATGATATCAACTTGAACAAGATATTTGTGCGGAATTTAAATACCGTGGTGATTCAAGAACGAGATAGAGCAATATAATAAAATATGAACACGGTATAATATGGTTTCAATGCATACTATTTTATTATCAATAAATCGTCAGATACATAAACCTATACTCTTCTAAGAACTCTGATAGTTTGATGGTGGCTACCGCTGATTAACAACGGCTAACCCAAAAATGATTACACATTAACTATATATAGGGTTACCATAAAAGGCTCAAAGGCCAAGCCCAACCAAGCCCAAACAAGCCTAACCGAAATCCATAGGGATTTCGGTATTACACCATCATAACCATAATGCAATTCTTCAACTCGTATTTGTTTATATCACTTTAGTCTTGATCATGTCATGGCCTTTTGATATGCGTTAGTCTAACCAAATCGTGACCCAGCAATCTCCCCCCTTTGAAATGGATAGCCTGTTTCTTCTGGGCTCGGATGTTGAATTGTCCTTGGTTTTTGTGGGTTCTCGGCCCATGTCGTTTGGGGTATAAATGGACTCTTAACCTAAATTATTGCTTTCATCACATTCACATTCAAAATCAGTTTCTCTCTCAAGCCATCTGGCTGAAAACTCTTTTTGCTTAACCATTCACACTAAGCTTCCGTTGGTGTTCGTTTTTGTTTGACTCACAGGTAATGAACCAAGGCTCAAGTTGATTGTCTTTGTGAGACTCGATGAACCGTGTTCTCAAGGATTGATGGATAGACGGATCTTATAGATGGACGTGGGGTCATGGGCTGTTAGATCTTTGATTGAAATTTCGATTGGAACGTGTTAGGGTTAACTATCAGGGACTCAAAACTTGTGTTGCACGTTTAATGGGGATTTCGGCCCTCCTGGAGAAGATGGCACATATCTCAAGAGAGAATACAAAGGGTTTTCTGGTCTCAGCGTGTCTGACCGAAAACCCATACGGTTCTCGGTTGACTTTTGTTGACCGATATCTCTTGTCCCTGACCGAAAACTCTTGTTTCGGTGGGACTGGTCAGAGAAGATATCCCTTGACCGAAAACTATATTATTTGACCGAAATCTCCTCTGTGGACTGAAAACTCAATCCTAGACCGAAATCTATTTTAATATTGTTATTGTTTTTCATTTATGGTCCACCTAATATGGTTTTGTTATAATTGGCCCTCCATGTTTTATAATTTGAAAACTGTGACCTCATGCTTATAAGTATCACTCAAGTCATGTAAATATTTACTAACTTGACTCGTTTGTTGTAGTAATGATTGATCAAGCTCCTTTAAAGTTCGTTGACACTCACAATATAGCTGGACATGTGTTTGATCCCCCTCCAGCACACAAGGAGTTCAAGTCCATGATCGTTGGCCTCAATACTTGCAGAATTTCTCATGCCTTACGAGAAAATCCTGTCATTTGCAAGAAAATGATCACAGACTTTTGGAACAATGCTTCGATCAACCAGTGAGGACTAGGAGTTGTATCTATTGACTCCAAAGTGCAAAAGAAGCTTGTCTTCATCACGGAGGCCATCATACTGGAGGTTCTTTTATTATGGATCAACCTGATTACCCAACGGAATACCAGACTGATGCTGTCTCCGAGGTTCTTACAAGAATGGGATACGAGGGATCTTATCCTCTAGCAATCAAGAAGCTTTTCCACCCGTACTGGAGATATCTGATACACACTTTCTTTACGTGTGCGTTGGGATGAAAGGGAGGTTCCGATAAGATTAGCCACACGCAGATGTCGGATGTGGTTACTCTAATCATGGATTGGATTTTCAACTATTCCAAGTTTGTTCTCTATGAGATGATGAGCAATCTGAAGGGAAAGAAGAAAGAGATGTTTCTTATGTATCCGTGGTTTCTACAGATGATCTTTGATTCACACCACACTGACCTCGTTAGATCTGTTGAGACACTGGATATGAAGTCTATGGGACCCAACACCTTTGGGTGGATGAAACAGTCAAGAAAAGGGGCTAAAGTTGTCTACCAGGGTCTTCACGAACTGGTTAAATTTGGCTGATTTGCTGAAACAGAGACTATACCGATTATAGCTCAAATTGCTGAAGAGCATGTGGCGCCAACTCATGGGCGTGCTGCTACACTTGAGATCTCTGATAATGAAGATGAAGAGACAGAACACCGTGAAAAGGATAGTGCTTCGACTACTAAGCAACTAAAAGACTTTGAGATTTTTAAAGAATTACTACAGTCGACTGCCTTGAAGCCTCCTCAAGCAGCCACTGTAAATGAAGATGATGAAGATATCCCTCAAGAACCAGCCGTCGATATCACTCCACGTAAACGAAGGAAGAAAGATCTAAGACTTGGCTTGTTGGTCAATGAAGATGCAACAACAACACCAACAATGACAACAAGCCCACAACAACAACCACATCAGCTTGAGTCGACTGCTCCTAAGACTCATGTTGATCCCAGTCCATCCACAACTGAGCCTCAAACTCAAGATCAAATTTTTGATGACATTGCCCGTGAGTTTGATTTTGAGGCAGACATTCCACAAACTGATGAGGCCTATATTCCATATACTGATGCTCCCTTTGGATCATCTGACCCAACCAATCAGGGTCAGTCAAGTTCTAGTGCCTCCGAGAAGCTTGCTCAGATTCTCGCCATGCAAGAAACTTATATGCAAAATAAAGGAAAGAGGGTTGTTCTTGAAGATGCTCCCGTTGATGTACAAGCTCTGCAACGTCGAGTTTTTGAACTCGAACAGGACTCAGTTGTCAAAGACATCCGTATTCAAGAACTTGAAGTGAGTAACACTGATAAAGACTCCAAGATTAAAGAGCTTCAGTCTAGTATGGGAGAATTAACTGCTATATATCTAGACCTCCAACAAAAACTTGTTCAAAAGTTTGGAGATGAGTTTAAGAGCATTGATGATGTAACTTCAAAGATACCCGACGTGAATCAAGGTGGCAGTTCCAGTGGTCGTCCAACTACCAACATAGATGAATCTGAGATGCTGGAACACTATATGTCTGCTCCTCCAATGACAAAAGAGAAATCGGATCGCATTCAAAAAAGGCTTCTCGTAATGAAGAACTCCAATCAAAACGTTGAATCATCCGATCATCCAGACAGGTTCGTTGTCACCTTTCCAAAGGGATTTTCAGATAAATATGGTGATCGCTCTGGAGTCATGTCATGAGGTTTTGATGCCGAAAAGAACATGTGGTGGGTTAAACGGAAGTCCGGGGCTTCTGAGTACTATAAGAATATGAAATATTTTGGATCTTGGACAAAGGTGGATCTCAGTGACCTGATAAATGCTCCATTCCACAACCCAACTAATGATAAACGAGGTATTGATTTCTGGAACTTCCTGAGGAACCAAGTTGATAAAGGCGTTCCGAACATGACAACTGCATAATCCTTTTTGAAGAAAGCAAAGGGGGTCAAGGATCCAAGGATAGGAAAGACCATGGTCAACGTTATGTGGCTTGCCACAAATAAGGCTACTCATATTCCTGTGCCTAAAGCTATTCCAGATGGTACTCTGGACAACATGAGGTTCTGGATGTATGATAGTGAGACTGCCACCGTTTTTATATGTTTACAGAAGGGCAATGGGCAGTTCAAATTTGTTGATCCAAGAGACTTGCTTAAGTTTGGGGAAAGAGATATCAAGACCCTTAGCACCTTTCAAATAATAGCTGACCCAATTTTTGAAGCGGCTGCATAGGAATTCACAAGTATGGCAGCTTCCATCATCAGAACTAAATTCTGGGCAGGTGGAGCATGATTAAAGAACCAAGCTACAAACCAAGGGGGAGATTGTTGGGTCCTTACTTGGTGGTTTGTACTTAGTTGGGTACTTAGTTGAGGTTAATATTGGGCTACATATGTAAACCGAGATCCTCATGAATCTCGGTGGGCTTTGGGTTCTTGTTGGGCTAGATAGTTGTTTACTCTATATATAGATATGTTGTATAGGGTTTTGGGTTGTTCAGTTGATTTGTTTGGGCCATCTAGCATCATTAGACGAGTATTGTAAGTGACTTGCTTAAGCACCCGACGTTTAATATAACGTGTGTTTTGAAGCTTTTCATTGGTTTTTAACGTGTTACTTTACATTGTTCTTGAATCATCTTATATTGGATTTACGCACCAATATTAAGATCCGTTGATATCATATTGCAAGATTCGTCTTGGACCTTACACATACTAGGCATACTACATATTACTTTCCATGTCGATACGTGCAACATCCGAAGATCGTTCACGCACCGACAAGCATTCAGTCATAACATTCATATATACTATCACATCAATCATTATAGCATTAAGGTAAGTGTATTAATGTTCACATTCAGTATGCACACAGCCCCGAAAACATAACAAGGAAGTGGGGCTAGAACCTCACCTGAACTCGGTTACGTTCACCATTTACGGTTATTCCTTTCTTTAGCTGTGCGCGACTAACTGTATTACAATTACACGTATCAATTAACTATCACTACCCATGTCGCGTTTCTAGTTTAATTGTAACCCTCGACGAACGGGGGCAGCACCCCTGGCAGCGGGGTCTAGGGGCGGCAGCCCCTAGCAGGGTCCAAGAGGCAGAGCCCCTGGCTGGGGTCGAGCTACCAGGTCAACTTGGAAAATTTTATTTCCATTAACTGTCTTAACACATTTTTCATTAGAAATCTAATTTATTATTTTATTTGCTAATTCATAAAGTTCGAGGGCTTCTTTGTAATTATTCCATTTTATCTTAAGTCCAAGGATCTTTCTGTCATTCTTTCGAAGCTTAACGAATGGGGCTTATTCATTACTTCTTGACGAAAGGACTTTATAACGAATTAAACCTTTATAACGAACTGAACCTTATAACGAATTGAACCTTTATAATGAACTGGCCCTTATAACAAACTGGGGTTCATTCGTCAGTTCTCCGTTAACGAATTTGCTTAACAAATGAAACTCATTTGTTATTCTTTCTTAGCGGATTGACCTAACGAATCAGCCTAACGAACCAGAGTTCATTCGTTAACTCTCCATAACGAATTGCTTAACGAATTCGTTACACGCGCGCCTAGGGTTAGGTTAGAATGTCAGGGAACATTCTCTGACATCCTTACCTCGTACGCCGCCTTTCCGGCGCCGCCGTTCCAAAATACCGGGCGGTGGCCGGAAAAGCGTATTTTACCGCATTTTACACCGTTTTCACCGTTTTTCGTCATGTTCGATCCATATCTGAGTTAGGGTGACCCATAAGCTGATGTTTTGATTGGTTTATACCCTTTTCCATCTGGATCTCATGAATTCGGTTTGGGGTGTCAGCTCGTTTGATCGGTTCATTCGCGACTAGATCTAGCGGGTTTGGATCCATACAATATCATACTATCATTATCTCATATCGATACTCAGGTTTTCCTTGGTTATTTCGGCTAGAGAGAGAGAGATGAGAGAGAGCTTATGTGTGTGTTTTGGATGGTGTATGGAATGGGTGGAATGAATGGATTAGGGAGTAATTGTGGTTTATATATTAAGGGTCTTGGGCTTAAGTCCATGGTCTTTTCTTCCTTCCTTTTTAACCCAAGTCAATTACCCATGTCCATTTAACCCAACACTAGCCCGACTCATAATAACTCATATTTTATTTTATTAACCGAAACGAGAAAACATAATGTTACAAGTTTGGTTCTTACAAGTTTACAAGTTTATTGGAACCTTAAATTAAACTTTGTGTATAATTATTATTCTTGGGTGGTGACCATGTTGGAAAATCCAAATGATAAGAATGCCCCTGCGACTTATAAAGATACAGGTTTATCGATTGCAAATTATCAATGCCCTAAAGTCTACACAGTATACAACATGGGTGTAAGGCCCGTTCCCAGTAGCATTACTTTGGAGTCGGATTTACTCATAAACACAGTTCTACAAATCTGAGTTAATTAAAACTTTCGCGGAATATAAAACTTCAATAAACATTTCATATCATTTCAACAACTTTTCTTAACCAAACGTCTTTTATCTTTCAAACATATACATCATTTAATAAAAACATCGCTGGTCTTCAGATGCCAGCTTCTTATTCTTTCACCATGTGTCCTCCTCAAGCTAGCTACTTAATCCTACTCACCTGCGTGCATACTAAAGTCAGCTACGCTGAGTGACTTCTAGTTAATTAGGCAACATACATTACATTCCCATACATACATAAATACGTATCCTAAGATACATATGTTCTCATCTTTTCTTACATGCTTACATACATACATACTGTTCCCTACATTCGCCGATATTATTAGGGTCGGTTCCCTACATTCGCCGATATTATTACTGTTGGTTCACTACATTCGCCGATATTATTAGGGTTAGTTCCCTACATTCGCAGATATTATTAGGGTCGGTTACCTTTTTAACCATACCTCCCATTAGTCATTTAACTATACATACCTTTCTTTATATAATCGTACTTTCGTACATGCTCATTTCATTACGCACTTTCATACATACATAATTCATACTAGGCATACTACATATTACTTTCCCTGTCGATACACTTGTTTGGAAACACACTTGTTTGGACTTGTATTCGAATAGAATACATAATTGGAACCTGCATTTGAATAGAGTACATCTTTTCTAATAGAATGCTTGTCCCGTTCGAATACACCCATTGATGGGTTACTGTTCGTACCTTTATTATCATTATTATTATATTTTAATCATCCATACTCTCATTATAGCATCAATTCCTCCCCCAAACGTTCCTATATCTTCCTTTGCCTAAGATATAGTCCGAGTATCCATAAAGCTTGAACTTTTATGGGTTCTAAACCCGTTTAGGCCAGATCTAGGGCTTTTTGCATGAACCATATATATTGACAAGTCCACTAAGTCCATTTTTAACATCAAGTTTGTATTTTTATGGCATAACTACACCCGATTTTCCTTAGTACTAAGTTTTAGGGAAAACCGTTCTTAAAACATAATCTTTAAGTGTAAAGAACATACCTTTTTACGTTTTTAGGCTATGGTTAGCTTCGATATGCAACAATAAGCTCATATTTTGCTTGTATAGTCAAGATCTATCAAGATCCAAGCTTGGTTCTTGGTCTTGAATCTTGGCCGATTATTAGAGAGGGGTTGTGTGTATTTTAGAGTGTGTAGGGAGGCTAGGAGATAGAATGAGGGTTTTAGGATTTTAGGGAGGTTTAGCGAGTATTTATACTCCCTTAAGCCCATGGACCTAAGGCCCATCACCATCCCTTATTTCATCTTAATTAACCAAGTCCATACTCTTCTATTTATTTAACTTAATTAAATATTAACACACTTTTAAACAAACACATTTATTTTATTTATTATTATCAAAAGTAGGATGTTACAATTCTTCCCTCCTTAAAGAGGTTTCGTCCCCGAAACCTAACTATTACTTAAACAAATCTGGATAAAACTTACGCATGTCTTCCCCAACTTCCCAAGTGGCATCTGATCCTTTTCGATGCTTCCATATCACCCTCACCAACGGGATAACCTTATGACAAAGTTACTTTTCCTTGCGGTCAACAATCTCTGTAGGTTGCTCAATGTAGTTGAGATGTTCATCAACCTGGATGTCTACCAATGGCACATGAGACGTGTCATCAGCTAGACATTTCCTTAGGTGAGAAACATGAAAGGTTGAATGAATTCCCTCTAATTCTAAGGGCAAATTGAATTTGTAGGCCACTTCTCCCACATGATCCACAATCTTAAACGATCCAATGTACCTTGGACTCAACTTTTACTTCTTTTTAAAGCAGATAATTCCCTTCCAAGGCGAGACCTTGAGCATCACATTGTCTCCAAAGTTAAACTCGATTGTTCGTCGCCGCTTATCAGCATATGACTTCTGTCTGTCTTGAGCAGCTTTCATTTTTGCCCTGATCTGATCAAACTTTAAAGAGGTTTCCTGTACAACTTTTAGATTTCCAATCTCTTTATGACAATCTCTCCCCAACATACCGGAGTTCTACATCGTTTTCCATACAACATCTCGAACGGTGGAATACTGATACTTGAATGGTAGTTGTTGTTGTAGGAGAACTTTGCTAGATGCAGATGATCATCCCAACTTCCTCCAAAGTCTATAACACAAGCACGTAGCATATCCTCAAGTGTTTGGATCGTACTTTCGGACTGCCCATCGGTTAGAGGATGATACGACGTACTGATGTTCAATCTTGTTCCCATAGCTTCATGGAACTTCTTCCAAAATCTTGAAGTGAAACGAGTATCCCTATCAGACACTATTGATAATGGCACTCCATGCTTAGCCACAACTTCCCTTATAAACACATTTGCTAATGTTTCTGACGAGATGGCTTCTCGTATAGGCAGAAAGTGAGCACTTTTCGTCAAACGGTCCACAATCACCCAAATGGTATCATGATACTTAGCTGTACATGGTAGCTTAGTTATGAAATCCATGGTGATGTGTTCCCATTTCCATTCTGGTATCTCTAACGGCTGCATTTTCCCATAAGGCTTCTGATGCTCTGCTTTGACTTGTAAGCAAGTTAAGAACTTACTGACGTAATCCACATCATTCTTCATTCCCGGACACCAATAATCTCTATTCAAATCCTGATACATCTTAGTGGATCCCGGATGAATCGAGTATCTCGACTTATGAGCTTCATCTAAGATTCGACCTTTGAGATTCCCATGGCGTGGAATCCACATACGGTCAAACCTAATCTTAAAACCTTGAGTGTTTCCTATCAGCTCGTCTTGTTTTTCGACAATTCTTTCCTTCCTCATTAGCCCTTCATCTGCAAGCACCTCAGACTGTGCCTGATGATTTCTTTGAAGAGATTAGAGTTAACAATCAACTTATACGACTTCACTGTCGTAATGACTTCTTCATTCTTACGGCTTAGCGCGTCGACGGCCACGTTGACTTTACCAGGATGGTATTTGATATCACAGTTATAGTCCTTTATCAACTTTAACCACCTTCTTTGTGTCATTTTCAGCTACTTCTGCTCAAATAAGTATTTCAAACTTTTATGATCAATGTGGATAGTACACTTAGTACAATACAGATAATGTCTCCATATCTTGAGAGCATGTACTACTGCTGCTAGATCCAGATCATGCGTCGGATAAGTACTTTCTTGAACTTTCAACTGTCTAGACGCATAAGCTATAACCTTTCCTTGTTGCATTAACACACAACCTAACCCACGATGCGAAGTATCAGTACAAACAATCAAATCCTCATCACCATCGGGTAGATTAAGGATTGGAGCTTGTGTGAGTCTTTTCTTTAATTTTTTGAAAGCTTCCTCTTAGAAATTATCCCAGCTGAATACTACTGTCTTTCGGGTCATACCGGTCAATGGTGCGGCTATCTTGGAGAAGCCCTTGATGAACCTCCTATGATAGCCAGCCAACCCTAAGAAATTTCGTATATCAGTCGGGTTTTGCGGAGTTTTCCAATTCATTATAGCCTTAATCTTAACTGGGTCCACGGTAATCCCTTCAGGATAATTACGTGACCTAAAAAATGCACTTCACGCAACCAGAATGCGCATTTTGAAAACTTAGCATACAGCTTCTCTCTTTTCAAAATCTCCAATATTTCTCTTAGATGGTCTGCATGGTCAGAATCGCTCTGTGAATAAATAAATATATCATCGATGAAAACGATAACCGCCTTATCTAACATCGGCCGACATACCCTATTCGTCATATCCATAAATCCTGCAGGAGCATTCGTTAGACCGAATGACATCACGAGGAACTCATAGTGTCCATACCGCACCTGAAACGTTATTTTAAGGATGTCTGCCTCTTTCACCTTCAGCTGATGATAGCCCGATCTAAGGTCTATGCGCAAGAACCAGCTCGAACCTTGTAGTTAATCAAACAAATCATCAATCCGCGGCAACAGATACTTGTTCTTCACTGTAAGCTTGTTCAACTCTCGATAGTCTATACACATTCTCATGTTTCCATCTTTCTTCTTAACGAGCAACACTGGTGTGCCCCACGGGGAAAAACTCGGTCTTATAAAACCTTTGTCAAGAAGTTCTTGCAGTTGGGACATCAATTGTTTCATCTCGGATGTCTCCAGACTGTAAGGTGCTTTCGCGACGGGTTGGGCTCCTGGTACTAAATCTATCTGAAATTCTATCTCACGCTCCGATGGCAACCCCAGAAGATCCTTAGGGAACACTTATGGATATTCGCACACAAAAGGAACATCTTTCACTTCTTTCGTCTCGGTCGTAGCTTTGACAACATACGCCAGGTAAGCACCGCACCCTCGTCATAACAAACCTTCGGCTTTTATCATCGAAATGACATTAAGCCCTGAACTTTCTTTATCACCATAAACCGTCACTGTACTACCATCCAAGGACTTCAACCTTATCAACCTACTTTTACACATTATCTGGGCCTCAAACTCAGATCGCCAATCCATTCCCAACACCACATCGAACCCTCCTAAGGTCATAACATACAGGGTCACAGGGAACTCACGTCCCTCTAACTCTATCTTACAATCCTTAACCATTCTCATTATTCTAACCAAGGTTTCACTAGCAGTTTCTACTATAAAAGTTTCAGGCACACGACAACATTTCATTTTTGCTAACGTACTAAATGTCATAGCTACAAAACTTCTATTAGCACCTGAATCAAATAATACGGAAGCAGAAATACCGTTTACTAGAAACGTACCTGTCACAACATCGGGAATCTGTCTAGCCTGATCTTAAGTCAACATGTAAGCTCTGGTCTTAGGTCTGGATGGTTCAACATCTTTCGTCTCTTTTTCCCCAGTTTCACCACTCGTACAAGCCCTCGCCAAGTGACTTGTCTGTCCGCATTTTTAACACGTGGGCTTTGCATGGCAATCCCGAGCAAAGTGCCCCATCTTACCACATTTGAAACAACCATTTTACCCTAATCTGCATTCCCTACCATGGGTCTTCCCACACTTATAGCACACATCAGAACCTGTAACACCCCGGCTAAAGCGGAAACTCCTAAGTTCTAATGTCTTCTTCATTTATTGATATACCCTAAGTTCTAATGTCTTCTTCATGTGTCAACTTCGAATAGATGTACCTGTAGCATATATATAAAATAATGTCAACTATATGAATAGTTGGTGAGTTCACACAAGTTTTGATATAAGTACATAAAAATCCATAATTCCATAAACAAGTGTAAATGAGCAAGTAAGGTCCTTTCCAGTTGGGATTGTGCACCAATGTACTCGGATAATAGCGCAAGTAAGTGTCCTTTCCGTTGGTAACAACCAACGTATTCGGATCGGGGATCCTTATTCCATTCATAACATTGAGGTCCTGAGTGCATAGGGGGGCGTATGATCATACTTAATGAGGAAACCATGAACACGTAATCTTTGAGCAAGTAAGCAAATCAACACACAAGTCCATGTAACGAATTTTAGTTTGTAAATAATGAATAAACGAAATTGTAATGTTGATAGGATATATTTGCTACCCCCAAAATATGTGAAAGCGTTAAAAAGGGGGTGTGAGAAACTCACCTTTGATATTGGAGACAACTTGAAACAAATAACCGAAATTGAGTTAACAAACGAAGTAATTGAATCTCACGAAACTATAAATAATAACGAAGATACAAAAAATCAAGGACTAGTAACCAGAATTATAAAGTTAATTAACTTATGGTAAATGGGGACTTGGAGATTTTTATGAGTTTAACAAAAATGAATAAATTTAATATAAATCATTTGATGTTTATTAATTGAAGAATGATTTATAGACAAATAATTATAACTTATTAATATAAGATTAAATAATAATATTAATAACAATTTATGATTAAACATTTGTTTCCAAGTAACATAATTAATTAATTAGTTCTTATAAATAGTAGTTATGTTGAAATAAAATAAACAATAATTAATTTACTCAATTATTAATTCAAAGATATGAAGTATGTTATATCTATTGTAAAATATTTTAAATAAAAGAAATTTTTATAAATAATCTTATCAAAAGAAAGTTAATAAGTTATGATGATCAACGAATCATAAGATTTAAATAAATATATATTCATGTTTGTTCTTGCAAAATAACTAGGCTTGATCCAAGATTTAGAAAAATCAAAGTGTTCATCTTGGATATCCATGATCATATTGATTTTTAAAACCAAAATATAATATTTTTATGATAAAAGTAACATGATCAAGAACAACTTATGAACAAGTATGAACATTCAAGATAAAATCAAAACAAAAGCTATAAAATGCTTGAAATGGTAATAACTTACTAGTTAGTGCTCTTAAACTTAAGAAAAGAATGGATTGAGGTGTGAAAATAATAGAGGATTTGTCCTCCTTTTATATTGAAAATATAGAGTTGTAATGTCTTAAGAAAATTATGAAAATTAATCATATTTAATATAATTAAAACACAAATTAAAAATTGTTTAATAGGGTATTCAAAAGGTTTAACTATTTTAATAAATTTTATTGAATTAAAACATTCATTAGTTTTTATTAGTTAAGTAACATATGAAAAGATGATGATAATAATAAAATTAATAATAATAATAATAATAAAGTAGTAGTTGTAGTTAAATAATAATTATAGTAAATTGCATGGGACATGTACTTAAATATTTGATCTTGATTATGAATGTTTACAAAGGTGGTGAAATGTATAATTGCATAGAAATGATCAAATAAAATACATTAATGAAAATTAAGAGTAATTTATAATATTATAAAAATATATAAGTTTAAATAGAAACAAAACCGAAAATTTAAAATGGATCGAGTTTTTGGGTTTGAAAAGTAACAAATGTTACAGGACTTACAACTTTTAGAAATTTCGTCCCGAAATTAGAATAAAAATTAAATAAAAAAATTAAAAGAGAACAACTAATAAACGGAGTTGTTGGAAATTTTAGCAATTTTATACATGCACAATTAAAATAAAATAACGTGGATCTTTGAATGACCCGAAAGAACGCCACAAATAGGAAATATGACAAGGTCATTTATATATAGGATGTACCAGCGGTGTATCCATCATGCCCTTATCATACTGTATTTGCCCCGTTCTCCAAAAATCATTCCGAGTTCCGTGTTATTTCACACAACCGTACTTATTATATTTTTCATGCGAGGACTTTGATAATTACGCGTCGACCCATAATTACCTCTATCGTCGGATGGTCCATATAACTTGCTCTATTGTGTGGTTTTAAGACATGGACTTTATAATTACATAAAATTCTCATATAGAACGTTGAAAATAAAAAAAAATAATGAATTTAAAGGGTAAGCATTACTAAAACATATTGATAGACCATTCAGACTAAGGACGACACGAAACACTAAGTCAAGTAAATAAAATCATCGAGTCTAAACCAAGTAAACGATTTAAAAAAACTAAATAAACGAGGTAATGAAGTTAAAGAATGAAGCATTTAGAATTATGAACATCGTAACATGTGATTGAAATAATGGGGTCGGGAATAACGTGGTAAGTAAATGTAGCATTTAACCAACGAAGTATGAACATGTAAATTGATAACGCATTTGGGTTCGAGAATAGCTTAGATAAACGAAACTTTTTATGCATCAAAATACCATGATGTTTAACAAATGGAAATATCCGAAAGAATGCAGCGCAATTAACGTTAACATTGAGGTGAAATGAAGTGAACATTACAGCATATAAATTAATAATTTGAAATAAAACGGATAAACTAAATTCTATATTCACATTATTAAAATCCATTTAAGTTTGTGAAAGAAAAGTTACAATAGCAACCTTGAGTTTATCAAAGTAAACAATTGAAATTTAGAAATCAAAATAAAGCATTGTTTCCAGATTGACGAAATCAAGAACAACATAATGATTTAAATAAAACATCGAGTGAAAGAGAAGTACACAAATAAACAAAAAAATTTGTGTAAATATATAACATAACATAAACTCGGCATGTACATGTTCTAAGTAAACGAATTCGTTTGTAGAAAACCGGTCACCGATAGTAAAATGTAGAAATAAAATGAAAATACAGTTTTTATTAGGTAGAATAGTCCCAATTTTCACTTAACGGTTATGTTTAAGAAAAATGGGTCATAGACCACGAGATTTGAAATAACAAACATAAACTGATTTAATAGAGCGAATAAGACTGATGTACGAATTCACGTTTCGTAAAAGTACAAACGAATATGGATCAAAGATCAATGAAAAATCAAAATAAACTTCGTAACCAATATTCTAAAGAAGTGGGTATAAAAATCACTTTGGGTACGTCCGAAAAAATATGTGAAGGAGAAGTTAAAGAAAAGAAAATGCAGCTTGTGACGCTTGTCTTCTCGAATGTCAGTTTATTTGGGGTATGAGAGGTTGACATGGGAGGTGGTGCCATGATTTCATAGCCGAAACTCATTGGCGTTAACGAAGGGGAAAGAAGGGAAGGGATATATCACATCGGTTGTAAATCGTGGTGTTTTTATATCTCATTGTGAAATAAGATTATTCTATTTTAGTTAGGCAAAACGTTTTTAACTAGCGCTAAAACTTGAGAATTATATGAAATCTTTAACGTAAAAATAAATGTTTTCTTTTAGCCAGCGGCCTAGGAAAAAGATTTTCAGATAACCTGACTTGTTGAATGAAATATAGCCTCAAAAGGGCTTAAGATTTGTTTGAAACAAAAAGTTTACTTTAAATACGGTTTGAAATAATAATTACATTATTATTAGAGGTGACGATAATACTAGTAATAACATTACTAATCATAATAATAATAAAAATATTATTGAATGAAAAAAAAATAGTTCCAAAAGAGCGTAAAACTTGTTTGAAGCAAATATTTTACTTTAAATATTATTATATAATAGTAGTGAAGATGATACTAGTAATAATAATATTAGTAATATCTATAATAATATAAATATTAACAATAATAATAATAACAATTCTAATAATAACCATATTGATAATTACCGTAATAATAATAATGATGATGACGGTGATGGTACTAATAAAAATAGTAGTAGTAATATTATGGTAATAATAATAATAATAATAATAATAATAATAATAATAATAATAATAATAGAGCAATAAATTCTTTTTAAAGAAAATCCATTTGACTGGAGATTAAAAATAACTAAGGATTTGGGATTAGGCGCGAGGTGTTAGTAAAAGAAATAAAATGTAGAAAAGTATGCAAAAGAAAATATAAACGAGTTTGATGAGTTTTGTAAAAATCCAAGTATTGAAACCGAAAAATCGTATAAGGTCGACAAAGGATGCGGGGTTAGGATATTGCATGGCGGAAACAAGTTAGGTCTTCCAAAGTAAGGCGAGTGTGCTAAGGTCACCACAATGATAGCAGGCTTGAAGCATGAGGACAAACATGTTATTGAGACAAATGGTTAGGTACAGGTCTTGCAGATGGGTAAGTGGCGTTGAGTTTGGGTGGGTTTTAGCAATAAGTGGTAATTGAATCTACCACATATTGAAGTATATCAACGTTTCAGGTAAGTAAGTGGTGGAATTTACACATACTGTACAAAGGGCGTGTTTCAGCTTGAGGCCTTTCGGTTGGGTTTAGTTTGCGTTTCCAAGAATGGTGCTGGGTTTGAATTTGAATTAACTATAGCGATGAAGGTAGGTGCGGTAAAACGTGGGGTGATTGGGATCGTAGAGGCCATTTGCTTGATAACTCGGATTGTCATTTTGTGGGTTTAGTGCGACAACTAGGAAAACGAGAAGGCATGATACGAAACATGAAGAATTCACATGAATTGGAACGTAAGTATGAAAACGACTAATAGATACATCAATAAAAACAAGTACAGAAAAGTAATGGCATGAAACAAATATGAAATCAAAATTGGAATCCCCATGAAACGTCATGAGTTTTCACCTTTCAACAAACGAAAACCTCATAAATTATTGAATAATCATATGGAAAAAGTATTAAACTTAACGATAAATAGTGAAATCGAATTGAAAATCGAGTGTTCATGAACCACCCTGACTTTTTAAATTTTCACTTCTAAAACATAAGGGTAAATGAATATGGAAATAAGGTAATCGATTTGAAATTCGACCATTCATGTATCATCATGACCTTTTGAATTTTCAATTCTAAAACGTAGTAGTAAATAAATAAAATAATATTGTAATCAAATCGAAATCCAACCATTTATGTATCACCATAACTTTAAAATTTTCAATCCTAAAACATAATAGTAAAATAACAAAGGAATCGTTTGAAATTCGGTTATTACTTTGCAAACTTTTAAAAGTTTAAGCTGTAAATGAGCGTATAAATAAAGAAAACGTGTCACAAAAATTTTTTTTAAAACTTCACTATTCTCGTATGAAAATGCGTAATTAAATCTAACCGAAAGCTGGGTATTCGTGTACAGACTTCCAATTAAAACACATTGTAAAACATAGAGGAGTGCAACCATATTATTTTCACAAAGAGAACATGGTCGCGTTTGAAAACTTAAAGTTGTGATTCATATGGCGTTGAAAGTGGTATGCTTTGTCTAAATAGAGTTCATGTTCTTTCCTAACTCTCTAGGTAAGCAACCGAGTCCCGCGTCTGATTGGGATTTATACGCATTGCTTATCATTAGGTTTCAATAACCTTGGTGTCAAGAGTTTCGGAAAACAGGAACGTCCCCCTTACAGTTTACTACCCGCCATATAGAACCATCTTTAAGAAGAACAAATATCGGAACACAATAATAAAAATCAATAATTGAAAATGTTGGAAAACTCTTTGTTTTTAGGCATAAGCCTTGTACTTGTGTGTGCTTGTGTAATTGAAGTAATTGAATCATCAGTATAATAGTATTTGCGTACATGAGGCATAAACAAATCAATAATAACCAAATAATGTGCATTGAACAATCAAATTAGTCTCACATAATTTCTAATCATGCAACCTAAACAATTAAGCAAATAAACTATAACCAACTAGAACACTACGTCTAATGTCCTATCTTATAGTCACGGCTCTGATACCAATCTGTAACATCCCGGCTAAAGCGGAAACACCTGAGTGTGACGTACAGATTGCCCAAAGCATATGTGACACTATTAAGTGACAATATTATCATTAATTGATTTAAACATCAAGTACACAAGTTTGTAACAAGAAATACATGGAAAATTACAAAAACAATTTCACAAATTATCCATTTATTGATATACCCTAAGTTCTAATGTCTTCTTCATGTGTCAACTTCGAATAGATGTACCTATAGCATATATATAAAATAATGTCAACTATATGAATAGTTGGTGAGTTCACACAAGTTTTGATATAAGTACATAAAAATCCACAATTCCATGAACAAGTGTAAATGAGCAAGTAAGGTCCTTTCCAGTTGGGATTGTGCACCAATGTACTCGGATAATAGCGCAAGTAAGTGTCTTTTCCGTTGGTAACAACCAACGTACTCGGATCGGGAGTCCCTATTCCACTCATAAAATCGAGGTCCTGAGTGCATAAGGGGGCGTATGATCATACTTAATGAGGAAGCCATGAACACGTAATCTTTGAGCAAGTAAGCAAATCAACACACAAGTCCATGTAACGAATTGTAGTTTGTAAATAATGAATGAACGAAATCGTAATGTTGATAGGATATATTTGCTACCACCAAAATATGTGAAAGCGTTAAAAAGGGGGTGTGAGAAACTCACATTTGATATTGGAGACAACTTGAAACAAATAACCGAAAGTGAGTTAACAAACGAAGTAATTGAATCTCAGAAACTATAAATAATAACGAAGATACAAAAAATCAAGGACTAGTAACCAGAATTATAAATTTAATTAACTTATGGTAAATGGGGACTTGGGGATTTTTATGAGTTTAACAAAAATGAATAAATTTAATATAAATCATTTGATGTTTATTAGTTGAATGATTTGTAGACAAATAATTATAACTTATTAATATAAGATTAAATAATAATATAAAAAACAATTTATGATTAAACATTTGTTTCCTAGTAACATAATTAATTAATTTATTCTCATAAATAGTAGTTATGTTGAAATAAAATAAACAATAATTAATTTACTCAATTATTAATTCAAAGATATGAAGTAACAACTTACTAATTAGTGCTCTTAAACTTAAGAAAAGAATGGATTGAGGTGTGAAAATAATGGAGGATTTGTCCTCCTTTTATATTGAAAACATAGAGTTTTTATGTATTAAGAAAATTATGAAAATTAATCATATTTAATATAATTAAAACACAAATTAAAAATTGTTTAATAGGGTATTCAAAAGGTTTAACTATTTTAATAAATTTTATTGAATTAAAACATTCATTAGTTTTTATTAGTTAAGTAACATATGAAAAGATGATGATAATAATAAAATTAATAATAATAATAATAAAGTAGTAGTAGTTGTAGTTAAATAATAATTATAGTAAATTGCATGGGACATGTACTTAAATATTTGATCTTGATTATGAATGTTTTAAATGAGTATGTAATACTACAAAGGTGGAAATGTATAATTGCATAGAATGATCAAATAAAATACATTAATGAAAATTGAGATTAATTAATAATAGTATAAAAATATATAAGTTTAAATAGAAACAAAACCGAAAATTTAAAATGGTCGAGTTTTTGGGTTTGAAAATAACGAATGTTATAGAACTAGTGCTCCACTTGCACTCACCAACGTATATCTTCCTGCAAGTCGTACATGACCTCTTCTCCCACAGTTTTTGTCGCTTATCTCTTGGGTTCCATGTTTGAGTACCGGGTTGCTTGGAAGGAACAACCCACTTCTTCTCCTTCTTCTCATCCACCACCCCAACATCATCCGTAGTCAGATCTCATAAACCATCTCTGTGAGTTCCACAGCAGATTCGAACGTAGCCGGTTTATTCGCCCTGACTAATGTGCGGACATTCTGGGGCAGTCCCCTTATGTAGCACTTGATTATTTTGGCTTTGGTATTCACCATGTTAGGCACCAACCTAGACATGCGGTTGAATTCGGTAGTTTACTCGAGGTGTGTCATCTTACCCGGCTTCAAGTTCAGAAACTTCATCTCAGCCCTTTCTACCTCAGCATCAGCACAAACACGCTTCATGACCATCTCCTTCAAGTCATCCCACCTCAATACTTTGATCTCGTCTCGACTCTTCCTCTACTTTATAGACTCCCACCAGTACATGGCCTCGTCACCGAACGATTGGGTAGCATAACCCACAGCTTGATCATGTCGGCACTCGCTAATTCGGATAACCATGTCCATGGAGGTTATCCATTGAAGAATAGCAATTGCTTCCCTCAAACCGGTCAGCTTCGGTGGGTCGCAACCTTTGAACGACTTGTAGTTACACCCACCGCGTCCTCTCTTTCTCTCATCAACCTTTACCGATCGAACTTCACTTGAATCGCTTTCCCCATCATCAGATTTCTTACCTTCATCACCTGCCCTCTCAGCAGTCCTCACATGGCTTGCAGCAGACCTTTCAGCTTTCAAATTCTTCACTGCAGCTGCTACAGCATGAGCAATGGCATCTTGAACGGAAGGGTAAAGTTGATATCCTTCATTGTTGATCGGATTTCGTCCAACTGCACTTCATTCTTCCCTGGTGTTAGTGGCTGATTCTACAGAAGGTTCTCGGACAATGCGTGGCCTGGCACGACGTCCAGTTCGACCTCATTGTCTTGCAACTTTCCTAGCTCCAGCCATCGGTATTCTATAAGGAAACACAAACGTCACACTCAAGGAACTATTTAGTACAAGGATAGTAAGGCTAACAGGTAATAACAGTGGCCCGCTGTGATTAGCTAATCACGCTACTCTCTGTGTGCTATACACTTCCCTTCGTGACTTCACTTGTGCTAAGTTCTACTTTCAAACAGTTAATTAATCAAACAATCAATTAAACCTATCTCTAACATACACCTATCCTTTATTTAGCAATTAAGCTAACATCATTGCACATTAGTTAATCATATATTTTTACCTTTATTTCGCTTGCCTGATTGACACATGGCTATCTTAAAATAGCAACTTCTTTCTTTTCTTACTTAAATCCCATTCTCTGTTAGAGTCTAAGCATGTACGATGCTTAATTCTCTTGAACTTATGCTCCGATACCAACTTGTAAGGCCCCGTTCCCGGTAGCCTTACTTTGGCGTCGGATTTACTCATAAACACAGTTCTACAAATCAGTTAAACTTTCGCGGAATATAAAACTTCAACAAACATTTCATATCATTTCAATAACTTGTTATAAACAAACATCTTTTGTCTTTCAAACATAAACATCATTTAATAAAAATATCACAGGTCTTCATATGCCAGCTTCTTATTCTTTCACCATGTGTCCTCCTTAATCTAGCTGCTTCATCCTACTCACCTGCGTGCATACTAAAGTCAGCTATGCTGAGTGATTTCTAGTTAATCAGGCAACATACATTACATTCCCATACATACATAAATACGTATACGAAGATACATATGTACTCATCTTTTCTTACATGCTTACATATATACATACTTTCAATCATACATATACGTTTTAAAGAGCATTCCGCGCTAGAACCTTCGCATATATTATTTGGGTCTGTTCCCTACATTTTTCGATATTATTAGGGTCGGTTTCCTGCATTTGCCGATATTATTAGAGACGGTTCCCTTTTTAACCATACCTCCCATTCGTCATTTAACCGTGCATACCTTTCTTAATATAATCGTACTTTCGTACATGCTCATTTCATTACGTACTTTCATACATACATATTTCATACTAGGCGTACTACATATTACTTTACATGTCGATATGTGCAATATCCGAAGATCGTTCAAGCACCGACAAGCATTCATTCATAACATTCATACATACTATCACATAAATCATTATAGCATACGCTTACCATTTAAGGTAAGAGTATTAACGTTCACATTGAGTATGTACACAGCCCCAAAAACATAACAAGGAAATAGGGCTTGAAACTCACCTGAATCCGGTTTCGTTTACTGTTAATGGTTATTCCTCTCCTTAACTGGGCTCGAATAACTATACATTAATTATAAGTATCAATATTTTCCCTAATCACATTATTTATGTTTCAGCAAAAATGGTTTAGTTTGGTCTATTCTAATGGCCTTATTTTCATATGCATGGCCTTGTAATCGAATACCTTGTATTCAAATACCCTTATATTCGAATAGAATTTGGCTGGGACATGTATTCGAATAGGATTGTTATCCAAGGAAATTGTATTCTAATGGTCTACCTTATTTGAACTATTTAAACACCCGTGTATTTGAATACTAGTGCATTCTAATTCCATTTGCATTCGAATAGAACTTGCTTGGATCTTGCATTCGAACAGGTTGTATTCAAGGGATTCAAGGGGGTTGTATGCGAATGACCTGTATTCGATTGAAACTTGCATTCGAACAAGTTTTATTCAAATAGACATGGGTTACATTTGTATTCGAACATAACATGTATTCGATCGGAATTTATATTCGAATACACTGTATTTGACTGGGCCATGTATTCGAATGCAACACTTGTATAATCTTTCTTGCTTTCCTCTTTTCTGTATTTGAATGGTTTAGAATACATTTCATGTATTCGAATACTCATGTATTTGAATGGATACTCATGTATTCGAATGCACATGTTTTAGAATGCATTTCCTGTATTCGAATGGACTTAGAATACATTTCATGTATTCGAATAGAACAACTTGTAAGAACTTTCTGTCTTTTTTTCTTTCTTGTATTCGAAACACACTTGTTTGGATTTGTATTCGAATAGAATACATAATTGGAACCTGTATTCAAATAGAGTACATGTTTTCGAATAGAACGTTTGTCCCGTTCAAATAAACCCATTGATGGGTTACTGCTCGTACCTTTATTATCATTATTATTATATTTTTATCATCCATACTCTCATTATAGCATCAAATCCTCCCCCAAACGTTCCTTCTCTTCCTTTGCCTAAGATCTAGTCCAGGTATCCATAAAGCTTGAACCTTTATGGGTTCCAAACCCGTTTAGGCTAGATCTAGGGTTTTTGCATGAACCATATATATTAACAAGTCCACTAAGTCCATTTTTAACATCAAGTTTGTATTTTATGTCATAACTACACATGATTTTCCTCAGTACTAAGTTTTAGGGCAAACCGTTCTTAAAACATAATCTTTAAGTGTAAAGAACATACCTTTTTACGTTTTTAGGCTATGGTTAGCTTCGATATGCAACAATACGCTCGTATCTTGCTTGTATAGTCAAGATCTATCAAGATCCAAGCTTGGTTCTTGGTCTTGAATCTTGGCCGATTATTATTGAGGGTTTGTGTGTGTTTTTGAGTGTGTAAGGCGGCTAGGAGATAGAATAAGGGTTTTAGGGTTCTAGGAAGGTTTAAGGAGAATTTATACTCCCTTAAGCCCATGGACCTAAGGCTCATCACCATCCCTTATTCCATCTTTCACTAACCAAGTCCAAACTCTTCTATTTATTTAACTTAATTAAATATTAACACACTTTTAAACAAACGCATTTCTTTTATTTATTATTATCAAAAGTAGGATGTTACAATGGGCAATTCGAATGAATATCATATTAGATGCAAACGGTCTTTAGAAAACGATAGAGTCCACTAGTGAAACAAATTCGGATGTCAAGAAAGACAAGTGTACAATGGCATTTTCCTTTCAAAAACTAACAGAAGATCTACTTCTGCAAGTGGCAGAATGTAAAACTGCAAGAGAAGTGTGATATACACTTAAAACAAGACATGTTGGTGCTGCACTAGTGCGAAAAGCACGATTGTAAAGCATCAAGTTAGAGTTTGATAAGTTTCCAAGAAAGACGATGAGACTGTCGATTCTTTCACAATGAGGCTAACAAATATTTTTAGGTTGGCAACTAGTTGTGGTGCAAAATTTGAGCAACCTACATTAGTGAGAACAATCTTGATCTCTATGCCAAATAGATTCTTACAAATAATTGCTTCAATAGAGAAATTTATGGATCTAGACAAAGTATCCATAGATGATATCATCGAAAGGCTTAAAACTTTCAAAGAAAGGATTAGGTCTAAAAGAAAAACTGTGACAGATTATCAAGATAAACTCTTGTTCACGCAACACAATAGCAATAACCATGGTTGTGGAAAACATTTTGAAAATTGTGGACGAGGTAAATTCAACTCCTCATAAGGACGAGTGACGTGTGTAATAAAGTGTTGGTAAGAACCGAGTTTCAATCCATGGACACGTTAATTTTCAAGTACCAAATTTTTGTAAATGAATACCAAACAACTAAAGCTTAATTTGAATTTTTAAAAACTAACATTTAATAAACACAAAGCAAGTAAAACACAAGAACAATCAATCCAAAAAAACTACCTAGATATGAATCCACTCTACTAACATGATAAGATATCAATAACATGGTATAGCAATAACATGGTAAAACATCATGAATCTAAAAATAAGTACTATATTACAATCAAACAATCTAATACTAGCAAATAATCAACATGATAGGCTTTCAATCAAGAGACAAATATAGTCTAACTTGTTTGTCAAAACAACAAGGTCTCATAATCAAATGAAAGCTAGCGAAGACAAACATCCTAGCCACCTAAAATTATACTAAACTAGCCAAACTTATGAAATCAATATCAACTTATGAATCTTTACTTAGCAATTCATCACTAAGTCATGAATCATAACAACACTCATCAATGTATACTGTTTTGAATTTTTGCTGGGTAAATATATAATCACGTTTGTAAAGGGGATATATGCAATTGTCCCGATATTTGTTTGGTTTTGTATTTACAAGTTAATAATACTTGCGGCTCTCACACACACACACACACCGACAGTTAGTTATATTTTAAAATGTCAAGCACCGGCGGAACCATCAAAAGTGCCGCCGACGCTCGCCGGCGGAGAATCACCGACAGGGGCGCCGAACGTTTGGCTCTCGTCGCCGGTCGTGTTCAGTCCTTATCTCCATCGGAACCACCCTCATCTACACCTCTGGACTCCGATGAACCAGTTCTCATCGGTATGTATTTGTTTGAGCCCCTAATCAATACTATACATAAAAAATAATATTTTACCAACACCTGAGTGGGTTTCAAGGCTGGGGATTTACCAACGCTCGGGTGGGTTTCAAGGCTGAGGTTTTACCAACACCCGGGTTTATGATATTTTGTGCAAATTTTGATTGGAGATAGTAGTTTGATTTGATTAATGTTTTAGATCTGGATTGTGGTTGATTTCAATTTGTGTGGAATTATGAAATAGGGGATAGTAATTGGATACAATTAGTGTCTTGTTAGAGGCTTAGATCTTGAGTGTGTTGATTCATGTGCAGTTATGAACTGATTTGTTGATTTTGTAGTTGATGTTCATCGAATATGTTAGATCTCTAATTGATTGATTGATGATGTAATAGTATGTTGTGATATGTGGATTTAGCTGATTGATTGATTCATGATATAATGTATAATGTTTAGTTGTCGAGCTCGAGCTTTGATTGAGAAGCTCGTTAATGCTTAACGAGCCATCTGTATTTTTAAATTTTACTTTTTTCTGAGCTTCTATGTATTAATCTAACACTGCACAATCGAGATCGAGCCGAGCTTAGGCTTGTTTAAGGTTTTTCTCAAAATATATAAAAGTAATTAAATGCATTTATAGACTAATTGATAAATAACAAATGAGCTGAACCCGAGCTTTGAAAAACAACGCACGAGCTGAGCTTGAACTATAGAAAAAGAGCTTGAAACGAGCTCTCGTTCTCGCTCTCAACCTTGTGTAAGTCAAAACGAACCAAGCTCAAGCCTAGTTAAGCTCAGGCTCGGGTCGTTTATACACCTAGAGTTATATGTGGATTTAACTTAAAATTGATCAATCAATCTTCTATTCTCCTAAAAGTTCGCAATCCCAAATTTCCCTACCATATTAAAGAGAGAAAGAGTTCATTTGTTTCTCCATAAAACAAGGTGCTTTTGTTGGCATAAAATCGTGTATCACACACCAAAAAAAAACTGATATTTTGTGGAACTCCCGGGACTCTTCTCACAATTATTAAAAACAAACAACAAAAAAAGGCCCCAATATATATTTGGGTCAAGTTATTTTACAAAGGGTAATAAAAATGAGAAGTGTGAGAAGCCATAAATAATTGACATGTGTCAAGTGAGGACCAAAGGAAAAAGGGTATAAAGGTAATTGTACACATTTTCTCTCCCCACATGCAAGACACAAGTTAATACCCCCATCAATTTAGAACGTTTATAACTTTTTCGTGTGACATTTAAAAAAAAATCATCATAATAACAAGCGTTTTTTTTATCTTTAATATGAGTATGATTTTTGTTATATTAAATTTAAAACAAAAATCACGTCATTGTGTCTTTTCGCACACCATTGATATTTTGTGGAACTCCCGGGACTCTTCTCACAATTATTAAAAACAAACAACAAAAAAAGGCCCCAATATATATTTGGGTCAAGTTATTGTACAAAGGGTAATAAAAATGAGAAGTGTGAGAAGCCATAAATAATTGACATGTGTCAAGTGAGGACCAAAGGAAAAAGGGTATAAAGGTAATTGTACACATTTTCTCTCCCCACATGCAAGACACATGTTAATACCCCCATCATTTTAGAACGTTTATAACTTTTTCGTATGACATTTAAAAAAAAATCATCATAATAACAAGTATTTTTTTTATCTTTAATATGAGTATGATTTTTGTTATATTAAATTTAAAACAAAAATCACGTCATTGTGTCTTTTCGCACACCATTGTGTCTTTTTCGCTTATCATTGTGTCTTTTTTCGCCATTATGTCTTTTCGCACACCATTGTGTCTTTTCTCTTATAATTGTGTCTTTTTTCGTCATTGTGTCTTTTCTCACACCATTGTGTCTTTTCGCTTATCATTGTGTCTTTTTTCGTCATTGTGTCTTTTCACACACCATTGTGTCTTTTCGTTTATCATTGTGTCTTTTCGCACACCATTGTGTCTTTTCACTTATAATTGTGTCTTTTTCGCACACTATTGTGTTTTTTCGCTTATCATTGTGTCTTTTTTGTTATTGTGTTTTTTTTCATCATTGTGTCATTTCGCATACCATTGTGTTTTTCGCTTATCATTGTGTCTTTTTTCGTCATTGTATCTTTTTTGGTCATTGTGTCTTTTCACACACCATTATGTCTTTTCGCACACCATTTTGTCTTTTCGTTTATCATTATGTCTTTTTTCGTCATTGCGTATTTTTTCGTTATTGTGTCTTTTTTCTTCATTGTGTCTTTTCGCACACCATTGTATCTTTTCGCTTATCATTGTGTCTTTTTTCGTCATTGCGTCTTTTCGCACACCATTGTGTATTTTTTCGCCATTAATACATGTTAAACAATAACATGAAACGTAAAACACAATGGTGAATACGTATAAAACAATGACCTAAAAAATAAGACACAATGACGAATACGTATAACACAATGGCCTAAAACGTAACACACAATGGTGAATATATATAACACAATGACTTGAAATGTAAAACATAATGGAAACAACATATTACACAATGACACAATGAACAATAAAAAAACACAATTAAAAAACCCATTAATTTTTTTTACTTTTATATAAAAATATGATACTCATATTAAAGATAAAAAACGCTTATTATTATGGTAAATTTTTTTAAAAAAAATAACGTCGTATGAAAAAGTTATGGACATTTTAAAATGATGGGGGAATTGGCATGTGCCTTGCATGTGGAGAGAGAAAGTCAACAAATGTGGTTATTACTATAATGTTCTTTTCATCAATTTTTATTTATTAAATTAATTTCAGCCATTCAAATCTAAGATCAATGGACGGGATTCCTTCTCACCCTTCTCATTTTTGTTCTCCTTTATATTTTAACTTTACCCAAACAAAACTTGTTTCATACTCCGACTCTAATTCCTAATAATACTTAACATCTTATTAGACCATGTGTAGTCATAACTTTTCACCCCTAAGCGTTATGCATCATGTGACGCCCAATCAGAGTTATAGTTTTTTGCAAAAAGAGGGTGTAGTCATAACTTCCAACCCATAGGCGTTATGCGCCACGTGGCGCCCAGTCACTATTAATTTTTTTGTGTTTTTTAAAATAATAATTCATTAAATAATTAAATATAAAATTAAAAAAAATACATTAAAATTAAAAAATACATTAAACTCACAAATAAAAACTACATTAAAATAAAAAAAATACATTAAATAAAAAAGAATACAATAATAATAATAATAATAATAATAAGACTAAATGTTGTATTTTTCAAAAATTTTCGCTTGCCGAATTGCTTTTAGAGATTGGACTCTCGGGTCGTCTTCGGATAACTCCTTTGTTAAAACCTCGATATCGTGGTCCAATTCATTCCTTTTGAGTACCTCGACGGGGTCCAGATTTACTTGAAGACGCTGAGCTGCAAGTTCTTGTATACCTTTGACTCGAATGTTCATTTCTTTGAAATGACTTTCCATTTTGGCATTCGAAACCCGTTGTCGACGATGACGCGACCCATTTCCTCATTCCCTTGCTTCTTCTACCCCCCGGTCGAGGGATCTCGGTAACATCCGCATAGGGATTCCCGGCTTCATTATCGCTTAAGTTGAAGTTTCGAGTGTCGGAACGGGGCTATTCAAGATCAACCGAAGACGATGTTTTAAACCTTTTGTTAGGCCTAACACTTTCGGTGTCGGCCTCCATAACTGGGGCCCACTTAGGGTGAAACCTCAGGTGGTTTTTCCAACATCCAAAGTAATTGAAGTTCCCTGACTTTTGTTCATACTCTGTCAACGTCATTTCCATGATTTCCGCGTTAGAGACACCGCTATGCCACGTTCAAGTCATCCGAGAGTGAACCGCATGGCAAGCGGTGCCTTTGGTGTTTATATCGGTCCATTTCGACAGTACCGAATCTTTTTCCCGACGCGAGTCCCCGCCAAGTTCGTGGAACAAATCTTTAATTTTGTTCCAAAATACGCCCTATGCTTGAAAGTTCGCTTAAAAAATAAAAATATTACAACTTCAATGTTTGTTCTAAGAAATTTAAAAAAAAATATATACATTTTTAAAAAACTTACCGCACTCGGGATCTTCCGATATCGCGCACAAAGCACGAGCAACTAGTTCACACTCGTCTGTATTCCACGGTGTAGTGTTCTTTTTAGCCCGAACTTCGCCGGCGGGTTTCTTTACGTGTTTTCTCCAACGTCCACGTTGGCTCGAACCATCGCGAATCTCTGGGACGGGTTGTGTTAAAGTACACGAAAATATCGGATCAAAAATGTCAAATTTCAATATCCAAGGACTAAACATGAAAAATCTGTTTTTCAGGCTGATCGTGATACGCTATGACCAAGACCCAACGTCATCGCGTATCGCGATGACGTGGTCTGACAGCAGACACGTGCCCCGCCACGTGTCCCCACATGGCACAGTCTATCCAGCCATGTGGCACACGTGGCAAGGCTAGGGGTGATTCGACAAGCCTAGTCGCGATACGTGCTTCCCCATTCGTTAACATCTTTCACGAATGGGGTATTCCCTTCACGAATGAGCTCCCATTTGGTATATCTCCATAACGAATGGGGATTAACTTAACTAATGAGCATCCATTCGTTATATCTCCATAAAGAATGGGCCCGTAACTTAACGAATAACCTAGTCTAGAATGAATGGACCCTTTTGCTATACAATCCATAGCGAATGACCATATTACATTAAACATAAAGACTAGACAATCCCTAACTTATTCAATCGGCTACGGACAACAAATCATGCACTAATATATTTTATAACTAGCCACATAGGTACGTCTTGACCTAATAGGCAGATAATACGTAAAACTAAAATTAGTGAATAGTTGGGTTAGATGACTGTAATTCACTACATCAATATATTCAAATCCACTTATTAAAATTGTAACATTCCAAAATTTATAATTTGGTTAAATACATTTATTATAAATTTGAATATGTATTTTGATCAACATTATTAGGCTATGTGTAGTGGAGGGCTGCAAAATGAGGGCGATTTTCGACACGTGGCGCCACGTCAATAGAGGAGCGATTTTCATTTTAAAGTTGTAGAGATTTTGTAGCCCCATCATATCGTCGCACGTCATCTTTTTTTTATTTTTTATAATTAAATTAAAAAATAAAAATTCATTTAATTATATAAATAAAAATTCATTTAATTATATAAATAAAAGAATACATTAAAATAAAAAGCATGCACCAAAAAATAAAAATAAAAAGACCTATAAAAATACTAATTTAAGACTCGTCTTTGCTTTCGTCGTATTGTTGATCGTCCTCGTATTCGTCCTCGTCTTCGTTATCGGCGGGACGATTATCACAAACATGTTGAACCAAATCCGCTTTAAGTTGGTTATGGATCTTACCTGATGTGACTCATGGTTGTTTCGTGTTCGTTTTTCTTCGGTTGCTTAACGCACCCTGGTATAAAGTGTTGGCATATTGCTTTTCCCTTGTCTTCTAAATTCATATTATGCTATGTAATACACGTATACATGGCATCACTCATTTTTACCAATGACCATACACGACGGGGTTTTTCACATAATTCCAACATTTTTAAAACCCAGAAACACCTCTCAATATCCTTTCGCGCGAACTCTTGTTTTTTCTTAAAGTATTCTATTTTTAATCGATCGAGTCTTGAAACGTTTTCATGATGATCGAGTATTCCAGATATATCTCATCTCCCAAATAGTATCTGTGATGGTAGTAGGTAGGTAACATTGGCATAAAACGTAAGACTGGCCTGCTATGGCTGATGTAATACTCTAGCACGGGCGACAAGTTGAGAGCGCTTATGTCGTTGTTGGACCCGACAGAGCCAAAGTAGGCCGACCAATCCCAAAGGTTGTGTGAACAAATGGCTTGAAGACAAACCATTGGTACTTCATGGTCACCACTAGTGTATTGACCTCGCCATGCGGTAGGACAGTTGCCCCACTCCCAATGCATGCAATTTATACTCTCGATCATGCCGAGAAAAGAATGTTTACTTTCGTGTACATCGTATATGTGACCCAGGTCGTTTGAAGTTGGAATTCTTAGATAACAAGGACTGTATGATTGTATTATTCATATATAAATAAATGATTAAAACAATTTAAATTAAAAACAAGAAGATTTTAAAATAATTAATTTAAATATTTTAAAATAGTTAATTAAAACAAGTAGGTTAAAAGATAATTAATTTAAAACAAATTAAATTTTACCGATGCAAAAATTCTCTAACGTGCCTCGCGTCGGTTTCTCCGCCATTTTTAAATACTCGTCGTTGATTTCGAACGTGTTTCAGTATGCTAGGATGCATAGCTTTGAAGTACACTTTTGGATGGAGGTGAATCCTATATATCCTCTCGTGTCACATTTTTGTAGAAAATACGGATACTCTTTGATGTGCTATGAAATACACAC
Source organism: Bidens hawaiensis (assembly GCF_021521415.1). Classification (NCBI taxonomy): domain Eukaryota; kingdom Viridiplantae; phylum Streptophyta; class Magnoliopsida; order Asterales; family Asteraceae; genus Bidens; species Bidens hawaiensis. The sequence goes on from NW_027491410.1 coordinate 1,048,165, forward strand.
ATCTTCGTGCTTGTTTTGTCATTCTTTTCATTGTGTTTTGACATTTGTTTATCCATTTTCAATGGTGTTTACTTACTTTTGTTTGATGTAGGATCATAAGTGAAGAGAGCATTGAAATCAAGCACTAAAGGGATCGTTTTCGTTCACCCAAAGATTGGATCGAAGACGGTGCGCGTACACGAAGATAAACGAGCCAAAAAATGAAAAACAGACACTCATGGACCTGGCCGTGCTATGCGACCAGGTCAGGCTGTTCTAGCCGTTCATGGCGGCGTCCCACACCAGCCCAGCTGCTCAAATCCCTCTAGCCCATCTATTTTGTCATTTAGTGGGCCTGGTCCGACCAGTTTGATTATTTTCGTTTGTTTAGCAAGTTTAAGTCATCTAATTAAGGAGATACAACCCTAGATCGATGATAATAAGTTTCCAGAAACAAGAGAGCCTTTTGGACGGAAAACTAACGAGGAGGAGCTGTCGGTTTCTTGTTTGATCGTTCTTTTGTTCGGTTTGATACTTTTAACGTTTGTGAGTTCGTTTTGGTATTTTAAATCCTAAGACAAGTTTTAATTAGTTATATTTGAACATGTTCATCATTTATATCAATATTATCTGTTGTTCGTTTAATATGATTGGCTAAACTTTCTTGAATCACCTAGGTTTGATGTTCAACGGTTTAAATTAACTAGTTTACGGTGCTTAACGTGTGGTTGATTGATTGTCTGTTGTAAAGCTCTTACTTTGTGATATTATTCGGTGTTTACCCGCTGCCATAGATGTATCTCAGGTTGCATGTGTCCCGTGTGGTTGATTATAGCATGAATTAATGTCGCGTTCGTTAATTGCATAGTTCGGTTAATACTTTGTTTGTTGATTGATTGTGGTAGACGTATCACTAGGGTTTGTGTTGCCTAGATCATTAAAATCAGTAGGTTCACCACCTTTGAGTTGGACCAAAACCTTAGGTGTCGGCTTATCTTACTAGTATAGTTGATTTGGTTATTCGTTGCGAAACCACGTGCGTTTTTCCAACTGTTGACTAGGTGAGTTTGTGAGTTGAGTTATTTTGTCCTTAGTATAGAGTTACCCCCTTTCTCATAGGTTTGTAATAGCTCGAGCCTTAGTGAGACTTGTGATTTAGACATGGACCAAGTGATAAGTCATTAGGGTACGTAGATAAACAACCAATAATTAAAATCAATCTAGACGTTGTTAAGGTTTACTGGTAAAACTGACCGTTGGGACACAGTGCCTTGACCTCTCCTATGTTAGCTCATCTTTAAAGCCCTGGTTTCAACTATGTGTTATCACCCGATTCATGCTATTGTCATTAAATCATCCTACCTAGGTGATTCATTTTCCATTATCGTTAAATCCCGTTAAGTTTTCCAGTTAATTCCGTTAAGTTGAGTTATTTCTTAGTAATCTAGTTAATTAAATTAGTTTAAAACAAACAAAAATAATAAAATCAATTAAATATTAGTAGGTAGGAATTGGATTAGGGTTTATAAACTGAGCCGTTCTCACGTGTCTTCGAGTTCGATATCCGGGCTTTCCTTATCCTTGCTATACGCGGCCGGTACACTTGTCGTTTGTGTGAACTAGAATAGGTTGTTTGGTTTTCAAAGCTTAGTTGCGATTCATGTTTATTGTTTATATATATTTTCGCACATCACTCCTACTCCAAATCTTGCACAATAATAAACTTCTAACATCCGAAAACGATGATCAAACTTAGCGTCATCGTATCTAAGCGAGTCATTGAAGTAGTCTTTCATCAAACGATCGTTCGAATCCACATGGTCTCGAATGATATACAATCGCCTACTGCGCGATCGAGAACTAGTGGAACCAAAAGCTATCTCTTGCACTCATGATCTCACCCTCCTGCAACGCCGTCTCTTGCATGATCCGATCTATCTTCTTCTTATTCTCTATTATTCCACCATGTCTGAAGTATTCTTTTACTTTTTGCGTTTTTGATTTGTATACGTTGAATTCATTTACTTAGGTCATCACTGCAAACTATTTTTGCAATTTTAGTGTTGGTGTATACATACCCAATATAAAAGTTTTATTTTGTTGGTTTTAAAAATCTAAACATATAGCTTAGATGCTAATTCTAAAATGTGTTGCTAAGGTAAAGCCTCAAGCATCAACTAGTCCATCTGATATGCTACTTCTTTTCCATGTGTGTAATTTTATAAATATGTAATTTCTTGACTGTCTATAAACATTCTAAATAAAGCATGATAATGGTTAAAACACCACAACCGGGAGAGAAGCCGTCTACAATAAAAAACGAAACTACATGAACTTAAAACTACACCAGTTCAATTAATCTATCGATTTTCTTAAACTAAAGGAAACCCAAAAGACTTGATATCTCTAATAATGTCTTCAATTTTAACCTCTTTACATTCAAAAATTTTCTTGATTCGCACTTTTCATATTCTCCACAAGCAATGATCACATTCCAGTGAAACACATCCTTCTCACAATCCCCAAGCCTAACGGAAGTGTATAGGTGCAATAGATCTCTAACCGAAAAACCAAATACCTGAGGCACCTTGAACTTACAAAATCCCACACCACCGATGCCACCATGCACTCTGAATTAATACGATAATCCAACTCCCATCCTGAGTCACACATGATACATAATCGACTCGTGACCAGAGTATTCCTTCTATCTGAAACCACTTGGGTAGGAATCGTATTCATCTCCCGATATCGGAAGACATATAACTTAATAGTTGTTGTGTAGTTAATTTTTATATGAATATATATGTGTGTGTGTGTGTGTTTTTTGGGTGGGCTACACGTAACGAGATACAAGTTAATACTAGCGGCTCACACACACACCCACCCACCGCCGGCAGTTAGTTATCTTTTAAAAAGTCAACCACCGGCGGAACCACCACCAGCGCCGGCAGGGAATCACAGACCGAGGCGCCGAACATTTGGCTCTCATCACCGACCATGTTAAGTCCTTATTAGAGGTGAAAAAATTAATAGGTTGGGCTGGATTTGGGTGATGGGTCAGAATAGGTTTGGGTTAGGATGGGCTTTAAAAATAGAGCATTAGGATGGGTATGGGTCAAGATGGGTAAAGTTCACTCATACAAAGAGTTTCGAAACCCCTCAAAGAAAGTTCAAAAAAAATTAATAAAAAAATAATAAATCAAAATATAAATAAAAAATGCAAAAGGTAAAAAAACTAAAATGTTTCCCTGGTCATTCTCGTTCGTTAAAAATACTGGTTTTGTCTCGGTTCATGTTCGGTTTTGCTTTTTTTCATTTCGGTCGGTTTCGATTTCAATGTTTTCAGTTTCTATTTGGTTTCGTGGGTTTTGTTTGAAATAAAAGTGGATGGAGCTTGTATAATTTAGTCCATTCTAACCCATAAACAAACCCATTCTAACTCATAGCTGAAAGTCACTAGCATTTTCGCAACTCAGATTAACCTTCTGTAAAATTCTTTTAATCCATTCTAACCCATTTCAATTTTAAAATTTATTCATATTAACCCAAAACAACCCATTTGTGCTTGTTTTGCCACCCATAGTCCTTATCATCATCTCCATTGCCTCCATCGGAACCCTCGTGTACACCTCCCTGCCCTAGTTCCTCCGATGAACCAATTCTCATCGGTATGCATTGCCTTAAGCCCTAATTAATACTATAGAAATATCGTGTTTTACCAACACCCGGGTTTAAACGCTCGGGTTTTACCAATACCTCAGGTTTCAAGGCTTGGGCTTTACCAACAACGCTCGGGTTTTACCAACACCCCGGTTTCAAGGCTAGGTTTCGGGTTTATGATATTTTGTGTGAATTTGATAGGGGATAGTTATTAGATTCGATTAATGTTGTTTTAGATATGGTTTGTGGTTGATTCATGTGCAGTTATGAATTGATTTTCTCTTAATTTGTTTCTACGAATAATATTCTCGATGTTATCTGCTATAATTGTGTATTTGTTTGTGATTTCTGATGTTTATGCAGATTTTGATTGGCAATAGTAACTAGATCCCATTAGTGTGCATTTATAAACAAATTTGTTGTTTTGGTTCCGTATATGGTATTTATTAAATCTGATAAATCAACTAAATCTCACGGTATGTGTTTTTCGAGCTCTGATTGCTCTTAATTTGCGTCTACGATTAACATTCTTGATGTTTTCGCTGTAATTGTGTATCCTGATATTTTTTGAAATTGTTTGGAGATAGTAATTAGATTCCACTAATGTAGTTTAGAACTGATTTTTTGATTCATTTGCAATCATGAATTGATTTGTTGATTTTGTTGTTGTAACTTGATATTCATGATCAGATCTGTTAGATATCTGATTGATTTACTGATGATGCAACAGTATGTTGTGATATGTGGATTAATTGATTAATTGATTGATCTTGTAATTGTATATTGTGATATCAAGGAATTAAGGGTGTAAATGAGCCGCGTTGAGCCCGAGCCTCAAATGAAGTTTGTTTACTTATTGAGCCCGAGCCTCAATTGAAGCTCCTTTAGTTATTGAGCCCGAGCTAGAGCCTTGTATGCGAAGCTAGTTTAGGCTCGTCGAGCCTTAATGAGCTTTGTGTATTTATAAATTTTAGATCTTTTGGACTTCTATGTATTAATTTAACGCTGCACAGCTGAGCTCGAGTAGGCTCATTTAAAGTTTTACTCAAAGTATATAAAAAGTGACTAATTAACAAATAATAAACTAGCAGAACCCATGCTTGAAAAAACAACTCACAAGCTTGAAACGAGCCGAACTCTCGTAAGTCAACACGAGCCCAGCTCAACGGCACCACATCCCCATGGGTCCACCAACGTTATGTAACTCAACTGCATTTTGTTTCTAGCTTGCTATCGCCGTTGCTGTTGTTAAGTGCATGATATGTTGTCCGCGGCTGATCGAATAAGTTAGGGGTAGATTTGTTTTCCGCAGTTGTTCGCAGTTTTTAATTAATCAAACTAATATGTTACTGAAAATTAATGTATGTTAGAAACTTATAATTACTTTTGAGTGACTAGATACCAAGTAAATATGTTTGCCCACATGCGTAAGTGGGCATTAGATGATCTTGCTTGAATTTTACATTAAACATATGTATCATCCAATGTAAGTAACTAAGAAGGTAGTTTTATTTCATGACAAATACTGAAACATACATGCAATACACAAACATAAGGAAAGTTGCAATAAGAAGCACTACTACCTTCACCCAACCATACAGATTCTTGTAGCAAACACAGTCACACTTGTATACATGGCTTGTGTTTTTCTATTAATATGGAACCCAAAGAATATGCTCTTCAGGTAGGAAATGGCAAATTGGAACACTTCCCGGCTTCACTTTAAGCACTTCAAATGCCAAATATTTCGGGTTCCATTTTGAGGTGTCGTTATGGCAAATCGCCACGGATTTCACTTTGGTACCATCTGCACCCTCCAAAGACACCGCATGCGATCGAGTACCACCTGTTATGTGGCAATAAAAGATAGCATACACGTAGTTTTGCTTATGGAAAATTACAGCTTCACTTGGTGCGAGCATTCTGACCGACTCAATTTTGTACATTTGTGCCGGAGTACTCTCTTTAGTGTTCACCTCGGTAGAAAGTGCCTTCACCCTTTTACCTTATTGTGAAGTACTAAAATCGACCATGGATTCTAATGAAGTTACACAAGTTCTTTCCTCGCCTTTAATGGCTTTGTACTCGCATAAGTTAAGTGTATGCTTCATGATTTTGGCGTCCACTGAGTCAGGTTGAACCGAAAACCTACTGTAGATTTCCGGAAGATCTTTTGACGAAAAGGGTATGGAATCAGAGATTTTTCTGGATAAAAAGGCAATGTTTTCGTAGTTTTTCAAGAAATGTAACTTCATTTCTTCACCTTGTTGCAAGTCTTTTTCAAGGAATAATAATGTCGCGATCAGGTTTTCTTTTGGATGATGATTCATGGTTGAAACATAAGAAACTTGTACAGGATGATCTTTTACTTGATTCTTGGATGTAGCATACTCGTAAACTTGCCCGTGATGACCTTTTAGCTCATCTTGGGATGCAACATATGAGTAGGTTTGTTCAGGCTGATCAATAAACATAGACGCGTCATCCTTGGATGGAGCATCCCGGTAAAATTGACCTTGATGATCTTTCAGCTCATCCTGGGATGCAACATACGAGTAAGTTTGTTCGGGTTGTTCTATATAGAAAGATGCATCGTCAGTGGAAATTTTTTGTTTCCATCATCCTGTGATGTAAATCAACAAAATCATTTAATAAAGATCTGACAAGTTACAAGATATCAAGAAACAATTAACAAATATCAAATTACATTCAATGTATAAAATATCCTTGATTGCTTTTGGCATAGGGCTGTTTGGCAAGACAACTTTCCAGTACACTTCAGGACTCACTGCATGACTTCCTACAAATGCTACCTGATAACCAAATCCCAATTAAAATGGATAACTTCAAAACTAAAATCACAAATATAAAATCTTACTTCAGAACACAAATAAGGATATTTGTAGCTTCCACACAATTTCTTTTGTTGTGACATCTAATTATGCACTCTAGTGAAACCAAAGTCTAAAATAGGTACTAAAACTCATTGGCCGTTTATGGGCTGCATAACCACTTTCATGCATGGTGGTTTAGTTTTTTTTTTATTTTGTTTTAAATTTCCATAATTTGAAGTCTTCTTTTATCTCACTTAGTGTAAATTTAAGTTCTAGTCAAATGGTGTCATTTTGCTCTCACTCAGTTGTGTCAAATAAATGTAGGTTCCAAAAACTTATACAATATTAAGTTATATGGGAGGAGCAATGGTATGTATGGCTAAGTTAATTTTTAAATTATGTGTTTTAAATAATTTATAAATTACAAAAATATCATATTTTATAAAAAAAATTACTATTCGGTAATCTTTATTATTAATAAAACAAAAAAACTCAAACTTTCTTAATAGAGAACATGCATTTACATAGTTAATTAAACTGTTTTTGTCAAATAAATCTGATTAACTCATTCACCATATACAAAAATTATATTCTTCATAATGTTTAAAAAAAAAATTGTTGATCACTTGCTAAAATATATACTCCATACTCGATTGTCATGACACACACACACACATATATATAGGGTCGAGATACTGTACGATAATGCCTTAATGTACGATAGGTACGCGAGACGCTCCAAGGCAAAAATACTAAAAACACTCAAAACGCTCAGCCGAAAACCTAAAACGCTCAGCCAAAAATCAAAACGCTAAAAAACGGTTTTCGTGAATAAAAGTAAAATATTGATCGATTAGTGATCCAAAAATGTTTATTTCGGTGAACCAATGATTAATTGGATGTATATTGACGATTTCGAGATCTTGTGAAGTGATTTCATGGGTCGATTACATGAAATATAAGTATTCTTGTATTATTGTACGTTAAACAATTATTATATTGCATCTTATATATATATATATATATATATATATATATATATATATGGCATTATATCGTGTAGTAAGAAATCTTTTTAGTTTCCTCACGAAGAAGAGTTCACTCATGGTCATCCTATATATGTGTGTGTTTTAATCTATTCATATTAACCATTTTTAGAGAAAATCATAGGTTACAAGTTTGATCACATATTTAAATACATAGAGTGAATTAGCTATTCCCGTTATTATATATTCCTAACGTGGGAGAAAAAATGTTTTCTAACAAGAGTTGCTAACATTTAGTTTAAACAAAATGAATGTTTATCGATAAGTAATGAAAATCATAAGTGAAAGAGCCGGACTAACCCACTTGATCAAGACACGTGCGTTTTAATAGTTTCGACTTGTTTGTTTAAAGTAGAAGTAGAATATGAATAACATTTTCCAAGTGAGGCTGCTCTTTAAACAAACCTGTGCATTGCATGGTCATTAACCGACTAAATAAGCTTTGGTTGTGTTTACCGTTTAGCATTTGAGTGTATAGTTAATCACATTTTAACAACTATAATAACATTAAACAACCCGTGGGCAGGAAATTATAAGAAAAATCATCAAACATCTAACATCGTAATAATCTATATCCAGTATTTTAACATCCCAACAAGAAAATGAATTTTGAAATAACTACATATGAAAATATATATTAACTTCTAATTAATTAAGATGATTAAAGTTAAAAATAACTGGAAAATCTAACGATTACCAAAAGAAGCGTAAAAACTTGGAGAAGCTTTAACTTCATTGGAGAGAATCGAAGATATAGATTTATTTGATGTTTGAAGTCTGATTAGATATGATGAAGTATTTATAGAGTGGAAATGGTGAAATTGACAGCACATTCACTAATTTATTTCAGAATTATTGGAACTTTTTGCAAGGAGTAGCCTACTAGAATTCTAGAAGATCTAAAATAAAGAATAAGGAAAAGGAAGGGTACATTGGACCTTTAAACACCTAAGTTTAGAAGGGGAAGTTCTTAAATTCAACTAACATAGATGATAATAATTAAAGAAATTCATTGTTAAAAAAAAAGATTGGTTTTTATTTATTTATTTAATTTTTACAGAATTCTAAATATTGTCTTTATGTTTGTATCAAATTTTAGTGATTGTGATTTATGTTCAAAGTTGACATGATTTGTACTTTATAATTCCAAATGCTACACATTTTATCGTTTGGTCTAAACACAATTAGTTTTTCTCGTTAAGTCAAGTCATATCTTTGCATATGAATGTAAACTGGTTATTCCACCTGTTTAATTAAAATTTTTTTAAATAAATAGAAAAAACAAATTAAATAACTTAATACATGAGAGAGCTTGATTGAGCTTATCAAGATTCAATTCATATCAATATATGAATCAGGATCTAGTTCTTGATGTGTATAAGGTAATAGATAGGCTAGAATGAACAAAGTGTGTGAGAGAGGTGATTTCGGCAGAGTAACGACTCACAAAGAGATAATTAAAACACTTATTAAATTACAAGGCATGAACAACCAATATATAGAAGATGAAGTCCACTCGTTACACATCCCATAACGAATGGAGCTCATTCGTGTTCATTTTGTACATAACTTATAGAGTATAGCGAATGACTCATTCGCTATACCTCATTCGTCAACATTCCATGAGAAATGGTAAGATATCAGTAACGATTAGGTCCATTCGTTAAACATCCTTAACGAATGGACATTAACAATAACGTATAAGTTCATTTGTTAAACATCTTTAGCGAATGAACACTTAACTTAATGAATTGGACTGGTAAATTACCAAAATGCCATTTACATTAATAATAATAAATTACATTAAATTACAAAGACCGAGAAGACCAAAATGGTGCACTAACAAAGTCCTTCTCGTCTCGTGTCTTTGTCTTTAATCAAGTTGAGCCGCTTCGGCTTCCAATCAGCATAGCTATGAACTCCAAGTGCATGACACACACGAACAACGCGCTAGAATTGCATAGCACGATCATAATCTTTGACGTCAGCAAAAAGAATCTTGTTCTTGAACAACAAGTCATTATCCGTCTCTGATAAGTTAACCCGCCATATCAGATCGATGACTCGTATAAATTCCGTCTTCAGGCCTATGCCAAGAACGATAACCGCTTCACTCGTAAGGTTGTCATAATACCACATGTTGAATGTCTTGTAAAGACTTTGTGGAAGCTTCTTTACAGGCATTATTTTCATCGTGCGTGGCGGCTTAACCTTCAGTACGAGCTTTATCCAACCTGTCTTCAGGTCGATCTCATCAATTTATTTCCTCGTTGGAACCTGTGGCTTAAAAAACTTAAAACCACGAGTAACCTCAAAAAGCAAATGTTGTTGAAACCATCTTGGTAGTTGACTACCACCACAGTTCACAAACGGCCGATTAGCGAGCGTTCTCACATCCCATCTCGGCAACGTGAGAACATCTGTGATGTATTGATAATACTGAACATCGTGCTCCCACTTAATTATGCATACTTTCAGGTCCGAGCCATGCATCCACGATACAATATCACCTTTTACAATCTTCGATGCTTTGAAGGTAGTATTTTGGTGAACCTTTGCACATGCTTTGGCTTCCATCTCATTTTCTTTCTCAATGTACCTGCATGCTTCAATAACTTTTGAAAGGCGGAGTTTGTTACGTATCGCGAACAAGTCCTCGAAAGCAAATCCGATCCGCTTTCTTTCACTTTCTTTTTATTCTTCATTGTTTTCTCTAGATGATCTTCAGCAGCTTGAACGTGTTCATCGGTGAAGAATGGAACACCCTGATCAACATTTGAACGTGTATATATATCAGGATATTACACTGTTGTCACATCTTCACCTCGATATCTTTATAAATAAACGACGTATCCCCAGACGGGATACTTGTGTAAAACTGAACCTCCTCATTATTAATTACCTCAACATCCTCCTCATATTCTAATGCATCCAATTCCTCGTCATTCAAACCCAATAAAAACAAGATTTGAATATGAGACAAGGCAAAGTCCACAAACTCCTTCCTCGATCTCTTCAGCGTTCGCCATACTCATCACAATCCCTTTCTCATAATCCATAAATAAGATTGTTTTGACTTTGGTCGACTCATTTGGAGTTACATTGGTAGTATCTTAATACACTACCAACTGTCGATCATTGCCAGCTTCAACAGTACTAGAACTAGCAGACGTACCAACATGTTGTTTCTGCTCACCGCCTCCCATACCTGCGTCAGGGTCTTTCTCATCATCATCATTCTTCAATTTTTTCAACGCATCATCTTTTCAAGTAAGTTGGAGACTTTTGTTCTTTTATTCTTCCAATTTCTCCCCCTGAGCTTTAACAATTGTTCGAAGCTCTCTATTCTCCTTCTGGCAGTATGAGATGTTACTAACCATACACCGTTGATCCATTCTCATCTGGTCTTGCAAAAGACGATATGCAGCCATTTTATTTCCTTGTAAGTGGATCAAGCTCAACATCATGCCCATCTATTGTGTAACAGGCAGAGAATGAAATGCAGGAGGCAGGGGCTGCACGAAACCTTGAGGACGATTAAACCTCATGAATGATAGAGTGGAAGGCTGCATAGGCATCGAGTCGGATAGGGAGATGTAACCATCATTGTAATAGGAGAGGTCGGCATAGAAGACAACATCGATTGTGGAATCGACGCGAATCTCGGATCAGTTGATTTCGTCGTCATAAGAGTAATAGTCGGGGTGCTAACAGTAGGCAATACCAATGGTATTTGTTAAGGAATCGACGACCTTGGTACTTGAGGACCAATTTCCACACCGCTTCCCCTCATAGCTCGTCTTTTAGGTGATTGTTCTTTCATTTGAGCTTTACCTTTTCTTTTGCGTTGAGCAGCCACAGAAGCAGCTGCATCAAACACATTACGTTCACCAGCACCCCTATTTCCACCATCAACACTGTCACCACCACCATTGTTCCCACCTGGTCCATCTTCACGTTTGGAATCGGAATCATCGGGTATCCAACGATCATTAGATGGACATACATAATCAGGATTTACCAAATGGCCAATCAAACGTTTAGCCCTCGTTCTGTCCTCAGCTGTTTGCTTTCTATACGTATTCATACGCTTCATCGTATATGATGTCATATGCTCCAAAACTAGTATATCATCCATCAACATCTGATTAATCACAAGTCAGATATCAGATCCTGAATGATAAGTTGTAGAAAGCGCGGATACATCAGAAACTTGTACTTCCGATGTTTGACCAGACAATTTTCCTTTAAGTGATAAAATATAAGCTCTGAGAAATTGAAATGTTTATTCAATATCAATGCAACGATCGCAGATTGCAGCATGATCCTCCATTCGTTGAATCCACCCTTACGTCCCCCAAGGAAATGTATAAGAACATGTAGCATATACTTGTATTGTTCACATAAGTATGCCTTGTTGTATTAGGAACGGTCAAGATCGCCCTTGTAAAATAATCTCCGAAATAGGCCTCGTATCAATGTCTTGTCAAATTCACACGGGTGGTCTATCGTGTCTGCAAAGCGAAGAACACGACGCAACACGTCAACATCAATCTTTATCGTTTTTTCTGCACCACAACAGTAATAGTCTTCTCAGCATCGTTGTAACGAGCACTGTTTTAGAATGGATGTGTCACGCTGAAATGTACTGGGATATCAGAAAATATGGCCTAGTGAATGCGTAAGCGACGTAGAAAGGTAATTATGTCCCAAAACATGTCACGGCGCACAAAGTCATCTTGCAAGAATGCATAGATGTTGTATTTCTTGTCGTAAGCAAGTTCTGCTATGCCCGGTGCAGCTTGTTTTAGTGTTTGATCCTGTTGTACTTGTGGTGCATCAACTTGTGGTTCTTCTTGAATAACAGGATCCTCTTGTACAACAGGGTTCTCTTAAGCCGGAGCATCAAACATAAGTTCATATGCCATTTCTGAAACATAAACCCAACATCAGTAAACCCGAACATTATATAACTTAAACCAAAAATTTCACTTATACTTATTCATTATCCCATTCGTTTGACGAATGGGTTCATTCTTTATCATTACACTAACGAATAGCATGGAAACGAATGCCTTGGTAACGAATGAATTCAGTCGTTGACTATATAAGACGAATGAGATTTCATTCGTTATATAATCAAACGAATGTGCCTATTCGTTATCTAGGCACAACGAATGGGTTAATTCGGCCAATGTTGATGCGAGGACCCTCCATTCGTTGTTCATAACGAATAGATGTGATAAATATCAAAGTTTGACTCTCAAATGTCAAAGTCAAAATTGATTAACACTTAACTGTCAAACATGCATACTGAATTTGCAATTGGACTGAAACAACAATGAATCGATGTATAACTCCTATCACTAGGTTCGTAATGACATCACTAATCGATCCAAAACAACTATTATATCAAGCAAACATGTTAAGCTGGTTCATTAGATTAACATATAAGTCGGTTATTAAAAGAATAACATTAACCAATCAATTGCTCATCATTGTCGATGAAAATCATTGCGTTTAACTCGTCTTTACCTTTTGATTATTAATCAATCAACAATACAAAGTTTAGTGATGGTTGAATTTCTGAAAAAAATTTGCAAGGGTTTGTTTAGGAAGGTGATAAGTGAGAAAGACGAATAAGTCTATTCGTCTTCTACTAGTACAATTTATAACATCAGATATGCACACTTACCTAGGTAAACGAATGGGCTCATTCGTATATTCAAATTAACGAATGACCTTCATTCGTTGTCTCATTCGTTAACAACAGTTCACGAATCAACAAAAAGTTAAAAACCATAACGAATAGCCTGTGATTCGTTCTTCGTTCGTTATCACAAACAATAGCGAATGTGATCATTCGTTATCAGGCCAGCGGAAGCGAATGAGGTGTTACGAGTGGATACATTCGTTATCTGTTCTCATTGCAAATGACCTACATTCGTTATCATTTATGATAGAGAATTGGTTTCATTCGTTATAATCAAAGTAACGAATGGTGAACTAAATAACAAAGTAAAAATGAAAAATTTTTCATTTTCAACTTTCCAATGATTAAGTATGCATCGAAACCCGTGTTTCGATGATCTTTACCTTTAAGCGTTTACCACTCGGGTAAAACCAATACCTTAACGTGTTTTACGCAGAAAACACATAAATTAAAAAGAATTAATTTAAAAACAATTAACTTAAAAACTTGAGAAAATATTTTTGTATATTCTTTTTTTCAAATTTTACTCTTAAACTCAGATATCGAAAATAAAGCGAAACAAAATAAATATATTTTTTTGAACTTTGGATATTTTCGAAATAAAATCAAAATAAAAACCAAGACAAATATGAAATATATATTACTAAATCAATACATATTTTTATGAGTTGAACAGGGTATCATATTGACCAAATCGTCTTTCTATCACTGTTTTATATTTCAGCGTTATTATGACTAGTTTAAGTTAGTCATTGATATTGTTGTCCACTTAAACTTCACCAACAATTTTTTCTGAAATTTCAGTGATATGATTTAAATTTATTTAATCAAACATGAATCATAAGTGGCCCCCATCTTGTAGACACAATTGAAACTTTCATACAATGAAGCTTATTATGTATGCCTTTTTTCTTTACTAAAAATGATGAGCCGTGACTCATGCTAAAATAAAAATAGAAAGTAAAGCAGAAGGTTAAAATTTTTCCTTAAAATCGGTATTAATACATTTAGGTAAGGTTCCATTTAACAAAATAAAAAGATAAAATATGTTGAAATTGTACAGGGCCTTAACCTTCAGTTTGATAGATGACATTTTATAGTATACGCTGAAAAGGTCCAAGGCTTGTAAGAAACAACAAGAAAATAAAGCAGAATACTTAGACCTTAACCCTCATATAGGCCTTAACCCTTATTATTATATAAATATTTCCTACACTTTTAATAATTTTGAGCTAGGTTTCATTGATTATTATTCAGTAGTTCATATGAGATGCTTAAAGGTTTCTAGAATTAACGAGCTAAAATCGAGTATTTTTATTAAACTTATAAGCAACGAGTGAATAGGTGAATTAGTTTATGCATTACTATTATTATTATTATTATTAATTTAAAAATATCTCGTTTGATAAGTTTAGTGAATGAATCATATATACGTACGTTCCTTTTTTAATTCAATATATATTCATATTTCATTGTTTAATTTGTTATGGGGTTGGTGGACACATAAAATTTAATCTATTATTTTATTTGTGTCGGCACCAAGTAGAAAAGAGTTTGGGTTATTACAAATGGGAAAGTGAATACGGTGCTGTCATACGTAGGGGTGTGTAAAAAACCGAAAAAACGGTTTTGAAACCGAAAAACCAAACCAAAAAAACCGAACCGAAACAAAAACCGACGGTTTGGTTTTATGTTTTTGTAAAAACCGAACTAACGGTTCGATTTTGGTTTTCCATGTAGTAAAAACCGAAAAAACCGAACCGAACCGAATTCCTAAATTTTTATTTTTTATTTTAGAAAATTTATAAGAATTTAATAAATATGTAACTCAAATATTTTTTGTCAAATATATACTAGTATATTAGTTTAATAGTTAACAACGAACAAAATTATTTATACTTAAATTCATTATTTTTTGTCAACTTTTTTTTTCGGCCTAAAACTTTTAAGCTTAAATTGCAAAACCGAAAAACACTGAAACCGAACCGAAACAAAAATGAAAATCGAAAACTCGTAACCGAAAAAACCGAGACCGAACGGTTTCAAAATATCCAAAAAACAGAAGTTTTGGTTTTCGGTTCGGTTTTAGCCCAAAACCGCACCGAACTGCACCACGCACACCCCTAGTCATACGTGTAAGCTTAGACGCGGAACTCACCAAAACTACGTAGTTTTGCTTAAAAATGGTCAATTTTTAATTTTTTTTTCTTAATCCCTACCATTGATAATCAATTTCTCAACCTGCCTAATATCTGACTCACCGCCTCCAAAGGCTTCGATGATTCGATCTAAGACTTTTTCAAATTTTTGTTCTCATACTGCAATTGGTTGTTAACAATCAATCAATTTTAAAATTGATTTGTGTTCTCCCTATTGATTTCGTCATATACTAATTCCCAATAGAATCTCTGATTACGTATGATCTTTTTTCTTTTAGCAATTCAATTCATTCATATTTACTCCTAGTATTAATAATGAGCTGTACATCAATTGAATATAAATATTATAACTTTTGTGTGGATACAACACATACACAATTAAACATATTTAGAAGTTTAATAAGAGAAGAAACCTTTTGAAACAAACTTAATCGATGATATTGATGCAAAATGGTATTCAGTCTAAAATAGAGATTCCAACGTTAAAGCAAAGCAAAGAAAAAGGCAGATACAAAGTCAAAATATAGTTTTGATTAAGGATTGCATTATTTTCAGATTGAAGCCTTTGGAGATAGTGAGTTGGAGATTGGTTGTTGAGAAATAGATTATCGATGGTATTGATTAGGGAATGAAAATTATATTGACTGCTTTTAATCAAATCTACGTAGTTTTGATAAGTTTTACGTCTATACTTACACGTATGACAGCACCGTATTCACTTTTCCCATAAATAAACGAAAGATAATTTCAAATGGGCAATATTGTATGATGGAATGATTATTTTATTATATGAACTTGGGAATGGAGCAGCAAATAATTGACGGAATATGTAGTTTGGTGGGCCCAAGAAAAGAAATAAATGGAAGACTCAAGAACAAAACACTTAAAGTGGGATAGGGGTTACTACAATATTATAAGATATAAAGAAACAATTTAGGCTAAAGAGGGGGCGCCATATATTGTTAAAGAGTCGGCTGATCGAAAAAAAAACCACACTCGCATAGAAGAAAAGAAAAGAAAAGAAAAAAATAAGAGAAGAAAGCTTTTGGTAGATTGTCTGTATTCAATACATACTCAACCAAGCATCATTATACTTCAGTTTGAATATATTATTTTAATTATGAACTTGGTTGTGGAGCTTAATTATTTAAGTTTATTTGTTTTTAAGATGTTAGGCTAAACTTATAAGACTCCATGGGCTTGTGAAGAAACATTGTTGAAATTTTATTTTATTTGAATTTTTGCTATTTGTTATGGGATTATGAATAAGTAAAAAGTTTAATATTATTTATTCGATGCATATGTGTGTTTGGTTTTATTTGATGAGTTTTATTGTTTCACAGTTTCCTTGGTGATTGTCTGTCATATAATAGGATTCTGTTAGGTCATTTACCGTGTGTTCTTGACTAGTTTGTGATTGATTTATAATAAGATTGTAGAACAATATTATTAATCAGATAAATAAAAGTGTTCCGCTAATCTAAAAAGTTGTAAGGTGATAGATTATTTGATAGGTCTTTTTTGATTAAGATTGTTAGATTTAGTTATTCTTAAGGAGTACGTCTAGGTTTGATTTATCAACTTTGTCTATTGTGTCGAATGAATTTATTAAACTACCTTTGATTTTCGCGTTGTAAGGTAGGTTGTCGTTAAAAGGTACTCGTTCATAATTAATTAGATAACCGTAAGGAAGTCTAATATTAAAACTGGTGTTTTTTAAGAAAACGTAATATAAATCCATAGGTGTCTTTTTTAGAAGGGTCAGGGTATTGTTCGGGTTTTCTTTAAGTGACTATTTAATTATCCCAGTTTCATAACAAGCATTTTCTAATTATTTGATAAATTGAAACTTTGAGGATTCGAGCCTAGGTGGTTTTTCATCGTCATTTAATTTAAATCAGCCAATGCATCCTTTGTTTATTTACTTGTTTTTTTCCTAATTAGTTTAAATTTAGTTTTTAAGTAACCCCCCCCCCCTTTAATAATAATAATAATAATAATAATAATAATAATAATAATAATTATATAGTCGTGGCAGTTAGTTGAGTCTAATTAGTTAATTTATGTAATTTAAAGAGACGCGTGGGTTAGATATCCAGCATACTTAATTTTATTAGAGTCGATCGGTTCACTTGCCGGTTAGTAGTTTAGTCGAGTTTTAGAGAGTCTAGAGTATTACTTAGTGTATAAATTAACGTAATTTAGTTAATAATTATTAGACTAATATAAGCACATCAGTATCCTCCAATTCGTCCGGTGACAAATTGTGACTCACGGGAAGAGGGGTATAATGGACTTTTCCGTAAGTTATCTTGAACCCGCTCATGAAGTCGTTCACATATTTCGTCTGATGAATGAATATTCTAGTGATGTGCAAAAATATATATAAATATATATATAAATAAAACACAAGTCGCAACTAAGCTTTAAAAACCAAACAATCTATCCTAGTTCACACAAACAGCAAGTGTACCGGTCGCGTATAGCACAGATGAAGAAAGTCCGGACATCGAACTCGAAGACACGTGAAAACGTTTATAATCACTAAACTCTAACCAAGACTCACCAAAATATTTAATTGATTTTTTTAGATTTAATTTAACTACTTAACTTATCAAAATGAAAACTTTTGACAAAACTTCGGAAACTTTGACTGTAGTGATAAAAACGTCTACCTAGGTAAGAATCATATTGAAGGAGATGACAAGACAATGGATTGAAAACTCTCACGACACCGGTTCTTAAGGATGACACAACTAAGGTTCGCTCAAGAAGGTCAGATCACCTCTCGGTCTCACTAACAAACTTTAACTTATCTTAGTTGATTTTAAGAACAAACCGGGAAAACAAATTATTAACGTGTTCTAATGCCGACTCACCTCTCGGTCTCACCGACACACTAGCCTAATGGAAACGAATACTACGCAACCAAGGATAGAGGAACAATTCAACTTAACTTAAACTAGACCAACTAATCGCTCAAACACCCAAACCCGACAAGAACAAAACCCGCTCTCGCGCGATCTTAATTCTAACAAGTAAGAGTAATGAGACGAGTTTACTTCTTATCACCTCTCGGTCTCTAAGAAGGTGTTTCACAACTAATTTTATCTAACTAATTTACCCACTTATCCCTACGGTTGTACTTCCCGCAAACAAACCCTAAACACAAAGTAAAGAGCCTTAAACATGCAACAACTAATCAAAACCGATTCAATTAATTAAAGCACGAGGTTATTAGGTATAATCAAACAAAACACAGCCACTAAACACAATCTAATTTATTGTTAAATCAAACTTTACATTAACAATTTAAGCCATGATCATTAACAATCCATATTACTAGTCAAAACCTAACAATATTCATCAAACCTAGGTAGAACAAACAAGATTAGCTACTCATTAAGTTTGGACAGCCATTAACATTCAAGTAAAACATCATAAACATCAACATAAACATAATCAAACTCATTCAAGATCCAAGAATAACTAAATCAAAGTCAAACAATCAATTACTTGCAAAACAATCCAAAGAAAAAGATCAATTCAACTAGTTAGGGTTCTTGAACAAAAAACAAAGTTTATGAATGATTACTTAGGGTTTATGAGCTGAGTTTATCAGTGTTTATGATGCCTAGCAGCTGCACAAGACTCTCCTTGGTGTTCTTCTTCCTCTTCAGCCGTCTCTATAGCCACCACAGCCGCCACAAGCTTCTTTTTTTTCCTTCCTTTGCTGCTGCCGATCGCAACTTTGGGCAGGAGTTAGGGTTCTAATTTTTTAAGTTATATTATATATTAAGACATGTAAGGCTTTCTCTAGCGGGCTTGGGTCGGGCTTTGAGCTTTGGTCTTGTTAACTTGATCATAAAGGCCTCCAATATCTTCAAAAACCCGAACCTTTTCCCTTTTAAAACTCGTCACCTACACAAAATAATAAACTTTGTAAGATCATATAAAAACAAGCCATAATTATTATTTATTATACGATTAATCACTTAAAACATGATAAAAAGGATAGGAAAAGTAAGTGTGTTTTACGACACATCATATAGCGTCATACTGATGAACCTGCAACCCTAAAAAGAAATTCATCTCCCCCATCGAGCTCATCTCGTATTTTATCTACATCGATTACTTAAAGTCCTTACACAACTTGTCATTTGTAGAACCGAATATGATATCATCGACTTATATCTGGACGAGGAGCAAATCTTCTCTAATAGTCTTGTAGAATAGGGTACAATCCAAAGTACCTCGTTTGAAGCCACTATCCGTAAGATTTTCAGCAAGGGTGTCGCACCAAGTTCTCGGGGCTTGGTGTAGATCATAAAGAGCCTTGTTTAAATGATAAACACGGTCTGGATAGTCCGGATCTTCAAAACCAGGAGGTTGTTTCACGAACACCTCTTCATGAAGTTCCCCATTAAAAACACACTCTTAACGCCCATTTGGTAAACCTTAATGTTCTTGAAAGCTGCATAAGCTAAGAATATGTGTATAGCTTCCGGTCTTGCAACATGAGCATTTACTTTGGTGTAGTCTACTCTTTCTTGCTGATGAAATCCTTGCACAACCAAACTTGTTTTATTCCTTACGATAACCCCATGATCATCCTTCTTACATTTAAATACCCATTTGGTCGAGATAGGCTTCTTCACCCAATCAGGTTTATCGATGAGATCCCACACACCCAGTCGAATGAACTATTGTAATTCTTCTTGCATTGCTTCTACCCATGAAGAATCTTCAATTGCCATATGAACACTCGACGGTTCCATTTGAGAAAGAAAACAAAGGTATTTTGCAAGATTCATGGTTCTTGATGAATGCATATCGGCATACGCACACAATACATTAGAATCACTTGCATTAGCAATCTGATGACGTGTCTGAACACTAGCATCAAGATCACCAATGATGTTGTCATGAGGATGATACGTGTGAATCCGAAGCATCGGATTCTCAGGCACACCAACGTGTTCACTTAAATTAGTGAGATTCTCTTCAGCATCATGAGATGATTCCCGAACCTCTTGATTATCAGTAAATGGTACTGAAGAAGAATCAACAAAATGACCACCTTCCTATGATATAGAAATGTCATCAGAAGTATCAGGATGATCATCTTGCATAGCAACACTATAATTAGAACCCCTTGGAGTGGAAAACATTTTATCTTCCAAGTAAGCACGCACCAAGTCTTTGTCAGGGAGATCAACTATGGGAGTAAACAAACATCCAATCAGGACCCTTTCCAGCAGGAGGTGTTGTGTATCGTTGACAATCAACATGGTACCATTATTCAACACAACCCAAAAAGAAATTGAAGACATGTTTCTTAGGCGATGCGTAGCCCAAAAAGTAACGCTCAATAGCATTCTCTTCGAATTTTACCATATCTCGTTTTAACATTGTGCAAGGACATCCAAAAGGTTCCAAAAACTTTAAGTTAGGTTTACGGTTATTCAGAAGCTCAAAACTTGTCTTTTGTAGCTTCTTAACCGTCAGAACATGATTGAGCGTGTAACAAGCAGTGTTCACAGCCTCATTGTAAGGCCCCGTTGCCGGTAACCCTACTTTAACGTCTGATTTACTCATAAACACGGTTCTTACAAATCAAAGTTAGTTAAAACTTTTCACGTAAACGTAAAACATCGATCATTCTTTACAACATTACAAACTTGTCATTAAAATCACTACATAAAACATAGGGTTAAAACATCATTTCTTTTATCATTAGATGCCAGCCATTCAATCCATGCCATGTGCCATCCTCGTTAGCTCTTTAAACATGTTTACCTGCATGCATACTAAAAGTCAGCTACGTTGAGTGAGTTCTATTTAATTAGGAGACATCCAATACATAGAAGGAACATTATACATTATCCATGGAAGAAACTCTACATATTATCCATAGGAGGAACACTATATATAAGTTATTATTTAATGTCCATGTAAGGAGCGAATCACTTCCCTCGGCAATACGTGCAATATACGAAGATCGTTCACGTACCGGCAAGCCTTTATCTATTCATTACATACAATATTCAAATCTTTATTTATAACCTGACAGTACGTGCAATATCCGAAGATCGTTCACGTACCGACAAGCCTTCCTCTTTACATTACATACAATATTCATATCTCTATTTATAACCTGACAGTACATGCAATATCCGAAGATCATTCACGTACCGACAAGCTTTCCTCTTTACATTACATACAATATTCATATCTCTATTTATAACCTGACAGTACGTGCAATATCCGAAGATTGTTCACGTATCGACAAGCAATCATTCATATCTATCACATATATCATATATAGCATACACATACCACTTAAAGTAAGTGTATTAACTAATCACATCGAGTATGCACACAGCCCCGAAAACATAATATGGAATGGGGCTAGAAACTCACCTGATTTCGGTTACGATCACCGTTAGTAGGTATTCCCCTCTTTAGCTGTGCGCGATTGACTGTTTAATAAACGCAATATTAAATACTACTCTAGCCATTCTCGTTGCTACTTAATTAGTCTTACGCGTCTAAACCGGTTTTACTTCGTTAAATCTTTACCCGGTTAGTTAATCGATGTTCTTTAACCTTTAAAGGTATCTTTCATAAATTATCAAAGTTCAAGGGCTATTATGTAATTAACACATTCTATCACAAGTCTAGGGGCCATCCTGTCATTATTTCAAAGTCTAATTCGTTATTCAGAACACAGCCTGGTTCGTTATCTGAATATAGCGAATTGGTTAATAACGAATCACCTGATTCGTTATCTTAACATAAAGAATTGGTGAGTAGCGAATCTCCTGATTCGTTATCTTAACATAACGAATTGGTGAGTAACGAATCACTTGATTCGTCATCTTAACATAGCGAACTGGCTTTCCATAACGAACTGACTTTAACGAATGATCATAAATCACTTAACGAATTGAAGCTAGTTCGTTACTCTTCCTTAGTGAATCAACATAACGAATTACTTGACGAAAGAGTTAGTTCGTTAGCGCTCCTTAACGAATTAGGGTTAGGGTTCTGTCGTTGTCAGACGACACATCAGAACATTCCTTGATGTGACTCAACCTCCGGCGTCACCTTTATGGCGCCACATTTGCCGAAAAAACGAGATCTAGCCGGAAAAGCGAGATCTCGCTTGTTTCACCATCGTTTTTCGTCCCGTTCGATCTAGATTTGAGCTACGGTGATCCCTAAGCTCATCATTTGATCGGTTTATACCCGATTCTATCCGGATCTCATAAATTTAACGGTTCAAGGTGTCGGCTCGTCATTTCTCGACTAGATCTAACGAGTTTGGATCTCTACAATATCATACTATCATACCTCAGGTTGATGCTTGGTTTCTTCTTGCTGTTTCGGCTAGAGATGGAAAGTAGGATGAGAGAGAGATAAGTGTGTGTTTTGGGTGGTGTATGGAATATGTGAAATGAATGAATTAAGGGTTAATTAAAGTATTTATATTATGGGTCATGGGCTTAAGCCCATGGTCTTTCCCTTAATAACCCAAGTTCATCATCCATATTACTTAACCCAACACAAGCCCATCTCTCAGTGTTAAATATTATTATTACATTACCCGAATGAAAAAAATTGGGATGTTACACTCATTCCAAAATTAGACAGGAAGCTTTGAATCTTCAAGCTTTGTTCTTATAGCTTCAATCAATGTTCGTTTCTTACGTTCGGCAACACCGTTCTGTTGAGGTACGTATGGAGCACTATATTCTCGATGGATTCCTTTTTTAATACAAAATAAGTCCAATATAGTATTTTTGAACTCCGTACCATTGTCACTTTGAATACGTATCACTTTGTGTTTGTAAAGTGATTTGATCTTTGTGATTAAATTCCGGACAAGAACCGGTGTCTGATCTTTAGAACTCATAAATAACACCCACGAGTACCTCGAATATTCATCAGTCATGACTAAGCAGTACCATTCTCCAGCAATACTCGCACGATTCACAGGACCAAGCAAATCCATATGAAGTCGTTCCAATGGAGTATCAACGGAATTAAATAACTTCGTCGGGTGCGACTTCTTTTTCTGTTTGCCTTCATTTTGGTTGGCGCTAAGCGATACGGAGCTTTCGCGATCGGAGCAGTGTCGGGAACAAGATCGATTCTAAATTCTACTTCGCGATCGGGAGGAATACCATGGAGTTCATCAGGAAAGACGTCAGAAAATTCGGAAACGATAGGAACGTCGTTGATTTCTTTTGGCTTAGATTCTTCAGTGACGTAGGCCATGAATGCGAGGCATCCTTGATTTAAACACTTGTTAGCCCTAATTATGGAGATTATGCTAACTTGGCCAGCGTCTTTGTCCCCTTCAATTCGAATCGTTCATTTATCGGGGGCTTGAAGTTCAACAGTTTTGCTATTTCAGATAATACGGGCATGGTTATCGGATAACCAATCCATACCAAATACAATATCAAAACTAGCCAGTCTCATGGGTAACAAACAAAAAGGTAACAAATAACCAGGTAGAAGGATTTTTCCGTTTTCAAGAGCTTCGGAGATTTTAATGATTTCACCGCTAGCAGTCTCGACGCTTAGAGTTTTATCTAATTTAGTTAATGGTTTGTTTAATAGACTACAAAAATTATAATCTATAAAACACAAAGTGGCAACAGAATCAAATAAAACTCTAGCATAGGTGTCGTTGACTAAAAACGTATCGGTTATGGTTTCTGGCACGTCAGCGGCCCTTTTTGGGTCGAGTACAAAGACTCGAGCGTTTCCCTTCTTGTTCTTGCCACTTCCACCCGCACCACCAGCAGCGGGCTTGTTCTTTGGGCATTCAAAACTTAAATGGCCCATTTCCTTGCAATTGAAGCAAGTCATTTTCTTCTTCCAGCGACTATCAGCATCATGTCCCGTACGATTACAGTATTCACAAACTTTAGGAGACGGGGCGAAATTGCATTGGCCCTTGTGGTATCTCCTACATGTCTTGCACGGCGTAGAGTTGTTTCGGTTTACGCCCTTTCCTTTAAAGTTGGAACCTCCTCCAGTCTTTCCTTGAGCAGTCGTTGTTGTTGGCACCTTCTTGTCCTCTTCTCTATTGCGGACCATGCCGCCCATCAAATAACCAGCCAACTCCATTGCATAGTCAGCGGTTTGAGGTAAGTGAGACCTTACCATGTCGTGGATTTCCCGCGGCAATCCCCATATGTATCTTGTGACTTTGCTAGACTCAGGGTTAACCAGCTAGGGAACAAGGCGACAATACTCAAGGAATTTAGTGTTGTATTCCCGAAGGTTTGTCCCTACGACCTTATGATTGAGAAATTTTGTTTGGATCTGGTCAGTTTCGTGCATGGGACAAAACTTTCCCATAACCATGGCCTTGAATTCTTCCCAAGTCAAGCCATACATCACTTCTCTTCCCTTACTCATCAACAACGCATTCCACCACTCATGCGCTTCACCCTTGAACATCAAAGCAGAATATTGGATCTTTTCCTCCTCAGAACAATTACTTGTTATAACAATAGTTTCCATCTCCTAGAGCCATCTCACAGTTGTGATGGCCCCTTTGTCACCATGGAACTCTTTCGGTCCATAGTATTTGAAGTCTTTGAACGAACAACCACTTATCTTGAGTTTCTTGAACTCACGTCTAACTCCGCCGTCGGCGTTAGACTCATGCACACTTTCCTCGACACGAGACGGATTCGGTCGAGACCTTTCGGATTTTCGAGAGGGATGAACGGAAGGATTAGCAGTTCGAGAATGTTTAGATTGTCTAGATTGAGATCCAAATGCGGATTCTTCCCTAACAGCATCTTTAATCATCTTTGGAATTTTATTCATATATTTCTCAGGAATTTCTTCCTCTTGCTCGTTCTCGGGGCCTTTCCCCTTGTCTTTCATCTCTCTTTCTTTACGAGCATTCTCATTATTATTGCTTTGTTCAGACATTTTCTTTTATCTTTTTCAATTTAGTCTTAAAATTTTACAACGTTTCTTTTTTTAAAACACTCATTTTATTACATATATATATATATATCATAAAAGAGATATATATATATATATATATATATATATATATATATATATCATTTCAACGATATATATAACTTGTCCTATCATTACATTTAGAACGTTTCAAACGTTCTTTATTGTACACACATCACATACAAAACTATTCTACACATATAGCTTCACATCGTATTCCACCATCTTCAGTCCTTCAAGAACTTCTTCACAACCTTCGTTAATTTGTTGCACTTACGAAGGAGTGCTTCTCCAACTTTCTTCTTTTTCTTCTCTTCCTCATCTACTTTCTTCCTCCAGTCGTCGGTATCATGCAATGCACGATCCAGATGTTCCTCATACGACTGCGGGACTATGTTAGGGTATCCGTACTGCAGAGGTGGGTCGCGATAACCCAGCGTTACCATCTCGTAATGGTTTCTCTGCTCCGGATACGAAACATAAGTCTGGTCAGATGCAAGGTAGAGGTAGGTCTTGGCAGCCTGGTTCTGCTCACGAATATCATTGGCTTGTTCTTGAATTGAAGGAATTCTCCCTTGAAATGGCGGGAAGCTTGTCGAAGCTTGGTTCTTTAATTGCTCCAAATATTGAACATACGGATCGACGGAACCGTAGCTTGGATTTCTGGAAGTGAGTGATCCATTCATTGAGCTTGTTATCTCGTTAGAGTTCTCAGGATGCTCTTCTTCCATTTCTTCCTCGGACTCCTCCACAGGGTCCTCATCATTTTCTTCGGGATCTTCTTCCTCATTGGGATCCTCCTCTTCAATGGGTTCTTCTTCCTCAGGTTCATCTGCATCTTCCTCCATTGGTTTTGCCGTTTCGTTCTCCATTGGGGGCATCTTGAAAGTTTCGTAGGGCATCATTACCCTCATCTTGGACTTGCGGGACGGCCCTTCGATATTGTTTGGTTGGGAGCTAACATTATTGAAAGTAGAGCTTCCAGTAAACCATCGGCATGGGTCGGAATTACACTACATCCAGTCAGAGGACGGGCTTAGTGGTTCTTCCTTTATGGGTCGGTTTGAAAGGAAGGTATAGGATGGGTGTGCGTTTGGGAAATATCAAGTGGGATAGTTTTGTGGTTCTTGTGATGGTTGATAAGAGGGAATTTCTGAGGGATGATATGTTGGTATTTCGGATGGTTGATACATTGGCATGGTTGGTGGGTGATAGCTGGAGTGTCTCGGTGGCTCAACACTTAGATTTGGTGGACTATCGGGTACTTTTATCGGGTAATGCTTACTTCCGGGGTAATACAAGGGTTTGGACAAGTCTCGTTCCACGTCTTGATCAAAGAACGCTTCATAATATGTTGGTATTTAGACTATACCGGCTTCCTTGGCCTTGCGAGTAAAATTCTCCATTAGAGCTTTGAATGACATCTAACAATTTTGGGTGGTTTAGAATGTAGAGAGGGATAAAAAGGTTACCAGCCTATCTTATCCTTACAACAAATAATCAAATAATTTTCTATACTTGGATCGAAGCTTGGGTATTGTTTTATGATACCCAATTCGCTAAGATCGATGGCTCTGATACCAAGCCTGTCACACCCCCATATAGGGCCTAGGAGTGCGACCCACAAGTGGTATCGTGTTTGTAAATAATTCAGAGTTGCGTTATGTTGCATAAGACTTATATAACTTTAAGGATCAAAAGTGTAACATTTATATATATTCAAAAGACGGAAATTATAATGCTGGTGAACACTCTGACGTAAAAATATTTCTTTTACTTTCTTACCCCTAGAGACTACGCCTGCCTCGGCCCAACGTGGCTTAGGAATAAAAAAGTCAAATAACACATTATAAATATGAGCCTCTACTCTAGGTCACCTCAGCAAACACCGCAGCGTTCGACTTAGTTAAGTACCCGTAAATATACACATAAGGTCGTACTCCCTGCAGGAGAGCGTCCTACGACCAAGGGTGGTGCGATCATGCCCATACATCGCATAGTACCACCTATGTAAGAATCCAGACATACGTATACCACAGCCTGAGGGCTAGGTTTATACCCTTATTCATAACGGTTTTAGGAACACATAGTTCCTTTTAAACAATTTCAAATAACAAGTTTGACTCATTTTAAATAAGTAAAAGTTTGGGGGCGTATTCACCTTGTCTCTTTAGGATCGGCTTCACTCACCGTCCAAGGGTCTTTCCCTTTCTTTATCTCGCACCTATAGCACGAGTATAAATATTTGTTAGCCGGATACACAATCCGGCTTAAGACCTTTAGTCTTATATCTTAATCCTCGATTGAACCTTTAGTTCAATTCTTTGATTACTTGAAAACCTTTAGTTTAAAAGTAAATTATAAACCTTTAGTTTATATTCAAAAACCCGACGTTTCTTCTTCTCCAAGAAACGTAATCATTTTCTTTTATTATTTAAGAATACTCTTTATTCATTAAATAATACTTCATAACAAAGAATATTTACATATATACTTACACACATATATACGTATTCAATCAATATTAATAATCATACTTTCATTCGTTTCTTTGTTATGTTTTCTTTTCTTTTCTTTTCTTTATCGAGGTATTGAGTATATCCTCGACTTAAGGCTTAAGCCTTTAATATAATATTGAATTATATTAAATTCATCATTACGCCTAACCTTAGTGTCGTATAGAAACTCTATAGAATTGAGCAGCACTCCGACGCCGCTTTACTTTTCTCGATCAACTTTGATATGCCAACTTCAACACTCGTCGGCACGTCTTTCGGGACTCTTTGCCATAACAACACCTTCTTGATGAATGAGGGTAGAGGGTGGCACAAACTTCGAGGAAACGTTATACACAAACGAGGATCGTGGCACGCTTATCGAGGCAAATCATTTATATGTTCTAGAAAGAGTAATGAGATGTGGGAGCTGATTTGGGATATGAAAAATGAACACCCCATGGCTGCTATTTATAAGCGAAATTTTGGTCCCTATCGCGATACGCGATAGGTTCCTCAGCAGACCTATCGCGTATCGCGATATAGGTCTGCTGACTCACAGCGTAGACCTGCCACGTGTCAAGCTCCACGTGGCAGCAGTGTTGCCACGTGGTGACACGTGGCGATAACCAGTGCCACGTGGCACACGTGTCAACATGTGTCAGGTACCCATCGCGATACGCGATGGTGCTTTCTTCTGACTCATCGCGTAGCGCGATGGGTCAGGAAATCAAAATTTTCAATTTAAACCCTCAACTTTGGAATTTTGGCAAATTTAGTCCCTAAACTTTGGAAAGTTGATACTTTGAACTCGAAATTTTCATGTTGTTACAATAGCACTTGCCCATGGAAGAAAAGGTCAATAATTTTTGACTTGCCGTACTGGCAATTCAATAAATGTCGGCATAATCTTGATGTGATGCACATTGAAAAAACTATATGTGACAAAGTGATTGGGACTTTGTTGGATATTAGTGGGAAGTCAAAAGATCACCCAAAAGCGTGATTTGACCTTTTAGATCTTGGCATCAAAGAAAGTCTTCAGCCAAAACTTTTAAAAATTGCAGGCCCTACAATTATCTATGCTCGATATGTTTAGTTTTATTGTTATAAGATTATTTCAGTCACATAAAACAAGGGTATTTGTATTAGGGATGTTCACGGTCCATTTTTGACGTGTTCTAGGTCAATACATATAGTTAGAGGTGCATAAATCATGTATTATTAAAACCGGGTTCTGGGTATGGTCCTACGGTATTGAAAAATAAGTTTTCTGCAGTTTTTTCTGTTAACGGGTCTGCGGTATTGTCAAATATGAAGGACCGAGAACCAGACCCTGGTGTGTATTTCAGGCATCACTTTTCATCGGTCTTTGAAATTCGAGTACCTAGAAAGACTGAGACTGATTTATATTTTACAATCTCTTCTGAGATTAAAGACGTCGATAGAGTGATTCTAGTGGATTTGGATTTTTGAATCACCGGCTTCACCACATGACCACAATCTATCTTCTTCATGACTTCACCCCTGTATTTCTTTACAAGCTTTTTTTATTATATACCATGAATGATAGGTTTATAAACCCTTTTTTAGTGATTCAAACATACTTGTTTGAAATTGCAATTTTGGGGTGAACTGAGCAAAGGTTGCAGCTAAGGGGTTGGACCTATCCTTGCTTGACGGTGATTGTTATTAATGTTTCTCGGGTTCGGTTTTTTGTAGGCTTTCAATTGTAAAAGATCGAGACCGACCCGATGACCGAAATACCATAAACCGATTTAAACTACTGAATATTATGGTTGGGTCGGTTTCGACATTTTCTGGTCCGGTTCTATGGGTAATTGCGGGTCCGACCGAAATCTACACACCCCTATTTACAAAAACTGCTTCCAGTATTAAAAAAAGCCCGGTGTTCGGGTACTTAAAAAACCCGGATTTCGGGTATAACTGGAACCCGTTTTCGGGTATTTGAAAACCCGAACTAATTTTCGGGTATTATCGGGTCTAGATCGGGTACGAGTTCAGGTTCTGATTTTAGCACTGAAAGTCATACCCTTTGCATACCCCTATGGGTAATGTCAGGTCCGAGTTCGGGTTCTTAAAAACCGGCTTTAAAAAGCCCAGTTCCTGTTTTTTTTTTCAGGTTTGGGGTTTTTGTGCACCTCTCTACATATAGTAAAGTATTTTCCTATATATAATTATATATATATATTGTCAGTTGTTATCATCCGGTCCGGTTTTATACAAATAGATTCGATATTAACCATAAACCAAACCGTTTGCTATGTTTTAGAATTTACGTAACCAACCGAGCAAAACGTTAAAGACATATTGAGTTTTGCAATATCTGTTGTTGCCTGACCAAATCATATTTTAATAATTTCAGCCCCAAAATGTAGTTGAATGATTACTTTGCTTTGACCCCCAAAATGGTTCGCTCACCCCGCCCTAAATAAAATGCAACATTTTTAAATTAAACAGGTCTAATGGCAAGCAAAAGACAGTTGAATGATTATGAAAAACTTAAATTATTGAGGGTTCAAGAAAACAAAGAAATGCTACGAGCTATGGGACTTAAAAACATGTCAAACTCTTTGACAAGTTTAGTAGAAAGTAAAAAAACAAAGAAAAAGAAGGTGAACCAGTGCGAGAGATGAAGACTGGATTTCTGAAATGGGTGATGATAATGAAGATTATACAGAGGTTGCTACAAGTGTTAAAGCATCCATAAAGGTAATACTATTATCTATTACTTTTATCTTCATATATTATTATGTTTCTAATGAAAATGACATATGTTATAGAAACATCTTCCACGATATATTTCACCAATGTCCATGAATAAAGTTGCTAATTTAGCAAAGAAAGGTCGAGTTATCGCTCCAAATGTCTTGGATTCAAATACATTAAAAAAGAATCATTCTAAAGCCACACTTACCATGGGTGAGTTAATTTCAAGTAATAAAGGGACAAGGCAAAGGGAGGTGGCTAAACAAAATCTGGCAAAGCCTACTTGTATTAAAACGGGATCAAATGAACGTTTTGTTCTTGTTGATGATGATGACATCGGTGATGATGAAGCATTTCAAGGTATCGTTTTTCTGGTCTTAGTTGAGTAATAACAAAGTCAGTCATACAACAAGTTTTCATATTAAGTTACTCTTATATGCTTTTAGATGTTAATGACGTAGATATTGAACCAACATATTTGGAGGGTTCTGGTGATGAAGGGCATATTGTGAGACCTCAAGGTACTTATACTAAATAACTTTCACATTCCATTTCTGTATGTTAAACTTAAATACTATTATGCTGTACAATGACACATGAGAATAGTAAGCATGTCTCCTAGTTGCAAAGTTTATGTTTGAACCGTTAATTATATGTAGTTTTAAATGTTAGCAGGGGTATATCTGGTAATTCCAGTTTTGTTAGATTAACTCGTTAACTAATATATTCTTACATGTTAGAAATTGGCTGGTAACTAAAATTGACATGCTTTTACCTGTTAACTATTTTTTTACTGATCATAGAAACAAAATTATGAAAGCCAAACACAAGGGGCAGTTTTGATATTATTGGAAAAATCATATTGTAAATTAGGATCTATTGAGAAAGACTGTTTTAGCTGGGGTTGACCTTTTTACCAGCTCTGACTTTCTTGGTCAAAGGAAAGTCTGTATCATTAAGGGTATTTTGGACAATGTGAAATGCTTGTTTGTGAGAACCGGTTTGGGTAAACTGTTGAAGCTCAAAATAAATAAGAAGCATGATAGTCTAACATGGCTTAGTAATGATAATGATTTTAACAATTTAAAGAATCAAATGATTCATGTTGACATCACCAAGAGCTAGACATTTCAGTAGGATAAAAAAAACTAGTTCGTCTTTTCTATTGTATTTTTTGTAATTTATATTTATTGATAATGTTGTATTTAACAATGACAAGATTGTGTTGACCAAGGTAACGAATATCACATGGACCTTATTGCATCCACATATAATGATGAAGAGATACAAGGGGATGATAGCCATGACGATTTGGAAGATGAGGACATTGCACTAGTTCAAGATCAATTACACCACCCCAAATATGAAAAAAGCAATAGGTTCGGTTACCTACTTATACCTTGTTTTTTGCTTGTTATTTAATATATGTATGTACGCACGCACGCGCGCACGCACGCGCGCGCGCGCGCGCGCGCGTACGTACGACGTGCGTGCGTGCATACGTGCGTGCATACGTACGTGCGTGCGTGCGTGCATACGTGCGTGCGTACGTACGTACGTACGTACGTGCGTGCGTGCGTGCATACGTGGCGTACGTACACGTACGTACGCACGCACGTACGTACGTACGTACGTACGCACGCACGCACGCACGCACGCACGCACGTACGTACGCACGCACGCACGCACGCACGCACGCACGTACGTACGCACGCACGCACGCACGCACGCACGCACGCACGCACGTACGCACGCACGCACGCACGTACGTACGCACGCACGTACGCACGTACGTACGCACGTACGTACGCACGTACGTACGCACGTACGTACGTACGTACTTGCGTTCAGAAACTCAAACCAAAAAAAGAGCACCAACGATGTTGCATTATGTGCACACACGGAAAGTTGGCGAGCGAGAGGCCATCATATGTAATGAATTTGGACAACCCGTGGGACCAGCACATGTAGTTTCAAAATTCTCTCTAATTTTGGGCACAATTGCTCGTAATCATACTTATGCACCATTGACTCTTGCTTCATGGAGGAAGGTGCCACATAAAGATAAAATATGGGAGCATGTTTTGGTAAGTTTTTAAGTAGGTTTATTTTATTTATTTGCTATACTTTATATTTTTTTTTAACTAAAATATAACTTTTTTAAAGGAAAAATACGACGTGCCAGATGCTGCTAAAACTTGGGTTTTAATGACTATTGGACACTCGTATAAGGTACACAAATCCAGGTTTAAGAATAAACACTTCTATCAATATAAGGACAACAAAACAAGATGGAAGAACAGACCTAAAAATATTCCAGAAGATGATTTCTCACAGTTGATGAGGTTATGGAATAATAAAGATGAGGCGGTAATTTTCTAAACAATTTATTTATTACCAGTATCTATTATTTAGAGTTTTCTATTAGCTGATGTGTTTATATAAATGTATATCCAGAAACGTTGTTTACGGGCTAAGGAAACACGTATGACTCAAAAGAACATGCACACAGCTGGCCCAAAAAGTTTTGCTAGAATTCGTGAAGAGATGGTAAACATGTCTTTGTCTTTCTTGTGATTTGTGTTTTTTAAGTTCTAAGATGCTAATTCTTTTCTACTGATGTATGTTTTCATGAATGTAGAGAAATGAAGACCCAAACAAGGAACTACCCGGTTTAGCCGAATTATTTGAACGTACACGTAAAAGGACCGAAGGGCATGTATATTGTGATTCATATGATGACACTGCAAGAAAAATTGTAAGTTCTCTCAATGTAGTACTTGTAGAAAACAAATAAGTACAAACATCTTTTGTACTCAAAGGGCATTTTGGTCAGAATTTTGTTAATCGATGGTATTAACTCATGTTATAAAGATTAGAGAAATTTGGTTCCAATAACAGGGCATTTATTGTTGTTTGAGGTTAAAGGAATTGACTTCTGCAAATCAACATTAGTTTCAACTCAATTACAGAATTTTGCCTTGAATCTAATGTTGACTTGTAGAAGTCAATTCCTTTAACCTCAAACAACAATAAATGCCCTGTTATTGGAACCAAATTTCTCTATTCTTAATAACATGAGTTAGTGCCATCAGTTGACAAAAGTCTAACCAAAATG
Source organism: Bidens hawaiensis (assembly GCF_021521415.1). Taxonomy (NCBI): domain Eukaryota; kingdom Viridiplantae; phylum Streptophyta; class Magnoliopsida; order Asterales; family Asteraceae; genus Bidens; species Bidens hawaiensis. The sequence goes on from NW_027491410.1 coordinate 1,081,901, forward strand.
CCATTTGAGTTAGATTGATTTGATCTACATGTAATGCATAACAATTTGACTTACTAGTTTGATTTTCAACTCCAAATTCTACAAAATTTTAATAAATGTAAACTTTTGTCCATTGTAAAACCGTATTATTTATTAATCATAATTCACAGAATTTTAATAAATACTTACCTTCATTTAATGACATGTAGCGTCAATTTTATTATTCCATATAACGCGTTGCTAGTTTCTATTGCATTTCATTGCACAAATTGTTTCATCTATTTCCATGTGTGTTTACTATTATTTGTTTTTTTATTGTACTTCATTATATATTATGTTTGTGTATATAATATTTTCTTATTAACTTTTCAAGGAAAAAATGAAGAACCACGCACCCGCAAAAGATGGAAGTGCTTTGGTTGATCCTTTTACGGTTGTAATGAACAAGGAGCATGATGGCTACATTCGACTCTATGGAAAAGGCGTTACAAAAAAATGGTAAAAAAATTGGATGCTGGTGAGGAACCATTTCCTGGAGGGCTTATGGAATCATTAAAAGCAAACATTGAAGTTGATAAAACACAATTGCTTGATATGCGAAAGGAAATGGAAGAGGACCATCAAAGGAAAAAAGATGAGCTAGAAGCTATGCGGAAAGACCTTGATCGCCAACGAGCGAACTTGGAAGCTATGATGCAAAATATTATGGAAAAGCTACATGATGGAGTTCAGGATCGTAGAGATGAGTAGGAGGTTTTAGTTACTTCTAATAATTTTAGTTGACAACTTATATTTTGATTACGTTGTTATTTTGAGATTAAACATATGGTAAATTATGATATATTATTGTCTATTATATTTATGTTATCATGTTGGTTTTAATGAGATAACATTACATATTAATATTAATAGAATTTAGTAATTCAAACAAAGTTGCATTGCCTTTAAAAAAAGGTTGCATTTTTTGTAACTAAAAATCATAAAAAGTGTTGCATTTGATGTAAAAAAAGTTGCATTAAAGTGTAGCAAAGGTTGCTTTTGACATTGCAAAGGTTGTATTTGTTTGTTAAAAAAGTTGCATTTGAAGTAAAAAAAGTTACATTAGCATGTCAAAAATGTTGCATACTAAAAAGGTTGCATTTGAGTAGTAAATGCAACACTTTAAGAAAAAGTTGTCTTATCTAATAAAAAGGTTGCATTAGATCTAATGCAACTTCACCTAATGCAGCCCTAGATAAAAGGTTGCATCAAGCCTAATGCAACTTTTTTTAGGCCTAATGCAACTTTTTAGCAGGGTTGCAATAGCTTCATTTCCTTGTAGTGTTTCCAAACCCAAATGTTTAAAGGTTTTCTCTTTACCAATGGAAATTAGTTTAACCTATATCTATATATTAAAATACAAACTTACAATGTTACCAATTAAATATCTATAAAATCGTTAATTACCGTTTACTAATTTAAAGTAAATAAATAATTAAATAAATACCTAAATATTTTTAAATGCTATTATATAATGGTTGTGTCTCAACAACCGTTAAACACATGTATGAATTATCCGTGTATATACAAGTTTCAAGCTAGTTTATATATATAGAAAGAACTAGGATGAAGATCTTAAACTTAGTCCACGAACCACATGTACGAATGTTTCAACTAGATCTGGTGGGTTGTTATCAGTTATCGTTCCACCAGGCGTTTTCAAATTACAATCTCCAACCCTACCTTTGGTTATGTATAATGGGGGAATTATATAGATGCATAAAACTCTCACACCATGCCCACAAGCATTATTAAGCGTTATAAGGCCGGGCATAATCGTTTTACAGTAAAACCAATATGTTTTTTAATTATAATAAGATCAATAGTGTGCGCCCCCACACCCGACTTATTTAGATTTATAATACAATTAACTTGATCAATAAGTTAATCCTTAATTACACTAAAATCACTAACAATCTTCCCCATTTTGGTGAAATCCTTGATTAACTTAAACAAACTCACACAAACAACAAACTTATGCATAAATGAAATGCCGTGATGATTGAATTTCAAATTAGTATATTACACATTCCAAATATTCAAATAAGGGGATCGCTACGATTGAACCCTTTCTATTCAACATAAATAGTCAAAGATAATATACACATAAGTTCACATATTCATACATTCTTACTTGATACTATTTTAACTAGCTTGTGTCCTATCCTTCAATGAACATATCAAAGCCAAATCCCAGCTTCTTGAAGTGGCTAAACTTCATACTCATATAGGTAACTCTTTTCCTCGTGGACCTGCATATGTGAGTTTTCAAAAAAAACTATTAAGAAGCTATACTTCAACCTCCTTAACTTGCAAGTATGAACGCATACCTTGGGATGATGTAACCAATGTGTTCCAGTTTCTAGATGTTAATCTTTCCACATTGAATTCAGCGTCTAATATCAAATTTGATGGGAACTGGGTATCCCAACATGAGAAATTTCAGGTAGACTTCAAACCCATCCCTAGACTTGCGCACAAGACCTTTACTTAATGCTTTCGTTAAATGATTCTCTAAATTCTGTTGAGTTTTTACCAACTCCACTGATATCACACCATTTACAATGAGCTCACCAATCATGTTGTGTCTAAAACCTAAGTGTCTAGACTTCCTATTTTCCGTTTAGCTATACGCTTTAGACAAAGTAGCGGTACTACCACACCTGATATATCTGGGTGATATTGGTTTAGGCTACAATGGAATCTCGTAAATCAAGTTTCCTAGCCATTCAACTTCTTTACCGGCTGCTAATGCTACAAACTCAATTTTCCTTAGTCAAATTAGTGATGCAATTCTGTTTCTTAGATGCCCATGATACAATACCTCCTCCAAGTAGAATAGTTCATCCACTTGTGGAAGTATGATCTTCCATATTATTAATCCAACTTGAATCTAAATAACCTTCTGTAATAGAAGGAAATCCATTATAAATCAAAACATAATCCATGGTTCCTTTCAGCTCGACCCCAGCAAAAGGCTCTACCCCTTGGACCCCGCTACCAGTGCGCTGCTCCTAAACCCTTGCCAAGAGGGTGTTGCCCCTTGGAACCCCACGATAAGGGTACCAATAGGATTATAAATTATAATAAAGTCAAATAAGTGTGCATTCCGTACCCGACTTATTTAAATTCATATTACAATTAACTTGATCAACAAGTTAATACCTAATTACACAAAAATCAATAACCCTTGGTGTTGGTAGTGGTGGTGGTTGGCCTTAATTAAACTGTGGACCTTATTGGTATAGGTTGCATTATAGTATTACATGAACTCCATCTCCCACTTTATAAATTACTCATCGACCCACTCATAACTTGCAGTTATTAACGCATACCTTGAGATGATGTAACTAATGTGTTCCTGTTTCTAGAGGTTTATTGCTCCACATTGAATTCAGCACCTAATATAAAATTTGATGGAAATTGGGTATCCCAACATGAGAAATTTCAGGTGGACTTTAAACCCATCCCTAGACTTGCGCACAAGAAGTTTAGGGATCAAAACAACTCATTTTCTATATTAGCTTGGCCTGAAACTCTAGTTGATGCAAGTTTGTGACAATGAATAACCACAATTAATTTCACTATTAGTTAACATATGACAAAAACATGCAAATAATTATTAGATCTGAAAGAAATAAAACTACTATACACTATCATCAATATACTATTCTCTTTTAATGTTGAATTATATCATTTTAGCAAAAGTTGTCAATACGTATAAAAAAGTTTATTATATAGAATTAATAGTAAAAAATAATCAAATGATAGGAACCATTTTCACATTGCAAAGTAAAGACAAATCGTAGCACCTTATGAATCGGTCACTGATAAACTCAAACACACACAACGCAAATTTACACACACTAAAATGAGTTTCAAAAGTTCTACATGCGTTCTTTTATTTCTAATTTGTTTTTATTTTATTTACTAATATAAAATTATAGATAAATCATTAATATGCAATGTTTAAAATATTTGTTAATTCTTTTAATTAGATAGTTATGACTTTTTTTTATTTATTTACTTCTATAAAGTTATAAATAAATCATTAATATGGAATGTTTAATATATTTATTACTTGTTTTAACTATATAATTATGACTTTCAAAATTGAACAATCATGATGTCACTTGACAAAAATTTAGACAATTAGATATCATGTGGCACGATAATAGTTTTTGTTTATTATAATTATAGATTAATTGATCAACAATTTAATCCCTAGTTATACAAAAATCAATAATCCTTAGTGGTGGTAGTTGGCCTTAATTAAACCGTGGTCCTTATTGGTATGAGTTGCATTCTAGTATTAAATGAACTCCATTTCCCACTTTATAAATTACTCATCGACCCACTCATAACATCATCAAAATCTAACTCCTAGACACGCTTTCAATTCCCTCCAATGAAGTACTTTCTAGCCTACGTTTGTACACTTCTTTCAGTAAGTGCGTGAGCCTATGTATACACATGCACATACACATACACATACACATACACATACACATACATGAGCCTATCCTATACATATATACATATACATACCTATATATAGGTGTTTAATTTATCCGGTTTGTAGTAAGTCATGCAACTTTCTAAATACGTTAGGGTTTGTTGGAAATCAGTTCACGTTTTTATTTGTGGTTTGGTGATTAGGTAGCATTTGTAGGAAGTCATGAAGTGACTCCGGAAGAATACTGGAAGTCTGTGTTACCAAACACTCCTATGCCAAAATCAATCAAAGATGTTTTGTACACAGGTTGATCGTTTTGTAATTTCTAAAACTTTTCAAGTGATGTAATTTCTCAAATACTAAGAAAATATGTGTCTTAGTTTACAGAATGGAACGAAGAAAAGAGCACCACAGTGGGTGGTGTAGTGGTGCATAGCAGCCACAAGTGGAAGCTGGATAGAGTCGGCGTTTTTAAAGGACATTCTCCATTTGTTTTCTTGAAAAACGACTTGCATCAAAGAGCAAAATTTAATCTACATTTCATTAAAAACGACCATAAATCAACGCTTTTACCTCGAAAAATCGCTGATTCGATACCTTTTTCTTCGAACAATCTTCCCCAAATCTACAAAGAGTTATCGGTTAAACCCGGCTCGATAGAAGCCGAAATCATGAAGCAAACACTAGAGGCATGCGAGAATAAAGGCATCAAAGGTGAAGAAAAGTATTGTGCGACTTGCGACTTCATTAGAATCCATGGTTGATTTTAGCATCACCAAACTAGGTAAAAATGTGAAAGTGATTTCTACTGAGGTAATCGCTAAAGAAAGTACCCCATTACAAAAGTACAAAATCGAAGCCGTTAAAAAGCTTTCTAAAACTAAAGCTGTGGTTTGCCATAAGCAACACTACGCATACGTGGTATTTTATTGCCATAAAACTTTAAACATTGAAGCATATGTGGTTTCAATGGTGGGTGCAGATGGTACAAAAGTAAAGGCGGTCGCGGTTTGCCATACTGACACCGCAAACTGGAGTCCGAATCATTGGGCGTTTCAAGTGCTTAAAGTAAAACCAGGAACTGTTCCAATTTGCCATTTCTTACCCGAGGATCATGTTGTTTGGGTTCCATACTAATAAACTCCATCAACAATAAAAGCACATAATAGGCGTGTGAGTATGTGTGTATTTCAAGAATATATATGATCATACGCCCTAGAAGATAGATTATTACGAACCAAACTTGGCCGTATGGGTATATATTTCAAAAGAAACTTGTATGTTTTGTGGCTACCTTTATTTATCAATATTTGTTGAGTAAAGAAACAAGTGTCGGTTAATAGAATCAATGTCATCAGCTTGGAGGAGCACTTTAAACAACTAGAACTGGTTTTTTTTTTCTCTTTTGAAAACTATAAACATAAAACAAGAAAAAGACGCTAAATTAATTTTAAAATAATACCTTAACTTCGAACGGATTCTTTCAAAGATAAAGCATAAGGAGTCGTCTCCTGAATTCCCTAGTTTACCGACCAATTTTACACCAACACATGGGAGAAAGTGGGAATTAATCCTTCGATTACATGAAAAGAAAATAAATTAAAAAAAAAATATTAGATCTAGCGACGGTGTTCCCGAGTGGAGCCAATCGTTTCTAGCTCGTTCCCAGTGTTGACTCCGTGTGCCTTAGCCCCTATAGACTTAACTAGAATATAACTTATACTACTCTTCTATCTTTAATGCTATTGAATGTTATGTTGAAACAAGAATGCTAAAAACCAGAAAGCTTCTTTAGAGAATCAACACGTGTTTATTCATTTTGCCTTTAACACACTTAGCTTTTTAGCCCCGGAGGCTGTTGACTTTTTGAACAATGTTTAGCAGGTCATGCATAGTAATTTATCGGCCCCTAAGAACCAAAACATTGTTTTTAGTTGAATTAGGTTTGCTATCCAAAAGGGGGGTTGCAACTCAGCTTGTTGTATGTTTACCTGCCACCTCATTGTAATCGTTTGGTGTTAGCATTGTTAGGAACAAAGTGGCGCAGTGGAATAACCGAGTAACAACGAATACACAATAATAAAAGAAAAAATATAAAGAAACACGAACACAAGTATTTATAGTGGTTCGGTAGGCCTAAGTCCACTCTTTGCAACTAGGGATCTCATTATTAATTCAATGCACTATTAAAAATTACATAGATATGGTATTTATACAGACAAATCTAGGGTTTTAGGCTTGGTGAACAAGAAAACCAACTCAGTCTTCTAAGTTCTAAACATCCAAATAATCAAGTCTAATACAAATGATCAAAAGGACTTCACAATGCCCAATAATGTAATGCCCCGTTCCCTGTGTCTCATATCTGACGTTGGATTTACTCATAAACGCAGTTCTAAATATCAGAGTTAATTAAAACTTTTGCGGAATAATAATATTAGTCAACCATTCATTACAAACGTTCGTAACTTGTCTTTTAAAACATAATCATAAACGATAATATCAAAACATCATGACAAATCTTCAGATGCCAGCCTCTTCTGCCATGTGTCCTGCTCAAACTAGCTGTCTCAATCCGTTAACATGCGTGCATACTAAAAGTCAGTTACGATGACTGAGTTCTAGTTAATCAGACAACATACAATACATCCACATACTTACATATGCACCCGAATGTACATACCTTCATATTTACTTACATACTTACATACATACAAACTTTCATTCTTTCTTTCATACTTACATGCATACTTTCATTCATACATATACGTTTTAAAGAGCATTCCCTATAACCTTCGCCGATATTATTAGGGTCGGTTCCCTACATTCGCCGATGTTATTAGGGTCGGTTCCCTACATTCGATGATATTATTAGGGTCAGTTCCCTACATTCGCCGACATTATTAGGGTTGGTTCCCTTTTCTAACAATGCCTTCCATACGTTTCTATACATTCATAATTATAACTTTCGTACATTCATACATAACTTATACATCATATATAAGTCAACCATATCTTTAAATCATCCCTTGACAGTACATGCAACATCTGAAGATCGTTCACGTACTATCAATAATACATACATACATCATTCATACATCATATATCAATCATATGTTTAACTACCTCCTGACGGTACATGCAATATCCGAAGATCGTTCACGCACCGTCAAGCAATCATCATACATAAATCGTACCAAGCATACACTTACCACTAAAGGTAAGTGTATTAACTATCACATCGAGTATGCACACAGCCCCGAAAACATAACAAGGAAGTGGGGCTAGAAACTCACCTGAACGCGATTACGTTCAACGGTTATAGTTAATCATTTCCTGAGCTGAACACGACTAACTGTATACTTATACATATATTAAATACGGCTCTAGCTCTTCTTATCATCTACTTAATTGATCTCATATATCTAAGCTGGTTTTACTTCATTGGATCATTACCGATTAGTTAATCGTTACCCGATAACCTTTAAAGGTATCTTTCATATATTATCAAAGTCCAAGGGTTATTGTGTAATTATTTCATTCTTTACTAAGTCCAGGGACTATTCTTGTCATTCCTGTAAACTTAGTTCGTTATCCAGTTATCTGATTTGTTATTCAGTTCTTTAACGAATTAGAATTCTACGGAGTTCTGATTCGTTATAGCATAATGAATCACCACTTATGGACCATCTTAACGAATTGAACTTTATAGCGAAGTGGTCTTTCATAGCGAACTGGCAATCATAGCGAATTGCCTGTTAATAGAATCAGCCTAACGAACGAGGGTTCTTCCTTAACGAACCACATAACGAATTGAAGCTACTTCGTTATTCTCCCGTAACGAATTAGGGTTAGGTTTTGTCGGAGAATTTCAGAAAAATTCTCTGACATCCTTAAATACCGGCACCGCCTTTCCGACGCCGTCGTGCCGGAAAACCGGGCGGTGGCTGGAAAAACGTGGTTTACCCCATTTTGCAACGTTTTTCACCGTTTTTTGCCCCGTTCGATCCAGATCTGAGCTAGGGTGATCCCTAAGCTCATCTTAGGCTCGGTTTATACCCGATCCCACCCAGATCTCATGACTTAAACGGTTTAACGGTGTCAGTTCGTCGTTTTGTGACCATATCTAACGGGTTTAAGCTCATACAACATCATACTATCATTATCTTAAATCAGGATCGGTTTTCTATCTTGGATCAGCTAGAGAAAGGAGAGAAATTAGAGAGAGATCTTAAGTGTGTGTTTTGATGGTGTATGGAATAGGTGTGAAACGAAATTAAATGGGTGATTAAAAGTTTATATATTTATGGATCATGGGCTTAAGCCTATGGTCTTTCCTTCTTTCCTTCATAACCCAAGTCCATAACCCATATCCATTTACCCAACACTAGCCTGACTCATAATAACTCGTATGTTCATTTATTAACCGAAACTAGATAACGGGATGTTACAAGTCTTCCCTCCTTAAAGAGGTTTCGTCCCCGAAACCTAACTATTGCATGAACAAATTTGGATAAAATTTGCGCATCTCTTCTTCGACTTCCCTGTAGCATCTGATCCCTTGCAATGATTCCATATCACTTTCACTAACGGTATAACCTTGTGACGGAGTTGCTTTTCCTTGCGATCAACTATCTCGATTGGTTGCTCAACGTAGTTCAACTGTTCATCAACCTCAATCTCCACTAATGGCACGTGTGACATGTCATCAGCCAGACATTTTCTCAGATGAGAAACATGGAAGGTCGAATGAATTCCTTCTAACTCTTCGGGCAAATCCAGTTTATAAGCCACTTCACCTACACGATCAATAATCTTAAACGGTCCAATGTACCTCGGACTCAACTTCCCTCTCTTCCTGAAACAGATAATTCCTTTCCAAGGCGAGACCTTGAGCATCACATTGTCACCAACGTTAAACTCAATTGGTCGTCGCCGCTTTCATCCTTGCCATGATCTGATCGAACTTTGAAGAATCTAAGCTTCCCATCTCTTTCTGACCAATCTCTCCCCAACATACTGGGGTTCTACATCGTCTACCGTAAAGCATCTCAAACGGGGGCATACCAATACTTGAATGGTAGCTGTTGTTTTAAAAGAACTCTGCTAGATGCAAATGGTCATCCCAACTTCCTCCAAAGTCTAACACACAAGCACATAGCATATCCTCAAGGTTTTGGATCTTCCTTTCAGACTGTCCATCTGTTTGAGGATGATACGTCGTACTGATGTTCAATCTCGTTCCCATAGCTTCAGGAAACTTCTTCCAGAATCTCGAAGTAAACCGAGTATCTCTATCAGACGCGATCGATAACAGTACCCCATGCGTAGATACAACCTCTTTGATGAACAAAATTGCTAACGTTTCTGACGAGATAGCCTCACGTATGGGCAGAAAGTGAGCACTTTTGGTCAAACGGTCCACAATCACCCAGATGGTATCATGATGCTTAGCTGTACGAGGTAGCGTAGTTATGAAATCCATGGTGATGTGTTCCCATTTCCGTTCTGGTATCTCCAATGGTTTCATCTTTCCATAAGGCTTCTGATGTTCTACTTTGACTTGTAAACAAGTTAAGCACCTACTGACATCTACTACATCATTTTTCACTCCTGGCCACCAGTAATCTCTTTTCAAATCCTGGTACATCTTAGTAGTTCATGGATGAATTGAATAGCTTGACTTATGAGCTTCATCTAAAATTTGACTTCTAAGACCTCCATGGTGTGGAATCCACATAAGTTCAAACCTGGTCTTAACACCATGCGTGTTTTCCATCAACTCGCTCTGTTTACCGAAGATTCTTTCCTTCTTCACTATCCCTTCATCTACCAGCACCTCTGTTTGCACTTTGACGATTTCTTCAAAAAGACTTGAATTCATGATCAACTAGTACGACTTTACTGTTGCAATGACCTCCTCGTTCTTACGGATTAGCGCATCGGCGACCACATTAGCTTTACCAGGGTAGTACTTAATGTCGCAGTCGTAATCCTTTATTAGTTCTAACCATCTTCTCTGCCTCATGTTCAGCTCTTTCTGTTCGAAGAAGTACTTTAAGCTTTTGTGATATGTGTAAACGGTACACTTAGTACCATATAGATAGTGTCTCCATATCTTAAGAGCGTGCACTATTGCTGCTAGCTCTAAATCATGCGTCGGATAAGTACTCTCATGAACTTTCAACTGTCTAGACGCGTAAGCTATCACTCTTCCTTGTTGCATCAACACGCAACCTAACCCATGATGCGAAGCATCAGTACAAACAACCAAATCCTCGTCACCGTCGGGTAAATCAAGGATTGGAGCTTACATGAGTCTCTTCTTTAACTCCTGAAAAGCCTCTTCTTGAAACTTACCCCAACTGAATACTATCGACTTTCGGGTCATACCGATCAACGGTGCGGCTATATTGGAGAAACCTTCGATGAATCTCCTATAGTAGCCAGCTAACCCTAGGAAGCTTCGTATATCAGTCGGATTCTGCGGGGTCTTCCAATTTGTTATCGCCTCAATCTTAGCTGGGTCCACGGTATCCCTTCAGGATTGATCACGTGACCTAGGAATTGCATTTCTCACAACCAGAACGCGCATTTCGAAAACTTAGCATACAACTTCTCTTTCTTCAAAGTCTCCAATACTTCTCTCATATGCTCGGCATGATCAGACTCACTTTTGGAATAAATCAATATATCATCGATGAAGACGATAACTGACTTATCCAACATCGGCCGACACACCCTATTCATCATATCCATAAATGTTGCAGGAGCATTTGTTAGGCCGAATGACATCACGAGGAACTCGTAGTGTCCATACCGCGTCCAAAACGCTGTTTTAGGGGTGTCTGCCTCTTTCACCTTCAATTGATGATACCCTGATCTAAGATCTATTCGTGAGAACTAGGGCTGTAAACGAACCGAACGAACACGAACAAGGAGTTGTTCGTGTTCGTTCGTTAAGGAAACAATGTGTTCACGAACGGTTCACGAACACTTACCGAACCAGCTTTTATGTTCGTGTTCGTTCATTAAGGAAATTAATGTGTACACGAACGGTTCACGAACACAAATAAAATTGGCAGATCCTAGAGATTGAGACTGATTTATTCATCAATGTGAATAATGAAAGCATGTAAATGAATTGAGCGAACACGAACAAGGGCATGTTCGTGTTCGTTCATTTAACTTTAAATGAACACGAACACTTAATCGAACAAATATTTATGTTCATGTTCGATTATTTAAAAATGGACATTTGTGTTCGTTTAAACTCTATACGAATATAACTGAACAAAGATAAATGAACATATATGAACACAAACAAACGTAAATGAAAACACTTAAATGAACACAAATTAACAAACATAAAACTTTAAGTAGATGACTCATCCAAATAATATTTAATTATTTTTTATTAACACATAAACAAACTTAAATAAACAGACAGGAACGAACATAAATAAATGAACGTTCATGAACATAAATGAACGAACGGAACATGTGTTCATGTTCGTTTGTTTAATTAAACGAACACAAACTTTTTGTTCATGTTCATTCATTTATTAAATAAACGAACTTCCCGCCGAACAATTCACGAACAGTTCACCGAACGTTCGGTTCATTTACAGGCCTAGTGAGAACCAACTTGAACCTTGCAGTTGGTCAAACAGATCATCAATCCTTGGCAAAGGATATCTATTCTTTACAGTAAGCTTATTCAATTCGCGATAGTCTATGCACATTCTCATACTTCCATCCTTTTTCTTCATGAACAACACTGGTGCGCCCCAAGGGGAAACACTTGGTCCTATGAAACCTTTTTCGAGGAGTTCTTGCAGTTGGGACATCAATTCTTTCATCTCGGATGGCGCTAGATGGTAAGGTGCTTTCGCGACGGGCTGGGCTCCTGGTACTAAATCTATCTGGAATTATATTTCTCGCCCTGGTGGCAACCCCGGAAGATCCTCAGGAAATACTTCTGGGTAGTCGCACACGATGGGAACATCTTTCATTTCTTTCTTCTCAGCCGTAGCTTTGACAACATATGCCAGGTAGGCACTACACCCTCGTCGTAATAACCCTTCAGCCTTTATCATCGAAATGACGTTAAGCCCTGAATTTTTCTTATCACCGTAAACCGTCACCGAACTACCATCCAGGGAGTTTAGCTTTATTATCCTACTCTTACACACTATCTGAGCTTCGTAATCAGACAACCAATCCATTCCCAAAACCACATCGAACCCTCCTAAGGTCATAACATACAAAGTAACAGGGAACTCATGTCCCTCTAATTCTATCTTACAGTCCTTAACCATTTTCATTATTTTCACCGAGGTATCACTAGCGGTTTCTACTATAAAGGTTTCAGACACTCGGCAACATTTCATTCTAGCTAGTTTACTAAATGTCGTAGCTACAAAATTATTATCCGCACCCGAGTCAAATAATACAGAAGCGGAATTACCCTTTACTAAGAACGTACAGGTCACAACATCAGGAATCTGTCTGGCCTGTTCTTGAGTCAGCATATAGGCCCTCGTCCTTGGTCTCCCTTGTTCAGCATCTTTCTTCTCACTCCCTCCAGCTTCACCACTCGTACAAGTCCTCACCAAGTGACCTGTCTGTTCGCACTTATAACATGCGGGCTTTGCATGGCAATCTTGAGCAAAGTGCCCCATCTTACCACATTTGTAACATGCGTTTGACCCTTATCTACATTCCCCACCATGGTACTTCCCACACTTACGACACACATCAGACCCAGTGCCCCACTTGCACTCTCCAGCGTGCATCTTTTCGCACGTCCTACATGACCTCTTCTCCCACACTCTCGGCTGCTTGTTCTTAGGGTTCCACATCTGAGTACCAGGTCGTTTAGCAGGAGCGACCCACTCTTATCCTTCTTCTCTTCCGCCACCACGTCATCCGCCTACAAGAAATCGTAAACCATTTCTGCGAGCCCTACAGCAGAATCAAAAGTACCTGGTCTACCAGCCTTGACCAAGACACGAACTTTCTGTGGTAGTCCCCTAAGGTAACACTTGATCCGCTTGGCTTTAGTGTTCACCGTGTCTGGCACCAACCAAGACAGGCGGTTAAATTCGGGGGTGTATTCGCGGTGTGTCATATCACCCACCTTTAGGCTCAAGAACTTAATTTCAACCCTCTCAATCTCTGCATCAGCACAAAAAATCTTCATTACCAACTCCTTCAGATCATCCCACCGCATAGCTTTGATCTCCTCCTGGGTCTTCCTCTTTTCAACAGTTTCCCACGAGTACATGGCTTCATCAAGAAATGATTGGGTGGCATAACCCACAGCTTGGTCGGGACGGCACTCGCTAATGCGGATAACCTTGTCCATAGTAGTTATCCATTGGACAGTAGCGATTGCGTCCCCCAAACCAGTCAACTTCGGCGGGTCGCAACCTTTAAATGACTTGTAGTTGCACCCACCTCGGCCTCTTTTCCCGTCATAAACCTTCACCGACTTAACCACACTTGATTCCTCCTTCTCCTTCTCATCATCCTTCTTACGCTTTTCCCCCGACTTCTCAGCAGTCTTTGCATGACTTCCAGCGGACTTTTCAGGATTCCAATTCTTCGTAGCAGCTGCTACCGCCTGAGCGATGGCAGCTTGAACAGCAGGGTCAAGTTGATACCCTTCGTTGTTACTCGGATTTCCACCGGCTGCACTTCCTTCTCCCTCAGCGTTAGTAGCTGATTCTACAAACGGTTCTCGGACAACGCATGGCCTACCACGACGTCCCGTACGTCCTCCTCTTCTAGCAACTTTCTTAGTTCCAGCCATCGTATTCTATAAGGAAACACAAACGTCATCACTTAAGGAACCATTTAGTATAGGGATAGTAAGGCTAACAGGTGATAACAGTGGCCAGCTGTGATTAGCTGCTCACGTTACTTTCCGTGTCCTATACACTTCCTCTTATGAGTTTATTTGTGTTAATTCTACTTCTAACAGTTAGACCATCAAACAGTTCATATCATCACATACTCTTATCCCTAGCAATTAAGCTAGCATTCATACATTCTTTATTTAGCTATTACGCAAACATTCATTCATCATTCTACTTTACATGTGAATTTAATCACATGCTTTACCTTTACTTAGCTTGCTTGAGTGACACATGGCATTCTCGTACTGGCATCTTCTTTCTTTTCTTACTGAAATCTCATTATCTGTTCGAGTTTAAGCATGTAGGATGCTTAAATCTCTCGAACTTTGCTCTGATACCAACTTATAAGGCCCCGTTCCCGGTGCCTCACATCTGACGTTGGATTTAATAAACGCAATTCTAAATATCAGAGTTAATTAAAACTTTCGCGGAATAATAATATAGTCAACCATTCAATACAAACATTCGTAACTTGTCTTTTAAAACATAATCATAAACGATAATATCAAAACATCATGACAAATCTTCAGATGCCAGCCTCTTCAATCTTGCCATGTGTCCTGCTCAAACTAGCTGTCTCAATCTGTTAACCTGCGTGCATACTAAAAGTCAGCTACGCAGAGTGAGTTCTAGTTAATCAGAAAACATACTATACATCCACATACTTACATATGCACCCGAAGGTACATACCTTCATATTTACTTACATACATACGTACTCTCATTCTTTCTTTCATACTTACATGCATACTTTCATTCATACATATACGTTTTAAAGAGCATTCCGCGCTATAACCTTCGCCGATATTATTAGGGTCGGTTCCCTACATTCTCCGATATTATTAGGGTCGGTTCCCTACATTCGCCGACATTATTAGGGTCGGTTTCCTTTTCTAACTATGCCTTCCATACGTTTCTATACATTCATAATTATAACTTCCGTACATTCATACATCAGTTATACAATTTATATATGTTAACCATATCTTTAAACCATCCCTTGACAGTACATGCAACATCTGAAGATCGTTCACGTACTATCAATAATACATACATAACATACATACATCATTCATACATCATATATCAATCATATCTTTAACCACCTCCTGACGATACATACAATATCCGAAGATCGTTCATGTACCGTCAAGCAATCATCATACATAAATCGTACCAAGCATATACTTACCACTTAAAGTAAGTGTATTAACTATCATATCGAGTATGCACACAGCCCCAAAAACATAACAAGGAAGTGGGGCTAGAAACTCAACTGAACGCGATTATGTTCACCGGTTATAGTTAATCCTTTCCTGAGCTGAGCACGACTACTTAATTGATCTCATATATCTAAGCCGGTTTTACTTCATTGGATCATTACCGATTAGTTAATCTTTACCCGATAACCTTTAAAGGTATCTTTCATATATTATCAAAGTCCAAGAGTTATTGTGTAATTATTTCATTCTTTACTAAGTCCAGGAACTGTTCTTGTCATTCTTGTAAACTTAGTTCGTTATCCAGTTATCTGATTCGTTATTCAGTTCTTTAACGAATTAGAATTATATGGAGTTTTGATTCGTTATATCATAACGAATCACCACTTATGGACCATCTTAACGAATTGAACTTTATAGCGAAGTGGTTTTTCATAGAGAAATGGCAATCATAGCGAATTGCTCAACTAGTTCGTTATTCTTCCTTAACGAACTAGCCTAACGAACGAGGGTTCTTTCGTAACGAACCATATAACGAATTGAAGTTCTTTCGTTATTCTCCCGTAACGAATTAGGGTTAGACTCTGTCAGAGAATGTCAGCAACATTCTCTGACATCCTTAAATACCCGCGCCGCCTTTCCGGCGCCGCCATGTCGGAAAACCAGGCTGTGGCCGGAAAAACGCGGTTTACCCCATTTTGCACCGTTTTTCACAATTTTTCGCTCCGTTCGATCCAGATCTGAGCTAGGGTGATCCCTAAGCTCATCTTAGGCCCGGTTTATACCCTATCCCACCCAGATCTCATGACTTAAACGGTTTAACGGTGTCGGTTCGTCGTTTCGTGACCATATCTAACGGGTTTAAGGTCATACAACGTCATACTATCATTACCATGAATCGGGATCGGTTTTCTATCTTGGATCGGCTAGAGAAAGGAGAGAAATTAGAGAGAGAGAGCTTAAGTGTTTGTTTTGATGGTGTATGTAATAGGTGTGAAATGAAATTAAATGGGTGATTAAAGGTTTATATATTTATGGATCATGGGCTTAAGCCCATGGTCTTTCCTTCTTTCCTTCATAACACAAGTCCATAACCCATATCCATTTACCCAACACTAGCCTGACTCATAATAACTCGTATTTTCATTTATTAACCGAAACTAGAAAAAGGGATGTTACAAATAATTTCCCACTTGAAGGCCTTACGATTATCACCAATTCCGCCAACAAACACATAGCAATCCATGTCTTCAGTAATCCGTATACTTTAATCACGCAGGATCAAAAGTATTTGATGTCCAGCTCTTGAACAAACCAAACTTTAAACCCACCCATGTATCCACCTAGTTGTATCGGCCCTATCATCAGCAACCTGAAAGGCTCGTTGAAACCCCATAGGGCTTCAACTAGGTCTCAAAATACCTCGTCTTCAATCCTTAATCCCAACTTATTCCCATAGACTTGCACCATCAGATACAGGGATTCTCAGAGGAACACTCCCCACTAGCAGAAATTTCAAACGAGAGAATTCATTTGAAAACTTGGTGTTCAGAACCCAACGTTGATTTCCAGATGGTATCGAACACATTCCGTGCTCCCACTACTAAAATTTCCCGTACACATTCAAACCCCTAAATACGCTCAAGTAGATTATTGAAGTCCAGAGTCCTTTCCTGCAAACTGAACTCGTTCAACGGTCGAATCGGCGAGCCCGTTTAACATTCGTCTTAACAAGGGTGGCGAGCTCCCCAAATGAAACAGGTATTTTGTACAACGAATCCTTCTTAAAACCCCTAGCAATAATGAGATTTACCTTAACCACCCTCCACTTTCCACCACTAAACTTAAAATCTAAACCTGATCATCCAACTGCCCAACAGAGATTAACTTCGTTTCAAGCCTTAGAATGATCTTGGCGTTACACAAAGTCCCAAGTAGTGCCCAAAGTAGTTACCAGGTGAAGATCACCCACGCCAGTCACATCTAGAATTTCACTATCTCCTAGCCTAGCTTTGCCAAATCGCCTTCTTAACATTATGCATGCCATCATTGCTATGGTTAGCATGGAATGATATACCAGAATCCATGACCCGAAGTCTATGTTATTTTCCCCAAAGAAATTAAAGCTTCATCCTCAAAAACATCATCAAAGGCATTCCTAGCAGTGTTCAACTTTTTATCAGCGTCCTTATTTGGTTCTTGACTCCTAAAATGCCCGTTCTTGTTGTAGTCCCAACAACACACACTCGACCGAACCTTAGATTGTCTCATATCCCGACCTTTGCTCCTCCTACTATTTCGGCTATTATCCATTTCCTTGCCACCTTGTAACGTCTCATAAGATGAACCCCTTTTAACACTCCTCCGGCTAAGATCTTCAGCCAGTACCAAGTCCCGGATACCCTCAATGTCATGTCGCTAGTTCCCATTGAGCTAATAATTACAGCAGTCACTATCCCGGACCAGCTATGAGGGAATGAAGATAACAATAGTAAAGCTTTGGTCTCGTCATCAAATTTCATTCCCACATATTCAAGTATGGACATAATGGAATTAAGATTGTTGCTCGGTCACATAAGTTCCCCCACTCATCCTCATCGTGAACAGCTCCCTCATCAAGAACACTTTGTTAGCTACAGACAACTTTTGATACATGTTCGACAAAGCCAACATTATACCATGAGCACTGGTTTCAGACCACATGATGTTAAGTGCAACGCTACTCGTCAACAATAATGTAATAACACTTCTATCTTTCTTGTCATTGGCATTCCACGTAGCTTCTTCATATTTATCCATTTTCTTAGGGTTTTCATCAAGTATCGTATCCAAATCATTTTGACCTAGTAACGCACCCAACTGCATTTTCCACCAACTATAATCCAAGCCTTTAAAATTTTCGATCACGAATTTTGCATCTTCATCCATAACGACAAATAGCAACAGATCAAAGTAACTTGGTTCCAAGTAGATAAACTACCCGTTGAAAAACTCTAACATAATCTCCAACCCTAACCCGTAAGCCAGTCGAACAAGAAACCTAATCTACCAAACACTTAAACTCTGTGATTGAACAGAAACCGACGGTTAGACATCTAATTTCAAACAACCTTTATTCAATATCACAACGGTTCAAAGAATCAGCTTCAATGGTACTTGCAAACTTTTCAATCGATCCAACCACCCAATTTAAGAATCTTAACACCAAAAACTAGACTACTTAAAAATTTCAAGCAGATTCAAAAATTACATCAGTAATTGATGGCGGCTGAATAGAAGAAAAACGTAGTAGTAGTCGGCGACAAACAAAGATTCAAGACAATGGTGGGTTTGAGAAACATGCAACTACTTTTCTTCTGATTGAACAAGAAGAGAAGCGGCAATTTAGGTACTTGGAACTATCGTTGCATAACAGAGTCGTAAACTCCTTTAAATAATTCTTTGGTGACAAGAAATCAAACCACAAGAATAAATTATAAAAGGCACCGGATATGCTTTTCTTCTTTTATTGTTCGTTTCCTTGGCAGACTCCAACAAATCATGAAAACAATAAATAAACCTATTGTTTTATAACAAGCCTACTAGCAAGAAGATGAAAGAGAACTAGGGAAAGAATAAGTTTATATTATTAATTGGTGTGTCATACAATGAAATACCAATAGATATTTATAAGAGGGGGAAAACTTAAGCAACAAGCTAATCTATATTTAGTAGTTGATAATCATAATAATAAACATAATAATATCTATATTCATAATACTCCCCCTTGATTATCAACTTCATACGCTTTATGTTGCCTCATTAAAAACCTTTCCAGGAAAACCTAGTGGGACAAAACCTTAGCTAAGGGAAAAAGAGTGCAGCGCATATTTCTCCCCCTGATGAGAATCAGTTAAGCTCCTTGAGTCGACGCATCCCGATCCCATGAACTAGTTTCTTAAATGTTGATGTCGGGAGTGATTTGGTAAACAAATATGCTAAATTGTCACTGGAACGAACTTGTTGGACGATAACATCTCCACTCTATTGCAAATCATGTGTGAAAAAGAACTTTGGCGAAATATGCTTGGTTTTGTCACCTTTGATATAGCCCTCCTTAAGTTGAGCATTGCATGTTGCGTTATCTTCGTGTAAAACGGTTGGCCCCTCTTCTTCGGAAGAAATACCACAAGATCCACGAATATATTGTATTACCTTCCTTAACCAAAAACATTCACGACTAGCTTCATAGATTGCTATTATTTCCGCGTGATTAGATGAAGTAGCGGTGATTGTCTGCTTTACTGAACGCCAGGAAATTGCAGTACCTCCATATGTGAACAAATATCCAGTTTGAGATCGACCTGTCTGAGGATCAGAAAAATAACCTGCATCTGCAAAACCAACCAAACTTGTTTTCTATTGGTTAGTGAAATACAAACCCATATCTTTTGTACCTTGGATATATCGAAATATTTGTTTGACCCCATTCCAATGTCTTCTAGTCGGGCATGAGCTATATCTTGCCAATAAGTTTAAAGAAAATGATATATCCGGTCGTGTATGGCTAGCAAGAAACATTAGTGCACCAATTGCACTTAGATATGGTACTTCTGGACCAAGAATTTCTTCTCCATCTCCCGGAGGTCGGAATGGGTCTTTCTCAACATCCAGTGCCCTTACGACCATCGGAGTACTTAATGGGTGCGATTTCTCCATATAAAATCTTTTGAGTAATTTTTCAGTGTAATTTTCTTGGTACACAAGGATTCCATCTTTAAGATGTTCAATTTGTAACCCAAGACAAAACTTTGTCTTTCCAAGATCTTTCATTTCAAATTCCTGTTTCAAGTACTCAATCGCCTTTTGGAGCTCCCCAGGAGTTCCAATTATATTAAAGTCATCAACATATACAGCAATTATGACATATCCAGATTCTGAGCTCTTTATAAAAATACATGGACATACAGAATCACTTGTATATCCTTCTTTCAACAAATATTCACTAAGGCGATTATACCACATACGTCAAGATTGCTTTAGCCCATATAAAGATCTGTTTAACTTAATTGATAGATGTTCTCGATAACTAGATTTATATGATGTTGGTAATTTGAATCCTTCCGGAAGTTTCATGTAAATATCAGTATCAAGTGAGCCATAGAGGTAGGCTGTCACAACATCCATTAGACGCACATCAATCCCTTCTTGTATTACCAGACTAATAAGATAACGAGACGTCGTCGCGTCCATCACCGGAGAATATGTCTCCTCATAATCAATTCCAGGTCTTTGAGTAAATCCTTGTGCTACCGATCGTGCCTTATATCGTGTAATCTCATTTTTCTCATTACATTTTCGCACAAAGACCCATTTATATCCAACGGGCTTTACACCTTCGGGTGTATGGACTACAGGTCCAAAAACTTCTCGTTTTGCAAGGGAATTTAATTCTGTCTCAATTGTGTCTTTCCATTTTGGCCAATCATTTCTATTTTTACATTCATTGACAGATTTTGGTTCTTGATCCTCATTGTTTTCCATTACTTCTAGCGCTACATTGTATGAAAAATTGTCATCGACGTCGACTATATTTCAATTCCATACCTTTCTAGCCATAATATAATTTATTGAGATCTCTTCATTTTCAGGTACATGAGGTTCTTCTGGAACCATTATGTCTAGTGTCTCTTCAAGAGACTCCTTTTCGGGCATTGCAGTTACCTTGACAAGGCCATCATCTTCATTACTTGCTCCCTTTTTCTTTCGAGGATTTTGATCTTTAGAACCGATTGGTCTACCACGCTTCAAGCGTGCATTAGACTCGTTACCAATACGTGGCTGTCCATCAAGGACACCAATTTTTATTGGAGCATTAACAGCTGGTATATGTGACCTGGTCACTCTCTTTGGGTCAGTAAATGCGTCTGGTAATTGATTTGCTAATTCTTGTAAACGAATTATCCTTTGAACTTCTGTTTCACATTGTTTAGTTTGAGGATCAAGATGAGATAATGATAATTCATTCCAAATTATATTATTTTCCAGCTGTTTTTCATCTCCCGCTAATGTTGGAAAGGTTGTTTCATCAAAATGACAATCACCAAATCGAGCCCGTAAATAAATCTCCTGTTCATGGCTCTAAATACTTAATGATAGATGGTGATTCATACCCAACATATATTCCTAAACTCCTTTGAGGTCCCATCTTTGTGCGTTGTGGTGGAGCGATTGGAATATATACGGCACAACCAAAAATCCTTAGATGGGAAATATTTAGTTCCTGACCAAAAACCAATTTTAATGGGGATGAAGTATGATAACTCGTTGGTCTGATGCGAATTTGTGTTGCTGCATGTAAAATCGCATGCCCCCCAAGAAGTAACTGGTAGTTTTGATTTCATAATCATCGGTCTTGCAACCATTTGAAGTCGCTTGATAAGCGATTCGGAAAGTCCATTTTGTGTATGTACATGAGGTATAGGGTGCTCTACACTTATCCCAATAGACATGCAATAATCATTAAATGATTGAGATGTAAACTCACCAGCATTATCTAATCGAATTTTCTTAATGGGGTGATCTGGGAAATGTGCTCTTAGTCTTATCAACTGAGCAAGTAGTCGTGCAAATGCCATATTATGACTTGATAGTAAACACACATGTGACTATCTAATTGATGCATCAATTAGCACCATAAAATATCTAAATGGTCCACTAGGAGGGTGTATGGGATATATCCCCGTGTATTCTTTCCAAGAAAGTAAGGGATTCGGTCCCCACCTTAATTGGTGATAGACGAGTAATCAACTTCCCTTTTGAGCATGCAACACATGTAATTTCCTTACTCTGAAGAACCCTTTGGTTCTTTAAAGGGTGCCCACATGAATCTTCTATAATTTTTTGCATCGTTATTGAACCAGGATGGCCTAACCGGTCATGCCAAACCATAAAATTTTCTTTGTCCATAAACTTTTTTGTTTATGACCATATTAGATTCAATTGCAAAAATTTTAGTGCAATACAAACCGGAGGCAAGTGCGGGTAGCTTTTCTAATACATGTTTTTTACCCGATTTCATACTTGTGATTTGAAGGTACTCATTATGCCCTTCACTTATTGTCTCAACATGATATCCATTTAGATGAATATCTTTAATGCTTATTAGATTTCTTTGAGACAATGGTGAAAATAAAGCATTGTTAAATTTAAATTGTGTTCCACCAGGTAACACAATACAAGCTTCTCCAAAACCTTCAATTAATTTGTACTACCAGATATAGTACTAACACTAGCCTCTTTTATAACTAAATTAGAAAAATAGTTCCTTTTCTTGAGAATTGTATGTGTAGTTACACTATCTATTAAACATGTATCTTCGCCATTAATAGGGTGTTACATTTAAGATTCTTCAAGCATAAAAAAATCCCAAAACATAATGTCTAGTGTGCTTCAAAACAAAACATAATCTCAAACATAAAGTCTAAAAGAAACATCAAGCAAATAACATAACTTAAACCAAATCATTCATATGTAAAAAAAATTGGAAGCATCCAACTAGGTTGTATCAGCCAAAATATCACCAGAATCCAAATTAATTCGATCAGCAAGGAGATCATCATAATCTAATTTAGTTGCATCATTAGTAAAATTACCAACATCCATGTGAGTATCTTCATTTCTTTTTGACCACCATGTGACCACCGGAGATATCAACACTTCCATCATCATATGTGAAATGTGTCTCAATTTCTTTTCCTTTGCCTCTGATGGATTGTTGGTAAAGCTCCACGAAGTGTTTGGGTGTTCACCATGCACGAGCCCGATGGTTATAACTTCCACACCTATGACATGCATTTGGTGTAGTTTCGCTTTTCTTTTTACCCTTTTCATCATTAGATTTCTTTTCATTACCATGCCACTTTTGGTGGGCTTTTGGGTTTCTAAACTGAACACCATGATGATTCCCCCGGTTATATCCACGTCCACGACCATGACCATGACCATGACCACGACCACGTTGGTAATCACGACCATGAACGCGTCCACGATTTCCACTTTGGTCATTATATGTTGCCACATTCGCTTCTGGGAATGGGGCTGTACCAACTGGACGGGTCTCATGATTTTTCATGAGAAGCTCATTGTTTTGCTCGGCCATAAGCAAACAAGATATAAGCTCAGAATACTTGGTGAAACCCCTTTCACGATATTGTTGCTGCAGCAACATATTTGAAGCATGAAAGGTGGAGAATGTTTTTTCCAACATCTCTTTATTAGTAATGTTTTCACCACACAGAATCAGTTGTGACGTGATTCTAAACATTGCCGAGTTATACTCGGTTATAGACTAAAAGTCTTGCAATCCTAAGTGAATCCACTCGTAACGAGCTCTCGATAATATTACCGTTTTCTGGTGGTCATACCTTTCTTTCAAATTTGTCCAAAGGACAAGTGGATCCTTAATAGTTAGGTATTCAGTTTTCAAAGCCTCATGGATATGATGGCGTAAGAAAATCATGGCTTTTGCCTTATCTTAGATAGTTGATTTATTTCCTTGTTTAATTGTATCACCAAGATTATTAGCATCCAAGTGAATTTCAACATCCAATACCCATGACAAATATTTTTTTCCGGTAATGTCAAGAGCTAAAAACTCAAGCTTTGCATGATTTGTCATAGTGAACTATATAATAGCAATACAATTGAGTTAATACTATGAAAATAAGACAACACAAATACTTGTATAATAGATACTATTTTTAGGTGATGTATGTTAATGAATTCAATCTTGTCATAAATTAGATTTCATAAACTGTGAATATAATTTAGTTTTTAATAGAATGAAATTTGAGACATAGTATGCAATAACAAGGTACGAGGAAAAAATATTTGATGCAAATTCGATGGCTTGATTTCCTTAAAACAACGATTTATATATCTTTGTTAATATTATAAAATTTATATGTATTCATCATTTAGAAATCAATATTAAAGAAATCAACATAGAAAGTATATTATATTTTTTACCGGAATAACTTTCATATTTATAAATTGCATATTTATTTAATAACCGAACAATAATTTTTTTCGTAAACAGACAACATGAACATATGAATTATTTTGTGATGTATAAAAGAAGAATTAAACCAATCTCTAACACACCCAATATTATATGAATTACAATATGGATTATGTTAGAAGATAGAAGCAAGAATAAATACAAGTTAATTAATGTGACATACCTTATGATGATTCAACTCCAAAAGCAATTCGTGCTGATAATGTGTTTTATAACAAGCCTACTAGCAAGAAGATGAAAGAGAATTAGGGATGGAATAAGTTTATATTATTAATTGGTGTGTCATACAATGAAATACTAATAGGTATTTATAAGAGGAGGAAGACTTAAGCAACAAGCTAATCTATATTTAGTAGTTGATAATCATAATAATAAACGTAATAATATCTATATTCATAATACCTATTTATTTCATGTTTTTTAATGATATGAAAATTATATGTGTTTTGCATCTAAAGAGAGAAAGTCATCAGAAGTTGGTTATTAATTTAATGTCCTTCTTATCAATTTTAATTCTTAAATTAATCTTCACCATTTAAATCTAAGATCAATTGATTAAATTTCTTCTCACCCTTCTTATTTTTGTTGTACTTTGTATTTTAACCTTAACATTATTACAGTTATGCATATTTTGAATTTTGATTATGTTTATATGGATACTAGTTTGTATCCTCCGTATTGCGTTGTTTGTTTTACATTATCCGTTTCTAATATATATATTTTGGTATATTTTGATTTTATTTATTGTAAGAAAATTAATAATATATTTAGGGTTTGATGATGAAATAGTTTTACAAATAAATGAGATATTAAAACTCGGTTTAAAAGGTATTTGAGTTTGGTGAAACCATTAACCCGTATTTTTTACTATAAAACTGTTTATTAATTATAAATAATATATATTTTTTTAAAATCGGATATTAATTTTTAGTATATCCTTATTTTATAGGATTCTCATATTAAATATTTGGTTAAATTCATTTTTAATTTAATGGAATATTATAACCCATTTAAGGGCTATGTGGGTTTGGTGAGACCCATACCCGTGAATTCAGGTCAAATGCATGAAAAGCCTCCATTTGCAAAAAAAAAATAAAAAATAAAACAATTTGTTGGCTTGAGATAATGTAGAGAGCAGCCAGAGAGCTTTAAATGTTTCGTTTATATATATTTAAGATTTTGGACTTGATAACAAAAAAAAAAGCATTAATATGAATTTATAATTATATTAAGGATGAAATAGTAATTTACAAGAATAA
This sequence comes from Bidens hawaiensis, assembly GCF_021521415.1. Classification (NCBI taxonomy): domain Eukaryota; kingdom Viridiplantae; phylum Streptophyta; class Magnoliopsida; order Asterales; family Asteraceae; genus Bidens; species Bidens hawaiensis. The sequence continues at coordinate 1,107,838 of NW_027491410.1, forward strand.
TTTTAATGAAATTGATAAATATGTAATATATATATATATATATATATATATATATATATATGGGATGGATCTTGCGAGAAGTGATATTACTGCGAGAAGTGAATATATAACTCCATTAATCCATAATTTTACTCTCTTTCATATGATGTTACATACATATATGTAGGTTGGTTGTATTTATGTCTTAATTACACATTCAAACCTACCTACAAACATATAAATGTACCGAGCCACATTCAAACCTATGTACCTACACACATACAAACATACATACACATATACAAACATACGTACCAACACACATACATATGCACCTACACAACGCACCTACACATAAGAAAGAGAATAAAATTAGGGATTAATAGAGTTACACCTTCACTTCTCATTGTAAAAAAACTTCTGAAATGATCCAATATATATATATATATATATAGTGAGGGTATGTAAATGATGTTTAGGGTTTGTGAAAATATGTAATAAACCACCTTGGAGGAGGCTATATGTAAGTGACCCTTGTTTTAACTCCATTGGAGTTCATTTTATATTCATTATATATGTTGAATTGCCTTTTTCACTTGCAATGTTTTAAAAATCGGTATTTTACTTGTATCGAATTAGGTTAAAGATGGTATAATCGGTTGAACCATGTTATATCGGAAGGTTCAACCGATTGAATTGTTTACCCTATTATTTTCTATAAATTTCTATAAATGTAACTTTAATCCAAAAATAACCCAAAACTAAATAACTTCATAACAAAAAATAATCCAAAAGTTAATCCATATTAAATAATGCAAAAGCACTCAATTTTTACAAAATAGTCCTAAAGTTTACATGTTTGAATGTTAATTGTTGGGTTAAAAGTAATTTTAAAAATATATAGACTGCAAATATCAAAAAATTCTCGGACTTAAAACCGGTTTGCCAGTAAAACCGGTATTTTAGACAAAAAAAAAATGCCGGTACGATGTTCTAGCAAACCGACTAAAAATACCAGACTCAAAATACCGGCCTGCTGTGCGAAATCTGGTTAACCGGTTCAACCGGACGGTTAGAACCGGTTTTTAAACACTGAGAGTATGTTCATTTCTATGTTTATATTAGAATCTAAGGACAAAATTTAGAACTACGTTTCAACTAGTATTGTTACACGCGCTTCGCGGCGCGGGTCAGGGTTGTTCATAGTCGTAACCATATATTATGTACCACGGGGAAATGGGTGGATGTTATTTTATAGTTGTATGTGTAAAGAAAATTGTCGCTATATACATAATATTTATACCTACTAAATTATAACTTTATCGAGATGGGGGTCTCATAGGAAGCAGCCTCTTTATTTCTACGGGGTAGAGGTAAGATTGTCTACATCTTACCCTCCTCAGACCCTACCATAGCTTTGCTATTGGTGGGAGTGAGATATAATGAAAACGACTAAATTATAACTTCAGCAAACAACTATATCATCATTAAAGGGCTTCTTGGTTGTTGCTGATCAAAAGAGTAATTGTCATGAATCCATATTTTGCGGGTTCGCAGAGGTGCTGATGTTCAAAATTTTCCTGTTGAAAACATAACTATGAATGTGGTGAAGTTGACATGTTTAAAGGTTAACCTTTTATCTTGTATTGTGACTTAACCATTTGTTTCTTTTTGTCATGACTTGTGAAATTGTTTCCACCTGTCCGATGTAATCTTCGCATGTTTAAATATAAAGTATTAAAGTAGTAAGCATTAGAATCACGTCTAGGTTTCCTCAAAGAAGACATTACACAATTACACTTTTAAGCCTATAATTAACAAAAGCCCGGCCATGGTTATAACTATTAAGAGGAAACAAAACCAAAGTACTATTAAAGGTTAAATAAACACATAAAAATTTTTTGTTGTTGTTTTGATTCAATGCAGCTTCAACAAACTTTGTTTCTCAGGATAAGTCATACACATGAAATACATAAGACTACCTAATAAAATAGAAATCTATACGGAAACATAATAAAGAAAGTAAACCGAAACACAAAACTCAAACTACCCTAACCTATATTAGCAAATTAAAATTCTGTAATGTAATTGTTTTCAAGTTATTTGCTGGAATTTTATACTAACTTGATGCATTAGAAGTAACCCTGAGAGTTCATATTTCAATTTATCACAACCAATGAAATCCTCTTTTAAAGATGTTTGTACAATGACACAAGGTAAGACATTTTACAACTAATAGGAACAAAGCCATAGTACCATTAAAGATTAAATACACAGTTACAGAAACCTTTTTTTGTTGTTTTGATTCAATGTGCCTTCAACAAAACCCGCGTATATATAATACGTAAGGCTACCTAATAAAACACATATTCCAGTTCACTAAAGCCGAAGTACAAATGAAAACAAAATAAAGCAAGTAAACCGAAACACATTACTCAACATACTAAAAAACAAAGTATTATAATTAAACAGTAAATAAGAACATTTGGATAAGTAATATCCTATATACACACGATATGAATACGCAAACCTGATCACCATTCTTGATCCCATAACACGCAATAAGATAGTGATGGCGAAGGAACTTGATATACTCGATGCCTAATTAGAAGAAATACCCCCATGCATACATGTGACCTGCAAACACAATAAACGTCACATATATCTTAACAGGTCGTATCAATTTTTTTCATTGCGATCAAGTGAAGAGCTACCTGATCTGTCAGATTATAAAACTTGCAGTTTTAACGGCGGTGTAAAAGAAGAGGGGTGGATCGCCGGTATGTTACTTGATTTTGGCTTCGTCTTTCCGAAACACATTTTTTTAACAGGTCCTATCATTACCCTATACAATTCCAATTTCAGATCCAACGAATTATTGCAGTCTCCTTGTCTAGGAAAACGACCAAAACAAATCAAAGAGATCAAGAGGCTTTCATATAATTCAACTTGAAACAGAGGGAATGCTGGCGCTTGAAGCTTGATTTATGAAAGTAAAAAAATTGTGGCGAAACAAACAAACAAACATGCTAAAAAGAAAATTCAAACCACAGAAATTAAATAGTAGCCAGGAAGTGCAGAGTCGTACAAAAAAGTTCATTATTTTTAGACTCCAGGACTTTCTAGTAACCCAAACAGAGCCAACATCTCCATCGTTGCTTTTGAAGGACCACCGTAACCTGTAGCAACAACCAATCAAAACGGATAATACACATGTGAAATACGTACTGCGATCAAGTAAAGAGCTACCTGATCTGCCAGATTTTAAAACTTGCAGCTGTAACGGCGGTGTAAAATAAGAAGGTTGTGTTTGACATCTTACCGACGAATTCTTCAAATTCCTTCGCACCCGAAACCGATTTAAAGCACAAATGAGTTTTGACGAAGATGGAGCTTTAGACACGTGCACAACAGTAACTCATAGCAACAACATGTTGTAACGTGACTTGAAAGACTTGTACAGTTTATGAATAGTAGTAATACGTGAGTATAAACTAATTTGCCTTTTAGTATATATAAATGTTTATTTGGATTATATTTAACCGTTTAATATGATTTTATTATTATTTTTCTAACCCGGTCCATTTTGACCAAACCACTATAAATATCAACCAAGCTTTTACACCTTTTAAAAAATTTCTTGTATTTGTCACTACTCATAAGTTGTAAAAAGACCGGTGAAGATACAACAATGTTATTTTTATGCGCGCTTTTTTAGATTTTCTTATAGAATGGATTTTGTGTGCTTTGAAAATATATGTAACATCTTACTAAACATGATTTTTGGTGTTTTTACGTCTTTCTCATAGATGGTCTAATAAATTTTTATGTTTTATTTTATTTTTATATTAAACAAAGATTGCCAGTGATTTACTCATTGTCACCAGTACAAGAATCTTAAAGTACCACATCCGTTAGCTACATATAATTAATGTACGTTTTATAAAGGGTTGAAAATAATAGCTTAAAGGATGGCATACACACAGGTTTCGGAATTCAAACACTTTGTCTACTTCTAGTAGCATCCAAGAGTAAACAGATGTATCCATACATATATGTACACAACATACATATCTAAAACGATTTATTGTTTTATCTTTTCATTTAGTTGTATCTATATATTTGCAATTTTAATAAAAGCTACAACATTTTGTCACTTGTTAATATTGTTACCTCCTCCTTGCTCTTCACCCTTTTAAATACATTTAAGAGCATTCTTAGTTCGTCTCTCATCCCTATCTTATTAATATATTAAAGTAATACAAGGTTTTCACATGATATCATTATAGGAAATTCATATAAATGCCAACTAGATGTTATGTTACATGTTTCCTACCTTAGGTATGCCAACTCATCCTTTTCATGTTATATATACTTTAACATTAAAAATCATAATAAACAATTTTAGTTTCCTCTCTCTCTCTCTCTCTCTCTCTCTCTCTCTCTCTCTCTCTCTCTCGCGTTATACATCCACACTCTGGCGACGAGCTCTCATTTTCACCTGTTTAATATTTCTTTTACTCTAAGGTTCGATGATCATGTATTATTAAATATTATTCTGATTATCCTTCATTTTAGTTTAACGACCATTGTTAATTTAATCTGTTTATCATTTACTCTATTTAGGTTTTAAATCAAAATCAAATGTTAAATGAGCATGTTGAAGTTTCTGTAATTGTTTCATCTTCTCAACAATGAATTGCTTATTTAGATGCTGATTACAATTATTCTCATAAATATGGTTGATTTAATTAGGTGGTCATTAGAATTATTGTCTTACATATTCCGGTTAAATTCATTGTTACTTCTTGCTAAACCGAAATATGCGTATTTATTTTTTAATTTAGTATATATAATTATAAAATTATTATGTAACATTAATTTAATTTTATTCATTTCTGCTTCTGGCGATCCAAGATTGTAAATTAGCAAATTGTCTCAAAGGAGTAGGACTGTTTAAGTTGCAATAACCGGACCGAACCGGGCATAAACCGACCCGACCCGAGACCGACATACTCATGAAATACATAACCGAGGGTGGACCTAGATGAGCATTTCGGGTTGGGGTATCAGTCGGGTTCGATTTTTTGGATAGGGCAGAAGACCGAGATCAAAATGTAAAAAACACTTCACAGTGGAATTCCATTCACTTACAACAAAATATTGTGTGTAGAGTAGTAGAATGTCGAAGACACTAACGATGAAGAAGACATTGGGATGAGACAGTGATGGAGAGAATTAGTGCTCCATATGAGTGGACCTTGAACGTCCATAGTGGAGCTTCATGTGAAGCGTTTTAGGCTATAACGCCGGGGGCACACCCCCCCGGCGTTTTGGCTTTTTTTTAACGTTGTAAATAAAACGCGAGGAAATGGCACACTTATCAAAAAGAGCCGTTCTATATGACCGTTGGAGAGGAATAAAAAAAATATTTATTTCTTATATATTAAACCATTTCATCCCCAATCAAAACTCATCAAACTTATAAAAAATCTCTTTCAACTCTATATTTCCTCACACAAAATTCACTATATAAATGGATCCTCCATCTATATATAAACGGTCTTTCGGGCCCGACCAACAAGCCGACGACGAGGTGGAGGAACAAGCGGTTACGAGTACGATTATGCTCGTGACAACTCATATGAGTTCCGTTACGAGTGCGATTAGCTCTCCACCACCCCCCCCCCCCCCGTTTCAAAAAGAGCATATATCAAAACCAGGGCAACAATGAAGACGAGGATGAAGACGAAGAGGGCGACAATGACGAGGACAAAGAGGGCGAAGACGACGAGGACGACAACGACGACGAGTAGTTTTTTTTTATTTTAATGTAATATTTATTTAATAAAATATTATTGTTATTTGATTATTCTTATTAAAAAATAAATAAAAGAAACAAAAAGTGTAAAAGTGACCGGCGCCACGTGGCGCATAACGCCTGGAGGTGGAGAGTTATGACTACACCCTATTTTTGTAAAAAGTCATAACTCTGACTGAGCGTCACGTGACGTATAATGCCCGGGAGTGAAGAGTTATGACTACTTATGGTCTAAGAAAAAAATTAGTTCGAAGCTTATGTAAGTTTTATCAAATAATAACTAAAAAAAACACCAATGGTCCACCAATTCGTCTTCTCAAGTTAATGTTCCTATCAGTTTATCTGTCCAATGCATTTTAAAATTTATACTAAAAATCAAAATTTTATTATGCATATATATATTTATAGAATTTACTAACAATAAAAATAAGTAATTACATAATTTCTATACGTTGTAACTTTTTAGTACATAAAATGTGTACGTTTATATCATTTGAAATAAGTAAAAAAAAAAGATGCTAACAAAGCCATGTAAGATTAAATATATAATTATATATATTTGTATTTGGCCATTATAATCATTTATATTATAATAGATCAAAATATTAAGTATACCATATTATATATTAGTTTGGTAATTGTTGATTGGCCATATTACCTATAATTAACTAATAAAGGGTTTCCCCTTGAGTGTATATATAGAGAGATAAATATTAACATTATAACATAATCACACACAAATAACAATTTTGTGTACCTCATCTCTTCTAAACCGGGGTCCTCTCAAGAACCCTAACACCATCCTTAACTATACATCCTAAAGGGGAAATCGATCAAGATGACAAACATATCGACTACATCATACCCTGCTGCGGTTACTACTCTCTCTGCTGTAACAGATTCATAGTTTAATATTTATCATGTTTACTATTACTTACATGAAGAATTGATCAACATGTGGCATCAAAGCGATGTTGATTAATCAGTTATTTATGTTTTCCCTAAATCTGGAATTGAATCAGAAGACATGGACTAAAACTTGATAAACCCTAATTTTTTTCGGGTTCTTTTTTCATATTCTATTACAAAATCAATATATGAAACTATTTAAAATTGCTAAATTCATATTTAATAAACCATAATATTTTCAAAATCTATTAAAACCATGATTAAAGATTTCGATTCCAGTTTTATTTTGTATGTTTAATTGTTAAAATTTTCGATGAAGTTCTTCGTGTTCATCATAATTATCGAAAATTATACATATGTTAGTTCAAAATCTAGATTAAATTTGTTAATGATTATTTAGGGAAATATTTTTTCAAATCTTGGATAACTTTGTAGTTTTAATATTTTCTTAAAAGATTTGAATCCCCTTAAAATAGGAAATAAATATAATTGTTAATCACTAAAAAGATTTGAACCAAATCTTATAATTATTTATTTAGTTAATAAAGATCATGGGTTAAGGGATTAAACCAATTTACGAGTTATTTAAACAAAAATAAAAAAAATCATGTATTATGGACTTAAAACAAATTATGGGTTCTAAGAGTTTATGGGCTTGGGTCATAACCCATAAACCCGAAAACTCACTAATACGGGAATCAACATTTTCCCGAAAACTCTATAAAATCATATAAACACCCAAATACCGAAAACCCGGTAAATGCCGGAAACTGACGATTCACGGGAACCTAAAATTCTCGAGAACTAAGGTTTTACCGGAAACTTAAAAACCCTTACCCCTAAATTTTTTTTTGCTATTAACTAATTAAATGTTTTGTAAACACTTAAATGTTATAAAAATTTACAAAACATAAAAAGGCTTAACTTGAATGAATTTTTTGATGTATCAATTCTGCCCAAAGGTGATGTGTTACGTCTACCATATCTTTCAAGTCTAATTAAAGCTTTTGTTAGTTTTGCCTAACATGATCAGAATGTCTCACTTCTGCCCAAAGGTGATGTGTTACATTTTAATCTAGCAAAACTAGCTCGTGCATAATTAAAATAATTGTCTCACTTTTGGCCAAAGGTAATGTGTAACAATTGTTTTGCACACATACTTAAATAAATTTTAATTCTGTCCAAAGGTGATTTATTTTTTGTTTAAGTAGAACTTTTAATTATTGTCTATTAGTTTGATGTTAATAATATACATATCACATCTTCAATAAACTATAATGATCCTACATTAATGATCCTTCATTAATCTAATGATCATTAACTTTAATCTATATTACTTTAATATCCCATAGCATAACACACTATAATTTTCTTCTATAAATAACCATCTCATTCAAATCATCCACTCTGATATTAAAGCATAATATAAGTTTTACATCATAAAGAGTTTCAATAATATTTTGCTCTTCTCAGTTTTAATTATCCCTAAGATATGATATGACTATCCTACTGTTTTTCCTAATAGCAATCATTCCATTAAAAACTAGAACATAACAAATAAAATGAGTCAATCATAATGTCTCTTATGATAATGATAATCAAAAACTTATATAAATAAATGTTAGAGTTATTCTAGATTTAGTTTTTCCTAAGACTAATCAAAATAACTCCTAAGATTCATGCACTCCTTAAAAGTTCTAACTATAAGGTTAAGTGGCATTATTGAATACATCATAATGTACAATACGTGATCCATAAAATTAAGGGCTCACATATGAAAATAAGTACAATTTTCTAGTACATTACATTCTAAAATTTTCAATAGTACAATTTGGTGACTTAAGAATCAACTAAACACTCATAAGTACCAAAGGAAAATGAGTGTGTTGATCAACAACATATGTACAAGAAAAGAAACATCCGGTACTGGAAAATAAGATGTTATTCAACTCGCTGCCACTAAAACCTAAAAGAGGATAATTCTAAGGTTCATAGAAAAAAATAAAAGTATTACTTCCATCTTTAAGTTCTCTAAGGAGAAGTCTCATTGCAAATATATGTCATTAGATTAGGCATAGGCATTACAAGACTATCCTTAATTCAAAAGAACAACTGGCTAAAACTGATAGTTGTATAAATGATATTTAAGTCTGCTAATTCTAATATTCTCATCAACACATGATTGGTTGAGTCTAGTTCTATATGTTTACCCAAAATCAACAAATAACTAACATGAGTGTCAGTGATAAATTTACATGTTAAGGTTATTAGAACCATGATAAACTGTCTTTTAATTACGCTTTATGATACCTTAAATATTCTGTAGATTAATCAGGATTTAGTATCAATACATAAGCTACATTCTGACAGTTATGAGGTTTGCATAGCCAACATAAAGTCACTCTTACTTTAAACTCTCATATTATTTGTTATCAATATCCGGATTGAAACATTTATAAAATAGAACAAGATGATACTATGTAATTCATAACTTTTGTTATCATGCAAATAAAAATTTAGCAAAAGATAAATGAGACCAATAAAATTCATCCATTAAAACCAAATTTTATGAGCAATCATGACATGGTTGATGAGGGTGATTTTTCATAATATCATTCTTAGTGATTTTAAATCATGTGTTTGATGTCCTAAATATTACTTGGCTTAAGAAATATGTATGGATCCACCAGAAGTTATATTTCACGTACATTCGTGGAACATATTCAAACGGAATATTCAGACATAATTCTTTTATCATTTAAAAAGTTATTTACTTGTATCTAATACAATAAATGCCAAAAATGAATAAGTTCAATATGGCAAACCGTTGCCATGAAATGAAGTCATGCACCGTACCCACATGTGGTGCCACAGTGGTGGCGACGATGTTGCCATGTGATTTGAAAGCCATGAACCCTACATATATTGGTGTCCTGCCTCTCTTATAACAATTTAAATAACTTGTTTGGGATGTTAAGATTTTGTCGTGCATTTTAAAGTCATGAAAATAGAAGTGTGGTAAAAATTATGGGTAGTGAAGAAGCGTGGATCGACTCACTGGTAGACGATCTACTTTCCTCGGGTGTGATTATACTATTTCACCGATGGTTTTCTTGGATCTGGGTTCTTCCACCTACAAAATGAACAGCACCGTTAACTTACCCCTCAGAAAGGGACAGAGGGGTCCTCTTTGGGGTAACCCTCCGGTGTGAGAATAAGTATTTGTGGAGAAGATAATAATATCAGAGTAAGGAAATCTGGAGAGTATTGCTTAATAGCTGAATACTCTGTGTGATTGAGAGTGTTACTGAATGTAACTGTTTGTGAGTGAATGTAATTGAATATGCTTGAATGTGAATGAATGTGTGTTACTGGCTGTAACTGTGTGTTGTTGGATGATTCAGTGTCTCTCCTTGTGGAGTTGATGCTGTATTTATAGTGCTAGGGTTTCCACTGATTGGGCTCAGCCTTGTTGGCCTCCTCCAATTGCTCTGCGCCACGTGTCCTCTGGGACACCTGGTGCTTTCTCATTGGTTATAATCACGGGGTAGCACATGGGTTATGCTGAGTTGTCCACCTTTCATTTGGCAGCTGTCAATATCAGCATATTCTTATTCCTTAAAAAGATACCTTCTGGAAGGTTGTCTGACGTGCACAATCAAGGTTGCCCTAATCCTGATTTGGATAAGGACGAGGTTGATTATGTGCATGTGTGATATGCGCCAATCCTGAGGATGCGCGAGGTCTTCTCTTTATTCCCACGCGCAGATGTTTCATGCGCAGATGTGATATGCACGAGCATGTGATATGCGCCGCGCGCTGATGCGCCACGCGCATATGTGATATGCGTGAGCATATGTGATGCGCGAGCATATGTGTGCCTGGGCATATGATGCCTGAGCATGTGTGGTGCCTGGGCATATGATGCCTGAGCATATGTGATATGCGCCATGCGCATAGGTATTGGCTTTGTGACTTCGTAATGTCTTGATTTCAAGCCTCTTGTCTATATCTTGTGGGTTGACCCGCCTTGCTCGGTGTTGAGGCGGGTACATACCTCTTCAAGCCCCCCCAGTCTAATGTGTGTCTTGTCTCGCGCGAGCGAGGCAAGATAGATATTAGACTTAACAGTTTGTTTTTTTTAGTAGGGGTTTGTCTTTTTCTTCTTATTATTCACCGTTGCGCGAAATTCTATCCTTTTGGTTGCAAACGAATCGTCCCTGTACGTGGTTGGTTGTTGCTGACGTGGGCCAGTGACGGAGACGTGTCAGGCCTTTCGTGTGCTCGAGGTGCTACAGTTGCCTTTCGTGTCCCCTCACATGCTGTCAGGGACACGTATCGCGCTCGCGTTGGTCCGTTCCTGCGAGTGGTGGCGCGTGAACTCTGGCAGCAGCCGTATAGTTTCCTTTCATGTCCCCTCACACAGTGTCAGGGACACGTGTCGCGCTCGCATTGGCTTAGACCTGCGAGTGGGGGCGCGTGAAGTCCATTCAGCACCCAAATTTCTCTCTCCTGGGCCTATAAAAGCCAGCCCTTAGAGTTTTTTTATCCTTCATCTTCTTGTTTATTCTTCTGAGCTTTTCTTTCTTTGTCTTCTGATTATCTTTGTTCTGCTTCCCAAATATCTGTTGTTCAGAAGCATCGTTTGTTCTTTGTCACCGTTGTATGTCTGATAGCTCAGACAACACAATCTCCCCCATACATTGCCGTAGAAAATCGTTAGTAATGTCTACATTGAAGAAGACCGGCAAGGGGAAGAAGGCTGCTGAGGTCTCATCGGAGGAGGTAGGGAGGGCCAAGGCCGTGAAGAGGTGGAATGAAATCCCCTGCAAATTGAGGCAGGCTGATCATGACAGCCTTATTGCCTCTCAGGGTTTTCCCCCCCTGTTTGGCTGCATGTTGCCTGTGGCCGGGCAAACGGCGGCGGACCCGCCTGCCGGCTATATATCCCTATATAGCCATTTTTTCACCCACTGCAACCTTCGTCTTCCGATGACAAGGTTTGTGGGTGCGGTGCTTAGGTTTTACGGGATTCATATATCCCAAGTCCATCCGTTTGGACTTGTGCGCATGACTCACTTTGAGTTCATGTGCAAATCCCAGCGCGAGGAGCCCACCCCTCGGCGCTTTCAATTTTTTTATAAGCCCAAGATCCAAGATTCTTGGTTCTCCTTCGTTCCTCGCAGTCAGAAGGTGAAGTGCTCCACTGTTTCATTCAAGAGCCTTCATGACTGGTCTGAGAGGTTCTTTTACATAAGGGCTGGTATGATCCCCATCCGCATGACCATGCGCGCGATTTCTTCTGCGCCTGCGGATGTGGGTGTCCTCAAGAACCCAACTGGCGCCTGGGTTAATAAGCTGACCGCTGAACCATCCCCCGCCATGAACATTTGTGAGGAGGCGCTGGTGGGGGTTGGTATGAGCAAGAGGTGGGCGGACAGCGCGCTTGAGCCCGTTATCCAAGTCGACGGGTTATGTAAGTTTTATCTCGTTGCTTTACTTCTGCGCGAATATAATTCTTTTTGCTGAACTCATTTGACTTGTTTTGTGCAGTCACCAAGGAGTATATCCATGCTGCCTATGATGAGCACATGGAGGGTGGCTCCGTCGCGCTTGGCGCTGGGGAGGTTGGTTTCCCTGATCGCTTTGATGACATGTTCATCCCTGTTGATCTGGGATTTGTCTTCGACAGCGATGCTCCTGGTAAGCCTTTGTACTTATGCATTTTCCTTTATAATACCAAATTTTGCTAACACTTCTGTTGTATGTATTGTAGATGCGCTCGAAAACTACGAGCTGGAGCTCGCGGAAGAGGAGGAGGATGAGGAGCCGCCCCAACTAAAGCGTAAAGCTAAGGGGAAAACTGGCGCAGGGGCCAGTAAGAAACAGAAGAAGGATGATGCCCCTGTTGTTCAGGATCCTCCTACTCAGGCGGGGGGATTTGGGAAAACCCAGGGGTTTACCACCAAGGTTTCCTTGGCTTCCCTGCCTCAAAAAGTGGGCAGACCTCCTGTCCACTTGAGGTATGGTGGCGCTACCTCCTCCCTTCGCGCGGCGGAAAAGGGAAGCGATGTTGCGCCTTCGACAGGTATACTTTGCTTATCCTTTATGGTTCTATGAGCGTTCTTCTGATAAAATTACTAATGAATCTTTGCTCACTCAAATGTTTGTAGAGCCGGCGACAGCGCAACAAGATGCCGAGGCTGCGCCGGAGGTCGCTTCGAAGTCCCCCGTTTTACCCTCAAAGAAGGGTAGAATGGACTTCATGGCGCTGTTTGCCTCGCGAACGGAGTTGCGCCAAGGTACGTATTGCGCTCTTATTTTCTGACTTTCTTTTAGATCAAGTCATTAACCATTTGTTTTTGTTGATTTTTTTCATAGAAGCCGTAGCTGGCGCACAAGCTGCTGGTGGCACTCCTGGCGCCGGTGCCAGCGCCGTTGGCTCTGCTCCTGCTCCTGCAAGCGATGAATCTCCCCTCATCGGGATCACTAAGGAGCAGGAGGCCGTTTTGCGCGCCGACCTGGCGGCGTCGAGACCTCCCTCACCTCCTCCTGCGCACAGCCCTCCTCGCGAGACCGATTTTGGCTCCAGGTCGCAGGAGAAAAGGCCTGTTTCCGAGGAGAATGAGGAGTTTGAAGTTGAAGACTCCGACCGCGGTCGCGCCAGTCCTGCAGCGCCACGAGGCTTCGCGGCGGAGCCTTCTCGTGGGGCTGGCGCTGACTTTTCTGCTTCATCCCCGCAGGTATAGGTTCTTTTTTGCTCCGCTGCGCGGACTTCCATTTTAATGTTTTGATGACTTAGATAATTTCTTTGTTTTTTGTAGGAAGCCGATCACACTTACCGCCCGAGATGGAATATTACTGAAGACAGCACCTTTCAGTCCATGGGTGTGTGTGCGGAATTCTGGGCTCATGCTGTGCCTCCATCTGAAAGGAGGTTCCAGGAGGACCGCGCTCGCGACGACCTGCTCAACGATCATATGTTTGCTGGGTCGGCCTTCATTGCTGCCTCCCAAGAGCTTCGCTCTGATTACATTAAAGTACGTGATGCTCTTGCGGAAGCCAAGCAAGAGGCTAAGGTGTCTGCTTGGCATCTTTCTGATGCTCGCGAAAGAGCTGAGAAGCTCCAAGCAGAGCTCAGTGAGAACCGAGCCAGTGCCAACAGCGCCTTCGTGAAGCGCGGGCATGAGCTTCAGGCGGCGCGGGAGAAGCTGCAGGCGGCGGAGGCGGACGCGACCAAGTACTCGCGCCGAGCGCGCGAGTTGGAGCTTGAGGCGGAGGCGCGTGACCAAGCTCTTGTCCAGTCCATAACTGAAAAATCATCACTGGAGAGTGAGGTTGCGCGCTTGAAGAGGGAGCTGGCGGCCGCGCAGGCCGATAAAGATGAAGCCCTGGCGACGGCAGCGTCTAGCCAGGAAGCACTTGATGCTGTGCGGGTGGAAAAAGAAGAAATCTTAGCGGCAGCAGCGTCCGACAAAGAGGAGCTAAAAAAGACTAAAGAAACTGTTGAGTTATTAAACTCTCAGGTTCCTGCCCTCGAGACGTCTGTTGCTGGCCTCGCGCAGGATCGCCAATGGCTGATCTCACAGGGCATGACTCGTTGCGCTTACGCGATGAAATACTCAGGCGAGTTTCAGGCCCTGGTGATGGATTGCAACGCTGCCGCGCGCTTGGTGGGCCGAGCTGAAGGGTTCACGGATGGTTATGAATATGGCATGTTGAAGAAGAACCCATCCGAGTACCCTTATCAGAGCGACGCGGCCTGCGCGGAAATGGCCGCGATGGGGGAGAAATATATGAATACTCCCATTCCCATCCTTGCGCAGGTATTTTAACCTTAATGAGATTACCTTGACTTATTTTCTAAGTCTTTTTGTACTCATATTTTTGCTTATGATTTGCAGATATCCGCGCTTGCTGACCAGCCCGATCTCGTCGCGCTAAAGAAATTACTTGACGAGTGCGAAGGGGCTGGCGGCGGCGATGATGGCGCGGCGAATGCTGGCGTTGCTAGCGGCTCTGGCGTGGCCAAAGGATCCGCTCCTGACACTGTCGCGCTCGAAGACTCCATTCAAGATGAACAACTTGACTATGGTCAGTTTGGGGATGATGAGGAGCAGGCTGCGCCAGATGCTGAGGGAGAGGATGAGGATGATGAAGAGGCTGATGTCAACGTGGAGACTTGAGAAGCCCTTCATGTTTTTTTTTTTTTTTTTTTTTTTTTTTTTTTTTTTAGTTTGTATCTCATCTTGTAAACTTGTAAATTTCAACGCTTTGGAATGAAATTTTGGTTTTCCCTTCTTCGCATCTTGCGCATTCCCCATTCATCTCTTAATATCGCATGTTTGCTTGTTGAATATAAGATATGCTTGCACGTTGGAATAAGAACAAGGTTGTAAGGAATTTATTATACTTAACCCTTGTCATATTGTAAGTGATTTTGCCATATCTTGATTATGTTGACACGTGTGTTGGCGTTTTCATTATTCCTCTTTTGCGCGACGTTATCGCGCGTGTATGGAATTATGAGTTTTTTAGCCTTACGCGTCAATGTGTTACTCAGATATCCATTACAATTTTATGCGCGACCTCAACCTGAGACCTTAACAACTATGTTTTGGCATTCGCTTTGCCTTAGTTGTGCTTAGGTATTTATGGTCAGTCTGCGCAGCATGTAGGATGGATGTTGTGAGTGATTTGAGCTAAGGCTCACATTATTGGGCTAAGGCCCTGAGCTAAGGCTCATATTATTGGGCTAAGGCCCTGACGTTTTAGAGTTAAGACTCTTTAACGCGTTTGAGCTTGAAGCTCGCGCATGTATGTTTTACTTCGTTTTATTTCGTTTTGATGTCAATACAATGTTATCATATTGCTCAAAATCAATAAAGGGAAGTGTGAAACATGTATGCAAAAGGTGATAGAATTGGGCTAAGGCCCTGACGTTTTAGAGTTAAGACTCGTTAACGTGTTTGAGCTTGAAGCTCGCGCATGTATGTTTTACTTCGTTTTTATTTCGTTTTGATGTCAATACAATGTTGTCATATTGCTCAAAACTAATAAAGGGAAGTGTGAAACATGTATGCAAAATAGAATCCACATTAAGGGAAGATAGCGCGTATCATTATTCATAATTGCTTAAAAAGCCTTGATTACAACTTGACAATTTTTACATGAAACATTTTCTAAGCTGCGCCTCGTTCCATGCGCGCGGGATCTTCTTTCCATTCAAATCTTTTAAGGCGTATGCGCCTTTTCCCAATTCTTCCAAGACTTGATAAGGTCCCTCCCAATTGGGGGACATTTTTCCCTGGGGTATCGCGCGGCTAGCTTCATTGTTTCGAAGGACAAAATCATTTTTCTTGAAGTGGCATTCTTTCACGCGCTGGTTGTAATATTTTTCCAGTTTTTTCTTGTATTTTGCTTCACTGATGATAGCCGCCTCTCTGCGCCCTTCAAGTAAGTTGAGATCCAACCTTCTTTCGCGCTCATTATCAATCTTGCTCATCATGAGCACTCTATGGGATGGGCATCCAACTTCTGCTGGAATCATTGCCTCTGTTCCATAGGTTAGGCTGAACGGGGATACGCCATTGCTTGTTTTGCTTAATGTCCTGTGTGCCCACAGGACATTAGGTAGCTCTTCGACCCAAGAATGGGATTCTCCCTCCAACCTTTTCTTCAGCCCATTTAACAAGCTTTGGTTCGCGCGTTCCACTTGTCCATTCCCCTGAGGGTGATAAACTGAAGTGAAAATTTGGTTGATGCGCAATTCCTTGAGCCAGCTGGATATCTTCTTGTCAGTGAATTGCTTGCCATTATCGCTCACAATTTCCATGGGCAAGCCAAAACGGCATATGATGTGGCTCCAGATAAACTGCTTCATCACTTCGGCTGTGATTTTTGCTAGTGGCTTGGCTTCAACCCATTTTGTGAAATAGTCTACTGCCACTACCAAAAATTTTACTCGCCCAGGCGCTTGCGGTAGGGGACCCACAATGTCGATTGCCCATTTGTGGAAAGGCCATGCGGAGGTCACTGGAATTAAATTGTTCTTTGGCCGCATAGTGTTTGGCGCATAGCTCTGACATGCTTTGCATTTTTGGATCTCTTTTAAAGCGTCCAAGTACATGCCTGGCCAATAGTAGCCTGCGCTCATTGCCTTGGCAACCACCATGCGCGGGCCAGCATGAATTCCACAGATTCCTTCGTGTATCTCTCTGATCACATAGCTTGCTTCCTCAGCATGTAGGCATTTCATGAGCGGCCCAAGATAAGAGCGTCGATATAATGTACCGTCAAGCAGTTCATAGTTCTGCGCCTTGTGTCTTATCTTCCTCGCTTGCGCGCGATCATCTGGTACCTTTCCCTCCTTCAAGAATTCCATTATTGGAGTTATCCATGATGAAGGGGTTGTATGAGTTACCAGGACAGACTTCGCTACCACCGACGGGTTGCTCATTACTTCTACCCTGACATCTTTGCCAAAGTGATCAAAACTGGTTGATGCCATCTTACTCAGCGCGTCTGCAGATTTGTTTTCACTGCGCGGAATATGAATGATTCTGAAGCAGTCAAATTGCTCGATGAGCTTTTTCGCCTGCTCTAGATATAGAGGCATGGTGTTCTCCTTGGCATCATAAAGGCCATTGACCTGTGCTGCTACCAAGTATGAATCAACATGGGCCTCTAGCTTTTTAACCCCGAATTTGTGCGCGATGCGCAGGCCAGCCAGCAGGGCTTCATACTCAGCCTCATTGTTGGTGCTCTTGAAGTCCAACCTGATGGCGTAAGTATATTCATGATTCTCTGGATCCACCAGTTTGAGACCTGCGCCGGACCCTTCATTGTTTGAAGCTCCGTCAGTGAACAATCTCCAAACGTTTTCTTCATCATTGGCTCGCGGAGGGTCTACCTCGCGCTGAGCCTCTTCAACTCTTCCTTCAGGGACTTCTGCGATGAAATCAGCCAAGACTTGTCCCTTTATTGCTGGACGGGGCTTATAGGCGATCGTGTGCTCACCTAATTCCAGCGCCCACTTTGTCAGCCTTCCTGAGAGCGCGGGGCGCCGCAAGACTTGCTGGATGTTGTAACCAGTCAGAACTTCAATGGGATGACCATTGAAATATCTATGAAGCTTGCGCGACGCGTGTGTTAGTGATAAAACTAACTTTTCCATGATGGAGTAGCGCGTCTCAGGATCTGTCAGCACCCGACTCACAAAGTATATTGGCGTTTGGATTCCCTTGCGATCCACCAATAATACTGCGCCGATGGCGCGCTCTCCTGCTGATAGGTATAATGTCAAAGTTTCACCAGGAGAGGAGCTGTGAGCGCGGGCAGGTTTATCAAACATTCTTTAATCTCACTGAAAGCCTGCTCGGCCTCAGGAGTCCATTTGAACTGACTTTTCTTTAAGCAGTTTCTCAATGTATTGACAAATGGGGTAGATTTGGTTGCATGGTTCGCTAGGAACCTGTTGATTGATACCAATCTACCATTCAGCTTCTGAACTTCTTTCATGGTGGATGGCGAGGGCATGTCAAGGATGGCCTCCACCTTCTCAGGGTTCACCTTGAAACCATCCTTGGTGACCATTACACCTAGAAATTTTCCCTCTAGTACGCCGAAAGTACATTTGCTCGGATTGAGCTTCATGTTAACTTCCTTTAGGCGCCCAAGGGTTTCTTCGATGTCTTTGAGCATTTGCTTTTCCTCCCTGCTCTTGATCACCAAATCATCCACATAGACTTCTAGGTTTCTTCCGATTTGCTCGCTGAAAACGGCATCCATAAGTCTTTGGTAGGTGGCACCCGCATTCTTCAAACCAAAGGGCATTTTTGTGTAGCAAAAAACACCCTTGTCGGTTCTAAACGCGGTCTTGTCCTCATCTTGTGGTGCCATTTGAATCTGGTGATAGCCTTTGTAGGCATCCAGGAAACATTTGAGTTTGAATGGCGCCACGGAGTCCACCTTTGCATCGATGTTCGGGAGGGGGTAACAATCTTTTGGGCACGCTTTGTTGAGGTCTTTGAAGTCAATGCACATCCTCCATGACCCGTTACTTTTCTTTACCATCACAGGATTGGCTACCCACGTCTGGTATCGTATCGGGCGGATGATGTTTGCGCGTAATAGGTCCTCAACCTGTTCATTCATGGCCCTCGCCTTTTCATCCCCCATGATTCTCTTCTTTTGAGCAATTGGCTCTACAGACTTAAAGGTGTTTAGAGAATGCTGCGCCAGGTCTCGCGGAACCCCAGTCATATCAGAGTGTTGCCACGCGAAGACCGACATATATGCTGTGAGCAACCTTTTCATTCTCAACCTCGTGTCGTCTGATATCGTAGCGCCAATTGTGATTTTTTGCTCGGGGAATTTCGGGTTGAGAATCCATTCCTCTGGCGCGTTTTCTGCCATTGGAATTTTCATTCTCCCCTCCCGCGGAGTACTTGTCACTGCGCACAAATGATCTCGGTATACAAAAGTTACACCTGTTGGTGTTGGGAACCCCAAGGCGCCGTGCGCTGGCGACGGTATGGCGTTGAATTGGGCAATCGTTCCCCTACCCAAGATCATATTGTGGCAAGAAGTGGTGGGCAAGACCAAGAAGTTAACAACTTCGGCTCGCTTGTGTTTCTCATCCCCCATAGTTAGCTCAAATTGTATTTGACCTAGGGGATGAATGATTTCATTGGAAACACCAGAGATCGGCGCATTCACAATTTCAAGCCTTGCTTGGTCTGCCGGATCCAGTTTCCTGAAACATTGCTCATACATTATGTCTGATTCGCTACCAGTGTCCACCAGGACTTTTGACACTTCGTAATGAGCAATGTGTGTAGTGATGACCAGAGGACTGCTAATTGAAGGGCCTTCCCTGATTCTTGGGAAGATTACTTGTTGCTCGCGCCAATCTCCTTGGATTTGCGCGCTTCTTTTTCTTGACGTTTGCCCTTGCCTTCCTCCCTCGGCTACACAGATTCTTTTGTACTTTTTGCTGGCAGAGGCTCCTTCTGGTTGTTCATTTTCTGGTCTTGAGTTTTTCACCAGGTGAGCCAGCTTGCCTGATTTCACATCCTTCTCAATTGCATCCTTCAAGTGGTGGCATGCATCGGTGTTGTGTCCTGTGGATTTGTGAAACTCACAGTACTTGCCACTGTCTGATGGTCCCTTGTAGTGTAGTGGCTTGGGGCTTTTGAAGTGGACGTTCTCAGTGTTTAACACCTGTGAAGGCGTTTTAGTGAGGGGAGTCCATATTCTTGGCAGAGGTCTGTTAGAATCTCTGCCACCCTCCCTCCTGTCACCCTCCCCGCGATTACGAACATCTTTTTGGGGCTGGGGTGAGCTTGGTTGCGCCTGCTTTTCTGCGGAAGAAAAACTGGTTGGTTGCAACCTGGACCATACAGAGTTCTGCTTGCCCCTCTTTTCTTTGCTGCGCGGTGACTCAGCTTGATGCGCTCTTTCTCTTGCCCTATCTTGGGCAATTTGTTTTTCGTTCCTCGCGAAAACTCGCGATGCTTCCATTAACTTGGCCCACGTGGTGGGCATGCCATCTCTGCTTACGAGAGCCCGGCTGAGTTGATCACTGCGCGCGCCTTGTATAAATGCCACGCGCAGGAGTTGCTCAGTTATACATCCGATTGCCAGAGACTCCTGATTGAAACGAGTGATGTAGTCTTCAATCGTTTCATCATTCCTGCGCACGCAGTGCATGATGTCATCAGGATCGCGCGTGTGTCTGCGCTGCTGTACGAAGTGGGCTTGGAACTTTTCCAATAGTTCCTCGAACCCATCAATTTGCCCAGTCGGCAAGCTCTCGAACCAGACACGCGCCGCGCCCGTGAGGCAGCGAGCAAACATGTGACACCATGTTGGCATCGTCCAGCTCTCTAGGTTTCCCGTGTTGTAAAAACCTTGCAAGAAATCGTCTGGATCTGTTGTGCCGTCATATTTACCCAATCCACTTGGCATCTTGGTTTTGTGCTGGATGGGAGCCTTCGCGATGCGCTCAGTGAACTTTGAATGTTTCACCAAGATGGCTGGTCTATATGGTGTGGTTACGTCCACTTTCCCTCTAACTGGTGGGCTGTACGGCATGTGCAGATCCAGATCGGCTCTGGCTCCAGGCGCCATGTTCACAGGCGCGCGGAGCTGTGAGCCTCCTGCACGAGTATCTCGCGTCTTCCTCATGCTGTGCACTTCTTCATCACTGAACTCAGTATGTGCAGTGTGAACAGAATGTCCTTCTTCCGGCGCGCGCGGCCTTTTTGTTCCATGAACAGTTTGCTTATCAAGCGCTTGCCTTTGTGTTAAGTCAGCTAGCTTTTTCTGCTTGACCATGTCATTATACTTGTCCATTAGACGCCGTTGCTCGTTTATGAGCCATTCTTTAGGATCATTTGTTTCATCTTCTGGACCCATTGGTCCTTTTTGTTTCGCGCCGGCAAGATTTTGTAACGTGAGATCGTCTGGAGGAGTTTCAGTCTGGCCGTGAGGAGTTGTGATGAAGGGACGGTTACTGGTGGTGCGCGTAGAATCACGCGGCCCCCTCAGAAACTGCTGTCCCTCATTAACATCCTCACGTTCAATATCCTCCAGAACTTGATCAACGTTATGAACGCCAGAAACCATGGTGATTTTTTTTTATATATATAGATCTGATGAGATCTGATTGCCGTTGTAACAGTGGATGGCGCCAATGAAGAAGCGTGGATCGACTCACTGGTAGACGATCTACTTTCCTCGGGTGTGATTATACTATTTCACCGATGGTTTTCTTGGATCTGGGTTCTTCCACCTACAAAATGAACAGCACCGTTAACTTACCCCTCAGAAAGGGACAGAGGGGTCCTCTTTGGGATAACCCTCCGGTGTGAGAATAAGTATTTGTGGAGAAGATAATAATATCAGAGTAAGGAAATCTGGAGAGTATTGCTTAATAGCTGAATACTCTGTGTGATTGAGAGTGTTACTGAATGTAACTGTCTGTGAGTGAATGTAATTGAATATGCTTGAATGTGAATGAATGTGTGTTACTGGCTGTAACTGTGTGTTGTTGGATGATTCAGTGTCTCTCCTTGTGGAGTTGATGCTGTATTTATAGTGCTAGGGTTTCCACTAATTGGGCTCAGCCTTGTTGGCCTCCTCCAATTGCTCTGCGCCACGTGTCCTCTGGGACACCTGGTGCTTTCTCATTGGTTATAATCATGGGGTAGCACATAGGTTATGCTGAGTTGTCCACCTTTCATTTGGCAGCTGTCAACTTCAGCATATTCTTATTCCTTAAAAAGATACCTTCTGGAAGGTTGTCTGACGTGCACAATCAAGGTTGCCCTAATCCTGATTTGGATAAGGACGAGGTTGATTATGTGCATGTGTGATATGCGCCAATCCTGAGGATGCGCGAGGTCTTCTCTTTATTCTCACGCGCAGATGTTTCATGCGCAGATGTGATATGCACGAGCATGTGATA
Source organism: Bidens hawaiensis (assembly GCF_021521415.1). Taxonomy (NCBI): domain Eukaryota; kingdom Viridiplantae; phylum Streptophyta; class Magnoliopsida; order Asterales; family Asteraceae; genus Bidens; species Bidens hawaiensis. The sequence continues at coordinate 1,130,019 of NW_027491410.1, forward strand.
TGCGCCGCGCGCTGATGCGCCACGCGCATATGTGATATGCGTGAGCATATGTGATGCGCGAGCATATGTGTGCCTGGGCATATGATGCCTGAGCATGTGTGGTGCCTGGGCATATGATGCCTGAGCATATGTGATATGCGCCATGCGCATAGGTATTGGCTTTGTGACTTCGTAATGTCTTGATTTCAAGCCTCTTGTCTATATCTTGTGGGTTGACCCGCCTTGCTCGGTGTTGAGGCGGGTACATACCTCTTCAGGTAGAGACTATGGTAACAATATAGATAAGTGATGATGTTGGATTGGTAAGCTTGATACAAAATAAATTTTTTGAAATTCCCTTTGAAGTTAATGCGATGATGTTTTGTTTTTTATATCAACATTTTGTACTACGGGCCTCTAGTTCCTCACTTGAGGTTAAGTCCGTTTTTTTATGTTATAATATCCTTCGCTTTTCAAAAAAACTTTTTTGTTTTTTATATTGTTTTTCAAAATTTGATAAGTTAATGGTATCTTTCTACTTTTCTATTGATACAAAAGGTCAAAAGATCACCTCTTTTAAATTGATTAAAGTTATCTTTTAACCAATATTAAATTACATTATTTGTATGCCTTCTTTCTTTCATCTTCTTTCTTGAATCTGGTCTTCACATGAGAAAAGTAACCAAACATCCAAGTTTAGAGGTTCATTATTTCGTTTCAAAGTTTATTCATATTACTATTATGTAAGAACATTGCCTTTGTCTGCATACTGATTGTTGGATTAATCCAGTTCGGTCATGTCGGGAAAAGTCTGGTTACTCTCGGTTTAGACCCGATGACGACCCGAACCCAAAATCTGGAGTATACAGGGACCGAAGACTAACCTGTTTATGGAGCACCGGTTTGGTTTCAAGTAATTTTCGGTTCGGGTCTCGGGTTTTTTCAGTCCGACCCAGTTTTTGCACACCCCTACAAAGGAGTGTGGATGCTACTAAAAATTTCTATTAATTGTAAACATGTGTGAATATTATTGAAAATTTCTATCAATTTTAAACATAGGATTAATTTCATATATATCCTTACAAACTTTGATAATATCATATATACCCAACTAAAAATGAATATATCATATATACCCAACTTTAAAATAAATTTTGTTAGTGACTTTTTTACCCTTTGATATTATGTAGTTTGTTTATATCCTAATTTTTATTTTAATCTGAGTAAATTAAAAATTGAAAGGAAACTGGCTAATCTCCTCCCCGTCACTCTACTCCGGCGACGAGTATTTCGATCAGTACTGACGGCTGATTTCCCTCTTCGGGCATTGGCTCACCACTGTTTTTCTTCTATCACCAAAACGGCCGGAAACACGGGAGAGTTGTTAGATGGACAGATCCGGAACAAAGAGGTGGTGGCCGGAAATAATGGCGGTTTCAGATCTCAAGGGTGTCGAAGATGTTGGCGACCGGAGAAACCTCCCCATCGCCTAGTCTTTCCGGTCAATTCTTGGTGTCACACCGGCGCCACTTACGTATAATCCTAAATTTATCTCCTTGATCAATCATCAAAACCCAAATTTAATTTGTTTCAGATTTCACACGTTGGTGATGATGACAATTATGACCGTCTCAGATCTGAGATGGTGAAACAAGACTCGAACATTAAAAAAAGCAGATGAAGAGTAATGAAAGAAAATTAGGGTTTACATTTTATTTTATTATATTTGTAAGACCCATTTTCAATTCAAGTCATTCTTTTTTGGAGTTATTTAAAGTCTAAAAGAAAAACAAGGGTAAATTGGTAATATATTATAGTGTTTTTAATTAATTGGGCATATATGATATTTTAATTATTTTGTAAGGGTATATATGATATTTATATTTTTGAGCGGGTATATATGATATTTTCAGCTTTTGTAAGGGTATGTATGAAATTTCCCCTTAAACATATTTGTCATTATTTTTTTAATATACTTTTTACATAAAACTTTTTCCAGCTTTATTACCGAATTACCTTTTAAAAATACAAATTATTGATTTCAATTAATATTTAAATTTCAAATGAAGATAGTTATTTAACTTTTCTTTAAAATCTTACTTAAAATATGTCACAACCCGACCAAAGATGGAGGAACATGCCGGGGTGCAACGTGATTGGACAAAAACACAAGACGCTATTAAAGCGACAATATTTAATCAACTCATTTTATTTCATAAAATTAATAAACAACACATCTTGTTCATACAAAAGAAATCAAATACAAGTAAACAAATATATATTGTTCGTTTTACTAATATCCTAATAGTCTTGATAATGTTTTTCGTCAAGTCCTTAAGTTAACATAAGTAAAACTTGTAATATTGCATAAAATAAAGTTTGTCAACACAAAGGTTGGTGAGCAATTTCATAGTTTGAACAATATATATATAATAAGGAAAAGTCCACAACTTGTATACAAATCATTAAATAATAGCAAAAATTTGGATAAAGAAATCGTTAATAAGAATACATTAACGACACCTTGCTATAAGGGGATGCCAAATAGTCTAGGATTTATATAGTTACCGTTAATAAGAATACATTAACGACACCTTGATATAAGGGGTTGCCAAATAGTCTAGGATTTATATAGTTACCATTAATAAGAATACATTAATGACACCTTGCTATAAGGGTTGCCAAATAGTCTATGATTTATGAATCAACCAACTAAAAGTGGTAAACACATTAGCAATTAAGCATATAAGCATATAACACCAAATCAAGCATTTATTTAAGTAAAGTATAAAATAAAGTTTGTGATTTAAGACTCAAGTATAAAATATTTATTTTGAATAAGTATGCAATATCACCCCCAAAATGAAAGATGGAAAACTGGGTATGAAAAGTACTCACATTCAAGTAATAAACTTGATCGGTAAAATGACGAGTAACCGGAAGGATGAGGTTTAACGAGCAAGGTCTAGTTGAAAGGAAGTCTTGTATTAGGAAGGTTTTCTAGGAAGTCCTTAAAATAAATAAATGATAAGAAATGCAAACAATTTTAAGTTTAAGGTTTAAAATGTAAATATTTAAGAAAAACATAATAATAGTCTTTAAAAATATAAGTTTGCTCGAAACCAGGTTAAAGTATCTAGCCTTAATATTTACTCAACCTATGTTAAGTAATAAGGCAGGTAAAAAATGTTAAAATGCAAGTCCCTTTAAAATATAGATACTAAAACGGGTTTTAACGAGTGTTTAGGGTTGTTGGTTCGGGTCTTGATAATTGGTCAAACCCAAAGTCAACTTTACAAAATAATGAATGTTATGAGATAACTCAATAAAATTTAATAAGACTTAACCAAGTATGCAGTTCTATTGATTTAGAACTAACAACGTCCGTTAAGCGAGTGTTCGGTTTTGTCGATCCAAACTTTGTTATGAGATCAAGTTGGATCCAACATTTCCAAGTACTTAAAAATATAATTAAAATCAGTTTATAAAGTATTTTTAAAGATTTATACAAGTCTTGATAGCTAAAAACACACTTGTGTGTCTTAAGCGAGTGAAAATCGGTTTTGTAAGGCCCCGTTACCAGTGCCTCACAATTGGACGTTGGATTTACTCATAAACACAGTTCTAAAATCAGAGTTAATTAAAAACTTTCGAGTAATAATAAAATAGTCAACCATTCGTTACAATCATCCATAATTTGTCTTTTTAAAACACAACGTAAAATATAGTGATAAAACATCATAACCAAAATCCCCAGATGCCAGCTTCATCCACTCTGCCATGTGTCCTCCTCAAGCTAACTGCCTCATTCTACTCACCTACGTGCATACTAAAAGTCAGATACGCTGAGTGAGTTCTAGTTAATACGATCGACATACAATATATTCTTATATTACATACTTATCCTTCTTTACTTTCTTTCATATATACATAAGTGCATATACTTTCATTCTTACTTTCATACTTTATTCTTTCATACTTCATACATTATAATTCTTTACATACATAATCATACGTTTTAAAGAGCCTTTCGCCCTATAACCTCACAGATATTATTAGAGTCTGCCACCCTTAAAGAGCATTTCGCCCTATAACCTCACAGATATTATTAGGGTCTACCACCCTTAAAGAGCCTTTCGCCCTATAACCTCACATATATTATTAGGGTCTGCCACCCTTCTTCACAGATATTATTAAGGTCTGCCACCCTCCTTCACAGATATTATTAGGGTCTGCAACCCTTTACCGTAAATTCCTTCATATCATGTTTTCCTTTTCTTTTATAAATATATATATATATATATTACATACTTTCTTTCATTCTCATATTCTATAACGTACATACTTCATACATGCAACATATATATAAACAATCACATCCTCTAACTATCTCCTGACAGTACATGCAATATCCGAAGATCGTTCATGTACCGTCAAGCATTATTTTATAACATACACATATATCATAATAAGCATACACTTACCACTTAAGGTAAGTATATTAACTAATCACATCGAGTATGCACACAATCCTGAAAACGTAACAAGGAATGGGGCTGGAAACTCACCTGAATGCGGTTACGTTCACCGTTTATAGTTATTCCCTTCTTGAGCTGTGCACGCTAACTGTATAATATTTACATGTATCAATTAACTATTGCTACTCATATCGTATTTCTATCTTTATATAACCCACAACGAACGGGGGTGCGGGGGCAGCGCCCCTGGTAGCGGAGCTGTGAGCCTCCTGCACGAGTATCTCGCGTCTTCCTCATGCGGTGCACTTCTTCATCACTGAACTCAGTATGTGCAGTGTGAACAGAATGTCCTTCTTCCGGCGTGCGCGGCCTTTTTGTTCCATGAACAGTTTGCTTATCAAGCGCTTGCCTTTGTGTTAAGTCGGCTAGCTTTTTCTGCTTGACCATGTCATTATACTTGTCCGTTAGACGCCGTTGCTCGTTTATGAGCCATTCTTTAGGATCATTTGTTTCATCTTCTGGACCCATTGGTCCTTTTTGTTTCGCGCCGGCAAGATTTTGTAACGTGAGATCGTCTGGAGGAGTTTCAGTCTGGCCGTGAGGAGTTGTGATGAAGGGACGGTTACTGGTGGTGCGCGTAGAATCACGCGGCCCCCTCAGAAACTGCTGTCCCTCATTAACATCCTCACGTTCAATATCCTCCAGAACTTGATCAACGTTATGAACGCCAGAAACCATGGTGATTTTTTTTTATATATATAGATCTGATGAGATCTGATTGCCGTTGTAACAGTGGATGGCGCCAATGAAGAAGCGTGGATCGACTCACTGGTAGACGATCTACTTTCCTCGGGTGTGATTATACTATTTCACCGATGGTTTTCTTGGATCTGGGTTCTTCCACCTACAAAATGAACAGCACCGTTAACTTACCCCTCAGAAAGGGACAGAGGGGTCCTCTTTGGAGTAACCCTCCGGTGTGAGAATAAGTATTTGTGGAGAAGATAATAATATCAGAGTAAGGAAATCTGGAGAGTATTGCTTAATAGCTGAATACTCTGTGTGATTGAGAGTGTTACTGAATGTAACTGTCTGTGAGTGAATGTAATTGAATATGCTTGAATGTGAATGAATGTGTGTTACTGGCTGTAACTGTGTGTTGTTGGATGATTCAGTGTCTCTCCTTGTGGAGTTGATGCTGTATTTATAGTGCTAGGGTTTCCACTGATTGGGCTCAGCCTTGTTGGCCTCCTCCAATTGCTCTGCGCCACGTGTCCTCTGGGACACCTGGTGCTTTCTCATTGGTTATAATCACGGGGTAGCACATAGGTTATGCTGAGTTGTCCACCTTTCATTTGGCAGCTGTCAACTTCAGCATATTCTTATTCCTTAAAAAGATACCTTCTGGAAGGTTGTCTGACGTGCACAATCAAGGTTGCCCTAATCCTGATTTGGATAAGGACGAGGTTGATTATGTGCATGTGTGATATGCGCCAATCCTGAGGATGCGCGAGGTCTTCTCTTTATTCTCACGCGCAGATGTTTCATGCGCAGATGTGATATGCACGAGCATGTGATATGCGCCGCGCGCTGATGCGCCACGCGCATATGTGATATGCGTGAGCATATGTGATGCGCGAGCATATGTGTGCCTGGGCATATGATGCCTGAGCATGTGTGGTGCCTGGGCATATGATGCCTGAGCATATGTGATATGCGCCATGCGCATAGGTATTGGCTTTGTGACTTCGTAATGTCTTGATTTCAAGCCTCTTGTCTATATCTTGTGGGTTGACCCGCCTTGCTCGGTGTTGAGGCGGGTACATACCTCTTCAGGTAGAGACTATGTTAACAATATAGATAAGTGATGATGTTGGATTGGTAAGCTTGATACAAAATAAATTTTTTGAAATTCCCTTTGAAGTTAATGCGATGATGTTTTGTTTTTTATATCAACATTTTGTACTACGGGCCTCTAGTTCCTCACTTGAGGTTAAGTCCGTTTTTTTATGTTATAATATCCTTCGCTTTTCAAAAAAACTTTTTTGTTTTTTATATTGTTTTTCAAAATTTGATAAGTTAATGGTATCTTTCTACTTTTCTATTGATACAAAAGGTCAAAAGATCACCTCTTTTAAATTGATTAAAGTTATCTTTTAACCAATATTAAATTACATTATTTGTATGCCTTCTTTCTTTCATCTTCTTTCTTGAATCTGGTCTTCACATGAGAAAAGTAACCAAACATCCAAGTTTAGAGGTTCATTATTTCGTTTCAAAGTTTATTCATATTACTATTATGTAAGAACATTGCCTTTGTCTGCATACTGATTGTTGGATTAATCCAGTTCGGTCATGTCGGGAAAAGTCTGGTTACTCTCGGTTTAGACCCGATGACGACCCGAACCCAAAATCTGGAGTATACAGGGACCGAAGACTAACCTGTTTATGGAGCTCCGGTTTGGTTTCAAGTAATTTTCGGTTCGGGTCTCGGGTTTTTTCAGTCCGACCCAGTTTTTGCACACCCCTACAAAGGAGTGTGGATGCTACTAAAAATTTCTATTAATTGTAAACATGTGTGAATATTATTGAAAATTTCTATCAATTTTAAACATAGGATTAATTTCATATATATCCTTACAAACTTTGATAATATCATATATACCCAACTAAAAATGAATATATCATATATACCCAACTTTAAAATAAATTTTGTTAGTGACTTTTTTACCCTTTGATATTATGTAGTTTGTTTATATCCTAATTTTTATTTTAATCTGAGTAAATTAAAAATTGAAAGGAAACTGGCTAATCTCCTCCCCGTCACTCTACTCCGGCGACGAGTATTTCGATCAGTACTGACGGCTGATTTCCCTCTTCGGGCATTGGCTCACCACTGTTTTTCTTCTATCACCAAAACGGCCGGAAACACGGGAGAGTTGTTAGATGGACAGATCCGGAACAAAGAGGTGGTGGCCGGAAATAATGGCGGTTTCAGATCTCAAGGGTGTCGAAGATGTTGGCGACCGGAGAAACCTCCCCATCGCCTAGTCTTTCCGGTCAATTCTTGGTGTCACACCGGCGCCACTTACGTATAATCCTAAATTTATCTCCTTGATCAATCATCAAAACCCAAATTTAATTTGTTTCAGATTTCACACGTTGGTGATGATGACAATTATGACCGTCTCAGATCTGAGATGGTGAAACAAGACTCGAACATTAAAAAAAGCAGATGAAGAGTAATGAAAGAAAATTAGGGTTTACATTTTATTTTATTATATTTGTAAGACCCATTTTCAATTCAAGTCATTCTTTTTTGGAGTTATTTAAAGTCTAAAAGAAAAACAAGGGTAAATTGGTAATATATTATAGTCTTTTTAATTAATTGGGCATATATGATATTTTAATTATTTTGTAAGGGTATATATGATATTTATATTTTTGAGCGGGTATATATGATATTTTCAGCTTTTGTAAGGGTATGTATGAAATTTCCCCTTAAACATATTTGTCATTATTTTTTTAATATACTTTTTACATAAAACTTTTTCCAGCTTTATTACCGAATTACCTTTTAAAAATACAAATTATTGATTTCAATTAATATTTAAATTTCAAATGAAGATAGTTATTTAACTTTTCTTTAAAATCTTACTTAAAATATGTCACAACCCGACCAAAGATGGAGGAACATGCCGGGGTGCAACGTGATTGGACAAAAACACAAGACGCTATTAAAGCGACAATATTTAATCAACTCATTTTATTTCATAAAATTAATAAACAACACATCTTGTTCATACAAAAGAAATCAAATACAAGTAAACAAATATATATTGTTCGTTTTACTAATATCCTAATAGTCTTGATAATGTTTTTCGTCAAGTCCTTAAGTTAACATAAGTAAAACTTGTAATATTGCATAAAATAAAGTTTGTCAACACAAAGGTTGGTGAGCAATTTCATAGTTTGAACAATATATATATAATAAGGAAAAGTCCACAACTTGTATACAAATCATTAAATAATAGCAAAAATTTGGATAAAGAAATCGTTAATAAGAATACATTAACGACACCTTGCTATAAGGGGATGCCAAATAGTCTAGGATTTATATAGTTACCGTTAATAAGAATACATTAACGACACCTTGATATAAGGGGTTGCCAAATAGTCTAGGATTTATATAGTTACCATTAATAAGAATACATTAATGACACCTTGCTATAAGGGTTGCCAAATAGTCTATGATTTATGAATCAACCAACTAAAAGTGGTAAACACATTAGCAATTAAGCATATAAGCATATAACACCAAATCAAGCATTTATTTAAGTAAAGTATAAAATAAAGTTTGTGATTTAAGACTCAAGTATAAAATATTTACTTTGAATAAGTATGCAATATCACCCCCAAAATGAAAGATGGAAAACTGGGTATGAAAAGTACTCACATTCAAGTAATAAACTTGATCGGTAAAATGACGAGTAACCGGAAGGATGAGGTTTAACGAGCAAGGTCTAGTTGAAAGGAAGTCTTGTATTAGGAAGGTATTCTAGGAAGTCCTTAAAATAAATAAATGATAAGAAATGCAAACAATTTTAAGTTTAAGGTTTAAAATGTAAATATTTAAGAAAAACATAATAATAGTCTTTAAAAATATAAGTTTGCTCGAAACCAGGTTAAAGTATCTAGCCTTAATATTTACTCAACCTATGTTAAGTAATAAGGCAGGTAAAAAATGTTAAAATGCAAGTCCCTTTAAAATATAGATACTAAAACGGGTTTTAACGAGTGTTTAGGGTTGTTGGTTCGGGTCTTGATAATTGGTCAAACCCAAAGTCAACTTTACAAAATAATGAATGTTATGAGATAACTCAATAAAATTTAATAAGACTTAACCAAGTATGCAGTTCTATTGATTTAGAACTAACAACGTCCGTTAAGCGAGTGTTCGGTTTTGTCGATCCAAACTTTGTTATGAGATCAAGTTGGATCCAACATTTCCAAGTACTTAAAAATATAATTAAAATCAGTTTATAAAGTATTTTTAAAGATTTATACAAGTCTTGATAGCTAAAAACACACTTGTGTGTCTTAAGCGAGTGAAAATCGGTTTTGTAAGGCCCCGTTACCAGTGCCTCACAATTGGACGTTGGATTTACTCATAAACACAGTTCTAAAATCAGAGTTAATTAAAAACTTTCGAGTAATAATAAAATAGTCAACCATTCGTTACAATCATCCATAATTTGTCTTTTTAAAACACAACGTAAAATATAGTGATAAAACATCATAACCAAAATCCCCAGATGCCAGCTTCATCCACTCTGCCATGTGTCCTCCTCAAGCTAACTGCCTCATTCTACTCACCTACGTGCATACTAAAAGTCAGATACGCTGAGTGAGTTCTAGTTAATACGATCGACATACAATATATTCTTATATTACATACTTATCCTTCTTTACTTTCTTTCATATATACATAAGTGCATATACTTTCATTCTTACTTTCATACTTTATTCTTTCATACTTCATACATTATAATTCTTTACATACATAATCATACGTTTTAAAGAGCCTTTCGCCCTATAACCTCACAGATATTATTAGAGTCTGCCACCCTTAAAGAGCATTTCGCCCTATAACCTCACAGATATTATTAGGGTCTACCACCCTTAAAGAGCCTTTCGCCCTATAACCTCACATATATTATTAGGGTCTGCCACCCTTCTTCACAGATATTATTAAGGTCTGCCACCCTCCTTCACAGATATTATTAGGGTCTGCAACCCTTTACCGTAACTTCCTTCATATCATGTTTTCCTTTTCTTTTATAAATATATATATATATATATATATATTACATACTTTCTTTCATTCTCATATTCTATAACGTACATACTTCATACATGCAACATATATATAAACAATCACATCCTCTAACTATCTCCTGACAGTACATGCAATATCCGAAGATCGTTCATGTACCGTCAAGCATTATTTTATAACATACACATATATCATAATAAGCATACACTTACCACTTAAGGTAAGTATATTAACTAATCACATCGAGTATGCACACAATCCTGAAAACGTAACAAGGAATGGGGCTGGAAACTCACCTGAATGCGGTTACGTTCACCGTTTATAGTTATTCCCTTCTTGAGCTGTGCACGCTAACTGTATAATATTTACATGTATCAATTAACTATTGCTACTCATATCGTATTTCTATCTTTATATAACCCACAACGAACGGGGGTGCGGGGGCAGCGCCCCTGGTAGCGGGGTTCCAGGGGCGACAGCCCCTAGAGGGGTCCAAGGGGCAGAGCCCCTGGCTGAGGTTAAGCTGCCAGGTCAGTTTGGAAAAATTTTATTTTCATTAACTGCCTTAACACATTTTCCATTAACATTTTTTTAATTATTTTCTAAGTTGGGCTTGTTTGTTAAGTTTAATATAATGGGCTAGCTTTGCTTTAACTTAGATAAGGCTTAGCAACTTGTGGACTAGCTAGATCAGGCCCAACTGTCCATTGAAGTATCTGGGTCCAACTGGGTCCAGGCCCACACAAACTGGGTGGCCGAGAACTCCAGACTGAGAACCCTTTCTGACTGAGAACATGGGTTGACCGAAAACCCGTGTTTGATCGAGAACATGGGTTGACCGAAAACCTTGGTTGACCGAGATCATGGGTTGACCGAAAACCTTGGTTGACCGAGATCCCTCATGGCCGAGAACCCTCGGGTTTGGCCGAGAACTCTCAGTTTTGGCCGAGAACCCTCTGGTTTGATGTTTTTAGCTCATCAGCCTATTTTCAAGTTTCTTTCCTTAGTCTAGTTAGCTGCTACAGGTCCATATCGAGGGTTTTAACAACTTTTCATCATTGTTTTCAACCGTTTAACGCCCAATATCATCCCATTATCAAGATTTACTCGTTTATAGCATAAAGCTTGGACCTTTATCATAGAAAAATGTTCTTTAAGCTAGACCTAGGGTTTCCTTCATGAACCGTATCCAGCCATGAGTACATTGTGTCCATTTTTAATCATCAAGTTTGTATTTTTATGAAACATCTAGACCCGATCTAATCTATGTTCAAGTTTCAAGGCTAATCTTTCACAAATATGTAACCTTTAAACGTAAAGAACATACCTTTTTGATGTTTCTAGGTTACGGCTTGCTTGATATACTATCTTGGACTTGTTATCTTGCTTGTATGACTGAAGATCCTAAGTTATGATGCTTGATTGTGGATTCGGATGGTGGCCGGTGGCTAGGGAGGGAAGGTTTGGCTTAAGTGTGTGTTTTAAGGTGTAAATTGGATAAGATGGATGGAAATGGAAAGATTTAGGGTTTAAGGGGTATTTATACTCCCTTAAGCCCACGGACCTAAGGCCCATCTTTCCCTTTTAGTCAATGATTAGTTATCTTTAATTAACCTCCTTATCTTTCCCTTTTTACCTTTTTACTATTTATCTATTTACTCAAGTAACTTTCCATTATAAGAAATAATATGTAAAATATTATTATTTGAAAATTCGGGATGTTACAAGTCTTCCCTCCTTAAAGAGGTTTCGTCCCTGAAACCTAACTATTACACGAACAGATTTGGGTAAAACTTGCGCATCTCATCATCAGCTTCCCAAGTGACATCCGATCCCTTGCGGTGCTTCCATATGACCTTTACTAAGGGTATAACCTTATGACGAAGTTGCTTCTCCTTGCGATCGACAATCTCTATCGGTTGCTCAATGTAGTTCAGCTGTTCGTCAACCTCAATGTCCATCAGTGGCACGTAGGACGTGTCATCAGCTAGGCATTTTCTCAAATGAGAAATATGAAAGGTTGAATGAATTCCTTCTAGCTCTTCGGGCAATTCCATCTTATAGGCTACTTCACCCACACGATCTAAAATTTTGAAGGGTCCAATGTACCTCGGACTCAACTTTCCCCTCTTCCTGAAACGAATGATTCTTTTCCAAGGCGAGACCTTGAGCATCACATTGTCACCTACGTTAAACTCAATCGGTCGTCGCCGCTTATCAGCATATGACTTTTGTCTGTCTTGAGCAGCTTGCATTCTAGCCTTGATCTGGTCGAACTTTGAAGACATCTCTTGAACCACTTCTAAACTTCCCATTTCCTTCTGACCAATCTCGCCCCAACACACCGGGATTCTACATCGTCTACCATAAAGAATTTCAAACGGTGGCATACCAATACTTGAATGGTAACTGTTGTTATAGGAGAACTCTGCTAGGTGCAGGTTATCATCCCAACTTCCACCAAAATCTAAAACACAAGCAAGTAGCATATCCTCAAGGGTTTGGATCGTCCTTTCAGACTGTCCGTCGGTTTGAGGATGATACGCCGTACTGATGTTTAATCTCGTTCCCATAGCTTCATGGAACTTCTTCCAAAACTTCGAAGTAAACAGTGTATCTCTATTTGACACGATCGTCAATGGTACACCGTGCTTAGACACAACCTCTTTTATGAACAAAGTTGCTAACGTTTCTGACGAGATGGCCTCTCGTATAGGCAGAAAGTGAGCACTTTTGGTCAAACGGTCCACTATCACCCAAATGGTATCATGATGCTTAGCCGTACGAGGTAGCTTAGTTACGAAATCCATGGTGATGTATTCCCATTTCCACTCAGGTATTTCTAGCGGTTGCATCTTCTCATAAGGCTTCTGATGTTCGGCTTTGACTTGTAAGCAAGTTAAGCACTTACTGACATAATCTACTACATCATTCTTCATTCCTGACCACCAGTAATCTCCTTTCAAATCTTGGTACATCTTCGTAGCTCCAGGATGAATCGAGTATCTTGATTTTTGAGCTTCATCTAAGATTCGACCTCTAAGATCACCATGGCGTGGGATCCACATACGGTCAAACCTAGTCTTAACACCATGAGTATTTTCCATCAGCGCATCTTGCTGGCCATAAATCCTTTCTTTCTTCACTAACCCTTCATCTACTAACACCTCTGACTGTACCTTGATAATTTCTTCAAAAAGACTTGAGTTCATAATCAGCTGGTATGACTTCACTGTTGCAAGGACTTCCTCATTCTTACGACTTAGCGCATCAGCGACCACGTTAGCTTTACCAGGGTAGTATTTAATATCGCAGTCGTAATCCTTTATCAATTCTAACCACCTTCTTTGCCTCATATTCAATTCTTTATGCTCGAAGAAGTACTATAAACTTTTATGATCCGTATAAATAGTACACTTAGTACCATACAGGGCAGCAGGGCATGACACGTGGTAGCAGGGCATGACACGTGGCAGATGTGTCAGGCCACGTGTCAACATGTGGCGGGCATGCAGAAAGGTACCCGTCGCGGTACGCGACAGTGTTGAAAAAGGAACCCATCGCGTACCGCGATGGGATCCAAAATTGGCTATAAAAGGGGAGGGATCTGGCTCATTTCGCACACATCACAACCACTATCTCTCTAAATTTTCACTCTCTCTCTACCTTGGTTTGCGTGCCGAACACCGTTTTGCATGCCACCGACTCAACAATCATTACCTCGTAATCCGTGCCAAATACCGCGGTGTTTTCCTCGAAGTGCGTGCCACCCAAAAGTAACCCGACATCCGCCTCGAGGTACGTGCACGACCCGGTGACCGAACATTGCCTCAATTTGCGTGCCAAGGAAGGTGGATCAAGAACGCCTCGATAAACGTGCGTATAGATAGAAGTGCTGCCCGTATAAACTTAGGAATATCTAACTCCGAATACCGTGCGAGGTAAGGAGTTCTGCCTAAGTTATTATTTTATGATTATAAATGGCTTAGACCATAGTCGAAGTTGTAGCTGAACCTTGATTACGAATAAGTATAATATAATCTTTCTTAAGCAAAGGTTATAGTCAAAATGGTATTTCTTTATGACTAAGAAATATAATACCAGAGATTATAGTTATGAAATTAATGTTTCTTCTTGAAGAAGAAACTCAGTATAGACGTTTCTTCCTGAAGAAGAAACGTAGCATATAATTGGTAAATAAAAAGAAAAGTACTAAAGGTCCTATAAACAAATAATTTTATCAAGATTGAAGTTATACCAAAATAGACTAAAGGTCTAAAGCTAGATCGCCGATCTAGTTATTTATACAAATGTTATTCTTGTACTATAGGTCCGAGGTAACAAAACAAGAAGAAGAATCAGAAAACAGGAATCAGTAAAAGAAACTGATTATAAACAGACAAGGTGAATACGCCCCAAACCTTTTATAATGAGTCTGAATGTTTGCGTAGGATTTACGAATCCTTAAAACTTTGTGTACAATAATAAGAAATGGACACTCTGATTAAGAGTATACATGTGTCTGGATCCAAACATACATGGTGACTCGGCATTTCCCCGAGGCCATGCATATCATCAACATGCCTCTGAAAGTCTACGGGACTGTTCAGAGAAATGATATTGTGTATATAATTAATTGTACATGGTACTTAGGGTAATTTGATCCCAATTTAGTTGGGTGCCTAATGAGTAGTCACAAAGGTATTATTGTTGGTTTCACAAAGGTATTGAAAAGAGATTTTAGAGTCAGCGTTATTCACCAGCTTTGTGCTGATGTATTTTCCCACCCATGTTACAGGGAAACAGGAAAGGTTAGAACATACAAGCAAGAAGGAATAGAAGATTGGAGTTATAGTCATTAGATGCTATCTGATGGCTCAGATATTTTATTTCAAAATATTACAAAGAGTTATGTTTTCTAAAGAAATGTATTGTAAACGATGAACGGGTATTTAAACCCGAATTTTTAATAAGTTTTCAAAATAATAATATTTTATTAAAGACTCCCACCGAAATAAAACCCGCAATTCTGATTTATTTACAAAACAGGTACCAACTTGTGGTCACACGCCTAGGCCCTAAAGTCGGGGTGTGATATTGAACCTTGCAGTTGGTCAAATAAATCATCAATCCTTGGTAAAGGATATCTATTCTTTACCGTAAGCTTATTCAATTCGCGATAGTCTATGCACATTCTCATACTTCCATCCTTCTTTTTCACGAACAACACTGGTGCGCCCCATGGGGAAACACTTGGTCTAATAAAACATTTTTCGAGGAGTTCTTGCAGTTGGGACATTAATTCTTTCATCTCGGCCGGTGCTAAACAGTAAGGTGCTTTCGCGACGGGTTGGGCTCCTAGTTCTAAATCTATCTGAAATTCTATCTCTCGCTCCGGCGGCAACCCCGGAAGATCCTCAGGGAATACTTTTGGGTAATCGCGCACTATAGGAACATCATTCATTTCTTTTGTCTCGGCCGTAGCGTTGACAACATACGCCAGGTAAGCGCCGCACCCCCGCCTTAACAGTCCCTCGGCTTTTATCATCGAAATGACATTAAGCCCAGAAATTTCCTTATCACCATAAACCGTCACCGCACTACCATCCAAGGATTTTATCCTTATCATCCTACTCTTACACACTATCTGAGCTTCGTACTCAAACAGCCAATCCATTCCCAAAACCACATCGAACCCTCCTAAGGTCATAACATACAGGGTAACAGGGAACTCATGTCCCTCTAACTCTATCTTACAGTCCCTAACCATTTTCATTATTTTTACCAAGGCGTCGCTAGAGGTCTCTACTATAAAAGTTTCAGGCACTGGGAAACATTTCATTTTAGCTAATTTACTAAAGGGAGTGGCTACGAAACTTTTGTTCACGCCCGAATCAAACAATACGGAAGCGGAAATACCGTTTACTAGAAACGTACCTGTGACGACATCGGGAATCTGCTTGGCTTGCTCTGGAGTCAGCATGTAGGCTCTGGTCTTCGGCCTTGACGGCTCAGCATCTTTCTTTCCACCACTACCCGCTTCAGTACATTCCCTGGCCATATGACCCTTCTTCCCGCATTTGTAACATGTGGGTTCGGCGTTGCATTCATGAGCGTAATGTCCCACCTTCCCACATTTGTAACAGGCGTTTGACCCCAGTCTACACTCTCCACCATGAGCCTTCCCACACTTATGGCACACATCAGAACCAGTACCCCACTTGCACTCACCACCGTGCATCTTACCACAAATCTTGCATGACTTTTTTCCCACACCTTCGGCTTCTTATCCTTAGAGTTCCATAACTAAGTACCAGGTTGTTTAGTAGGAACAACCCATTTCTTCTCCTTCTTCTCTTCCACCGCAACTACATCATCCGCAGCCAGATCCTCATATACCATCTCTGCGAGTTCGACCACAGAGTCAAAAGTAGCAAGTTTACTTGTCCTGACTAGCATGCCGACTTTCTGTGGCAATCCCCTCACATAGCACTTCATTCTTTTAGCCTCAGTGTTGACAATATTGGGCACCAACCTAGACATCCGGTTGAACTTGGTGGTATACTCACGATGGGTCATTGTTCCGGGTTTCAATTTCAGGAACTTCATTTCCGCCCTCTCAACCACGGCGTCAGCACAGAATTTCTTCATAACCAGTTCTTTCAAATCCTCCCACTTCATAGCCTTGATTTTCTCTTGACTCTTCCTCTGCTCAATCGATTCCCACCAGTACATTGCCTCATCTTCAAACGATTTGGTGGCATAACTGACAGCTTGATCAGAGCGGCACTCGCTAATGCGGATAATTTTATCCATGGAGGTTATCCACTGAAGAGTAACGATTGCATCACTCAAACCTGTCAGCTTTGGCGGGTCACATCCTTTGAAGGACTTATAATTACATCCTCCTGGGACCCTTTTCCTGTCACCGGCTTTCACAGAATTAACCCCACTCGAGGCCTCTCTCTCTTCTTCCTCATCTCTCCTACCATCACCACCTGCCCCTCCAGCGATTCTTTCACGGCTTCCAGCAGACCCTCCCGGAGTAATATTCTTCACAACAGTTGCTACAGCTTGAACAATAGCTGTCTGAATTGCGGGATCCAGTTGACCCCCTTCGTTGTTGACCGGACCTCCTCCAGTTGCACTCCCTTCATCTCTGGTGTTGGAAGCTGTCTCAACCGAAGGTTGCTGGGCACGACGAGGCCTGCCACGTCGTCCAGTGCGACCTCTCGCTCCCCATTTCCTCCCGTTCCAGCCATCGTATTCTAAAAAGGGAAAACACAAACATCATCACTCAAGGAACTATTTAGTACAAGGATAGTAAGGCTAACAGGTAATAACAGTGGCCAGCTGTGATTAGCTGATCGCGTTACTTTCCGTGTCTTATACACTTCCCTTTATGAGTCTATTTGTGCTGGTTCTACTTTAAACAGTTAATCAATCAAGGAATTTAATTAATCCTATCTCTAATATTAGCATAAATTATTCAATCATACACTTTACCTTTACTGGGCTTGCTTGAGAGACACATGGCATTCTTGGACTGGCAACTTCTTCCTTTTCTTATTTAAATCCCATTCTCTGTTCGAGTCTAAGAATGTAGGATGCTTAAATCTCTCAAACTTTGCTCTGATACCAACTTGTAAGGCCCCGTTACCGGTGCCTCACAATTGTACGTTGGATTTACTCATAAACACAGTTCTAAAATCAGAGTTGATTAACAAATTTCGCGGAATAATAAAATAGTTAACCATTCGTTACAATCATCCATAATTTGTCTTTTTAAAACACAACGTAAAATATAGTGATAAAACATCATAACCAAAATCCTCAGATGCTAGCTTCATCCACTCTGCCATGTGTCCTTCTCAAGCTAACTGCCTCATTCTACACACCTGCGTGCATACTAAAAGTCAGCTACGCTGAGTGAGTTTTAGTTAATACAATCGACATACAATATATTCTTATATTACATACTTATCCTTTTTAATTTCTTTCATACATACATAAGTGCATATACTTTCATTCTTACTTTCATACTTTCTTTCTTTCATACTTCATACTTTATAATTCTTTACATACATAATCATACGTTTTAAAGAGCCTTTCGCCCTATAACCTCACATATATTATTAGGGTCTGCCACCCTTAAAGAGCCTTTCGCCCTATAACCTCACAAATATTATTAGGGTCTACCACCCTTAAAGAGCCTTTCGCCCTATAACCTCACATATATTATTAGGGTCTGCCACCCTTAAAGAGCCTTTCGCCCTATAACCTCACATATATTATTAGGGTCTGCCACCCTTAAAGAGCCTTTCGCCCTATAACCTCACATATATTATTAGGGTCTGCCACCCTTCTTCACAGATATTATTAGGGTCTGCCACCCTCCTTCACAGATATTATTAGGGTCTGCCACCCTTTACCGTCAATTCCTTCATATCATGCTTTCCTTTTCTTTTATATATATATATATATATATATATATATTACATACTTTCTTTCATTCTCATATTCTATAACGTACATACTTCATACATGCAACATATATATAAATAATCACATCCTCTAACTATCTCCTGACAGTACATGCAATATCCGAAGATCATTCATGTACCGTCAAGCATTATTTTATAACATACACATATATCATAATAAGCATACACTTACCACTTAAGGTAAGTGTATTAACTAATCACATCGAGTATGCACACGACCCTGAAAACGTAACAAGGAATGGGGCTGGAAACTCACCTGAATGCGGTTACGTTCACCGTTTATAGTTATTCCCTTCTTGAGCTGTGCACGGCTAACTGTATAATATTTACATGTATCAATTAACTATTGCTACTCATATCTTATTTCTATCTTTATATAACCCACAACGAACGGGGGTCCGGGGGCAGCGCCCCTGGCAGCGGGGTTCTATGGGCGGCAGCCCCTAGCGGGGTCCAAGGGGCAAAGCCCCTGGCTGAGGTTAAGCTGCCAGGTCAGTTTGGAAAAATTTTATTTTCATTAACTGCCTTAACACATTTTCCATTAACATTTTTTTAATTATTTTCTAAGTTGGGCTTGTTTGTTAAGTTTAATATAATGGGCTAGCTTTGTTTTAACTTAGATAAGGCTTAGCAACTTGTGGACTAGCTAGATCAGGCCCAACTGTCCATTGAAGTATCTGGGTCCAACTGGGTCCAGGCCCACACCAAACTGGGTGGCTGAGAACTCCAGACTGAGAACCCTTTCTGACCGAGAACATGGGTTGACCGAAAACCCGTGTTTAACCGAGAACATGGGTTGACCGAAAACCTTTGTTGACCGAGATCATGGGTTGACCAAAAACCTTGGTTGACCGAGATCCCTCATGGCCGAGAACCCTCGGGTTTGGCCGAGAACTCTCAGTTTTGGCCGAGAACCCTCTGGTTTGATGTTTTCAGCTCATCAGCCTATTTTCAAGTTTCTTTCCTTAGTCTAGTTAGCTGCTACAGGTCCATATCGAGGGTTTTAACAACTTTTCATCATTGGTCTCAACCGTTTAACGCCCAATATCATCCCATTATCAAGATTTACTCGTTTATAGCATAAAGCTTGGACCTTTATCATAGAAAAACGTTCTTTAAGCTAGACCTAGGGTTTCCTTCATGAACCGTATCCAGCCATGAGTACATTGTGTCCATTTTTAATCATCAAGTTTGTATTTTTATGAAACATCTAGACCCGATCTAATCTATGTTCAAGTTTCAAGGCTAATCTTTCACAAATATGTAGCCTTTAAACGTCAAGAACATACCTTTTTGATGTTTCTAGGTTACGGCTAGCTTGATATACTATCTTGGACTTGTTATCTTGCTTGTATGACTGAAGATCCTAAGTTATGATGCTTGATTGTGGATTCGGATGGTGGCCAGCGGCTAGGGAGGGAAGGTTTGGCTTAAGTGTGTGTTTTAAGGTGTAAAATGGATAAGATGGATGGAAATGGAAAGATTTAGGGTTTAAGGGGGTATTTATGCTCCCTTAAGCCCATGGACCTAAGGCCCATCTTTCCCTTTTAGTCCATGATTAGTTATCTTTAATTAACCTCCTTATCTTTCCCTTTTTACCTTTTTACTATTTATCTATTTACTCAAGTAACTTCCATTATAAGAAATAATATGTAAAATATTATTATTTGAAAATTCGGGATGCTACAGGTTTAGTTCGGTTTGGTTCGGTTTCCATCTCACAATAAGTTCATAGATGGTTTCCACATGCCCAAATATTAAAGAACTTGTATAATAATTTATAAATGATGATACTTAAGTTTTACAACCAAAAAGTTAACAATAAAGTCTTTAAGCGAAAGTTTGGTTTTCGGTTCGAATCTTGTTTCGGGTTAAGACCGAGGTTAGATTTCACAAACCCGATAACCATAGAACTTATAAAAATGATTTTAGAAACTTAAATCTACATAAAGTATGTTTAAACAATTATTTAACAAAAACTAGTAAATAAGTTCGGTTTACGGTTTGGAGCTATTTACGGTTAAACCGAGGCTAGTCTCTTCAAACCCATAACCATGGAACTTATAAATATGATAAATAAACTAAAGGAGCAGAAGTTAGTCATGGTTAGTATGTATAAACAAGTTATATACGTATGTATATATATATATATCACGGACACGAAGTCCTCCATGTAGCTTTGCCTTACGAGGCCCGAAACTTAACCGACCGGGGACGGAATAGTAACCACCACAGGTAAAAAGGGGTGTATATTATATTTATGTTGTGCCATAAGCTTCAAGTATTAATTAAGACTAAGTAAACTAATTAAAATGCAAAACTTGGTCAGTTTGACTTTTGAAAGTCAAACTGCCAAGAACATGAAGAAACAAGCTTAAAGAACAATGAATTTAGGTGAGAAAATAAAATGTGAGCAGGGATGGATGTAGGAAATGGTCTTGTATTTATAGGACAAGGTTTCGAGGGTTAAACAAGAGATTTAGAGGGTAAAAACCGGATTTTGGATAAAGAAACAAACAAGAAAACACAAAAAGGCAGATCTGCAGGTCTGAGGCCGCACTACGCGACCAACCTAGCCTCTCTGGCGCCCGCGGCACGGCATGCTAGGGGGTTTGGGTTGGTCAGCTCGTCTTGCGTGGTTCGTTTTGCGTCCCAGAAGTTCGTTTTTGAGGTAATTTGAGCGTTTAAAGGCGTTTTCGAATCTGTAAAAGTGGTTTTTCAAATTGAACAAGTGGGAATGATTTAGTAACATAAAATCCAATATTTCATATATTTGAAAATGTTCGGGATATAAATCGTGGCGGTTTACAACATAAAAACAAATAAAAGATAACCCGAAATTGACGAGTGTCACAAAATACAAGTCTTTATTACTTAAATTTTGCTTAATATTTGTGACATAATTAATCAAGATTAAATACGTATAAAATTAAAGCATTTTTTATGCCTAAAATATGTTCCAGCATTATTGCCGAATTCCAGCATTAACGATTTCAAATACGTAGCTTGACCAAAATATAAGTATTATCTTTGTTGCATATTTTATTCTTAATTAATAAATAATTAATATTCATAACATATTTATTTTCGATTAAATATGATATTTGACTAATTACTAACAAACTTTTATAGCTTTTCATATTATTCAATGTCAACCAACTTTTCATTTGTTTATAATCATTTGCAGTACGAAGAATCTGCAATTGAAAATATACCAACACTACCCTTTACTCATCATTTGCATATTAGTTAATCAATAACATGCTACCCGCTAACTAAATACGAGCCAAAGCAAAATCCTTTTTTTATAAAATCCTTAGTTAGACCCAAGACCTGTAGTCAACGAACTCGCAGTTTACTTCGAACGGTTAACAATTTTCTAGAAGTTGTAAATATCAAACTCCAATACGTAGCTTTGTGGAAAGTACTAGTTAAAGTAAATTGATATTAAAAAGAAAAAGAATATAAAACCAATGGACTCACATGCATAATAAATTATTTATATGTGACAACTAATTCCAAGCTTTCAATTGGGCATTCGAATTACTTCAAGATTAAAGATCTTGACTTTAAAACACTTTCTTTAACAACCAACATTTGCATTACACATGTACCGATTTCCTTATAAAATTCAACAACAGAATCAAAGATTTAAAAGATTCAAAGTTCTTTCCAGAGGCTCATCAATTGCAGAAAACTTCCCAAAAGTCAAAATTAATAAGTCAGTAAAGTCATAGATCAAGATAGAATCACAGAGACATGAATTTGTGTTTGGGTTATATTACGTCAAAAAAATGCAGAATAAACTTGATTAGTCTGCTGCCTCCACGAAAACGGCCGGTGGTTGACAGGCCCCGATCTCCGCCACCACCGTCAACTAGGGTTCCAAAATTGAACCCAACAACAGTCGCGGCATCACCGTCGCCTAGGGTTTCCAAAATGGAACACGACAACATACGAATCAGATCTGAAACGTAGTATGTTGAGATGATAACAAAATTTACAATTGTTGGGATTGAACAATAACTTTTCAAATAAACAAAAAAAAAAAAATCATTGTCTTACTCTCTCCGTCACTCACAATGTCCTAAATCACTCCCTATATTATAAAAATCCACTCACATATTTTGATAGATTCAATATGAATGCTCTTATATCCCTATTTCTATCATTTTCTTCCTTTAATCCTTCTTTAAAGCTCAAAGCATGGAGTTGATGCCTGGAAAACCCAAAAAAATATGTCATTGCTTTTCGTTTTTAACTTTAGAAGCCCAAAGAAGCATAATATTAACGGTGGGTACTAACTAATTTTTGGCTCATTTATATAATTTGTACCTATAAACACGACACTTCGTCAAACGGATGGAGGGCACCGGCCTCCCTAACAAAGATTTAAATCCGCCATCATGTGATGAAGGTGGGAAGTTTAGCGGGAAAAGAGGGAAGTGGTTTTTGAATTTATCAAGTTTACAGAGTTGATCGATAAAAGTGAAAGAACCATCCACAACCCTTGATTCGGTTCCTTAAAAACGATCCGTATTAGAGCATTCTTATCTCATTCCCTATAATTATGTGAGGGAAGTTTGCAAATTATAGGGTGAGGTTATAAGTGATTATGAGTGTAAATTATAGGGTGGAGAGAGAAATGTGATGATTTTTTGTAAATTTGGGAAAACATTGTTTGTCCCTATTTATTTTTTTAATATTTGTTGGATTGGTTGTAAGTAGAGAAGAGAGAAAACTGTAATGATAAATGTATAAAAATATTATAATTGAATAGGAGAGAGAAATATAATGTATTTTAGTGTAATTATAGAAATAAGGATAAGAAACCGGTTGAGAATGCTTTTAAGCGTGAAGAGAGCACATGTATCAATGCAGATTTTGAGCTGCTAGTTTTTATTAATTGGTTCTATGGACGGCTAGCTAGTAACTAGTAACTCCTTGAGAAAAGTCCAGCAATTCTGATTTTGTCAAACCAAATGGCGGTCGACGTGCTGTCTATTTCACCACCGCTCGTGTTTAAACGATGAATTCCATTTAGACCTTTATAAATACTTCATCATATCCAATCTGACTTCAAACATCATATAAATCTACATCTTCAATTCTCTTCAATGAAGTTCAACCTTTTCCACGTTTATGCGCTTCTTTTGGTAAATAACTTTATCATCTTAATTAATTAATTTAAAGTTAATATTTTTATATCTACTTTTTATTTCAAAATTTTCAATTTCTTGTTGAGATGTTAAAATACGTGGAGATAGATTATTACAATATTGTTTTATTTTCTTATAATTTCCTGCCCGCATGTTGTTTAATGTTATTATATGCTCAAATGTTAAACGGTAAACACAACCAAAGCTTATTTAGTCGATAAATGACCATGCAATGCACGGGTTTGGTTAAAGAGAAGACTCACTCGATAAATATTATTCATATTCTACTTCTACTTGACACATCAAAACTATTGAAAGGCACATGTCTAGGTGGGTTAGTCCCACGTTAGTTTTTTGGCTCTTTTTTACTTTATGTTATCTATTACTTATTGATAACCATTCATTATGTTTAAACTAAACATATTGCATAGTAGTTAGTAGCTCTTGTTAGAAAACAATTTTTCTTGTATGTTAGGAAAAACTAGACAAATGCTCGCACAATGTCGGAGGAAACACAAACCTTTGTAATCATGTAACAAGATTATGGGCATCACTGTTTGGTTTTAAACCGCAAAACCGTTCAAATCAGCTATTGGTTTTATTTCACGATTGATTTTTCTTTAACTTTCGGCCGGTCGTTTTCAATTTTCAAAGGTTAAGTTTCGGTTTTTGAAGAAAAAAATCGTTACTAACAGTTTGACTCCTTGTTTAATTTAAAATTCATCAAAACTGGACCGCAAACACCCCTACGTAAAATGTTATTCTTTTTAACTAGAAAAAACTATAACAATACCATACTCAAATTACAGAGAAAAATATGTTCGTTTTTATGGTGCAATTTTTTGAAAAAAAATATTAACGCATGAAAACGTTGTTAACGTTTAAAAACATGTGGAAGGTGGGTTAAAAGTGTAATAAAATGGGTAAAAAATTGAGAATCATAGTTGTAACTATTTCTTAAATTTACAAAGATATATTATAGTTGAGTGGACAAGATTGTAACTATTTTAAGCGAAATTGAAAAACACTTGAATTTTAGTGTTACATTGACTCTTTTGACGTTATTCAAAGTTGTACCACTTGCTTTCTTGCTTGTAAAACCCTTAAATCAAAACGTGTTAATTTGTGCTTATTTGATGTATTATATAATATTGATATAGATAATGTGAATAGCTAATTAATTTTATGCATTTAAATATGTGATCAAACTTTTAACCTATGATTTTCTTTTTAAATTGGTTAATATGAATAGATAAAAACACACATATAGGATGATAATGAGTGAGCTCTTTTTCATGAGAAAACTAAAAAGAATATGTTCTGTCATGACAATCGAGTATAAATTTTTTACCATGTGATCAAAAAAAAAATTCAATACAAAATCAAGAATATATTTTTGTATGTGGTAAATGGTTGAATCAGATTTATTTGACAAAAAGGTTAATTCACTATCCAAATGCATGTTCTCAGTTAAAAAAGTTTGAGATATTTTCTAATAATAAAGATTACTGAATAGTAATTATTTTTATAAACTATGAATATATGATGTTTTTGTAATTTTATAAATTATTTATGCAATAAGGTTACGTGGAATGGAGCCACGAAACAGGAACACCGACACCTCCCATTTGGGCTGAATTTGAGCCCCAAGATTTGGGTTATCCTTAGGGCTAGTGGCGGAGCCCCACCCAAGAGACCGGTTTTTTCAAATCAAGTCTTTTCTCAGTTATATATAGCCTATAATATTATGTTAAAAAGATAACTCATTCTTTTTTAGTGAACGAACCCATTATAATTTAAAAAAAATCTTACTCATTGATGATGAAAAATTTAGTTTACACTCTTTAGTAATTAACTTTCTTTTATAAAATATAAAATACTTTAAAAAAATTATAATAGTTACTAAATAAAAATTAAAAATAGGCCAATAAGACAATAACCCATATAGATTAATATAAAGCCTAAAAATATTTATAGAATAGGTCAATAAGACTAACCCAATTTATACTAAATAAAAAATAACTCGAAAAAATCTATCTATCATATTAGCGATCATCGGATTTCATGTTCTTCAACCCTGGTTTCGCTTATTCGCTAATCGTTGTGACCACACTCCCTCAGTACCTCACGACCCATGTCTACTCGGCCATTGGTGATTTTACTCGTCAACAGTCCCCACTCGAGTCATCCATCCATCTTTTTTTACTTTAATTTTCAAATAATCAAATCTAATATGAGTAATAAAAGACAATGTTAGTTTTTGTTTGAATTTATAATTAGAATTATATTTATGCTAATCATTTATAACTATGTTTGATTAGAATTATGTGCAATATGTTTATGTAAGTATGTGTACAATTATCAATTACTTTGTATTTTATTGAATATTGACGATATACTTTTGCTACAATAGTGATATCATATTTTATTTATCTAGCCCGACCCGATTTGTCCGGGCCTAAAAAACTTTAACGCCGAAAAAAATTCGAGTACCGAAAAATATCGGAACCATAGAAAAATATTCTTGCCTCCGCCATCGTCTATACCCGATTTCCACACAAATAACTATATGTATGTGCGTGTGTATTGGGCAATTTGGAGAAGTTTTTGTTCATATAGTGTAATTTCGGGACCTAGGGAAGTATATCCTCTTAAATAATTTTTTATAATAACGTTTGGAACAAGCCCAACTCTCGAGTAAGTCTTGAGATAAAATATCAACTACTCATACTGATTTTGATATTCCAGACTTTACTCATACAAAAATAACATTGAGGTGGAAATTTACCACTATAGAAAACCACTTAAGTCAAATATAAGTGCTCCTCCCAAATAACTTTATAGTATTGTATAAGTTTTGGGACATTGAATTTGACACGAGTAAAGGTACATCATTTGACTAGCGCTATACACTATTTGAGATAATAAATACTCTAAATTATGGAAATTTTTTAAAAAATCTACACCATCATGCATGAAAGTGGTTATGCAGCCAATGATGGATCTAGGAATTTCTTTAGTTGGTGCATTCGTTTTAAATGCTTCAATTTCATGAAATCAAATATTAAAATTTCAGGACAGTCTGACGGTTCGGGTCGGTTCGACGATTCGGGTTGGTTCATTACATAATAATGCTTTACCACTGGTTTAATTTGCTAATGATAATCCAAAATGTAATAAATAACTTAACAATTAACAAATGAACCTAAACAATTAACAATATCAAGAATAATTAACAAATGAATCTAAACTCACGGTCACGGTCACGGTCGGAGGATTCGAGGAAGAGTAGCAACTAGCAAGGCTAGAGGAAGGCGGTCGGAGAAAGGCACAAGCTCGCGGCGGACGGTGGTGGTATGTGGTCGGCCGGATGCCTGGACTATCGGAGGAAGGAGGTTTGGCGTCTAGCCGCCTGTGTAATCGTGGTGGAGAAGGGAGAAAGGCATAGAGCGACGTTTATAATTGTATAGTTGTTTAAAATGTTTTGGTTGATGAAACCTAAAAGACTGCATAAGAAATTTAAAAAAATAAGTGTAAAACGGATTCGAACCTGCAGCCTTTAGTTAAAAAACACAGTGAGTTATCTACCAGACTAGCAACTTATATTATAATCAAAATGGTTCATTTCTAATTTATAAGGTGGTTCACTCTATTTTTTCCTATATAACAATACACTAATATTTCGAAACTCAGATGGTTTCTGAGAACCACCCATTTATATGGTGTATCTGTCCCTGATGCAGCCCATAAATGGCCAATGAGTTTTAGTACTTAGTTTAGACTTTGGTTTCGCTGAAGTAAATAATTAGATATCACAAACAGGAAATTGTGTGGAAGCTACAAATATCCTTGTTTGGGTTATGAAGTAAAATTTTATATTTATAATTTGAATTATGAAGTTATGAGGGGGTCCTAGTGTAGTAGATCGGGCCATGATGTTTCTCGAGGCTCAAAATTGCGCTTCTAGAGGTGCTACACGAAAATGGGCATAACTTGGGCTACGGGCCTCCATTTCAAGCGTGCTACCAGTCAAAACGACCGTTAACGTGGACCACATTGTGGTAACCAGCTGTAGGCGGGTTATCCCGTTTATTTTTCTGAAATAAGCCTTCTAAATAGACTTTTGGTCATTTTATGTTTTTGTCTAGTTTTTGGGTTTTCATTTGGGCTGTTGTTTGGCCTGTGGTTATTTTTGTTGGCCCAAGCTAATTTTGGATGCTTTATTAATATGTTGAGTTGTCTTGTGATTGATCATGGATAAAATTTTAATAAATTGAATTGGCTTTTCAAATTCTTGTCTAGTCTTTTGGGGTCGAATTTGGGGGTTTGGGAAGGATCATCACGGGTATTCCAAGAATCAGCGTGATTAGCCTTCGTTTACCATTTGTACGCTGCATCAAGTTAACCTTTAACTGGGATTTGGTTATTAGGTAGCTCTTGTGGAAAGTCATGCAGTGAGTCCTGAAGTGTACTGGAAAGCTGTCTTGCCAAACAGCCCTATGCCAAAAGCAATCAAGGATATTTATACATTGAATGTAATTTGAAATTTGTTAATTGCTTCTTGATATCTTGTATAACTTGTTAGATCTTTATTAAATGATTTTGTTGATTTACAGCATGGGATGATGGAAACGAAAAAATTTCCACTAACGATGCATCTTTCTATATAGAACAGCCTGAACAAACTTACTCGTATGTTGCATCCCAGGATGAGCTGAAAGATCAAGGTCAATTTTACCGGTATGCTCCATCCAAGGATGTCACACCCTCAAAATCCACTAACGGAGTTTTACCGTCAGAGGGTGTGAACTGGCAGGATCGGAATCATCAGTTATAATCAAACCATAAAATAAAGTTTCAAAACCATGAAAATGTTTACGAGTAATTAAATGCGGAAGCGTAAAAACCTTTAATCAAAAGTTGCGTCACGCAGGACGACTTAAAACCAAAGATAACCGTTAAAAATAAGTTTGCAGGACAAAAGCGTTTTCAATCAATGCATTTTCCTAAACCGCGCGCCCGCCTCGGCTACCTGAGAATAACATACTAAAAGTGTCAACACAAGGTTGGTGAGTTCACAAGTTATATAAAGATAAATCGTTTAGCGTTTGCGTTCAGCGTTTTGCGTTAAGCGTTTTGCGTTACAGCGTTTTGCGTTACCAGATAGTGTTATGTCAAATTATATATCGATAGGTAGCTAGTCTATACAACAAGTATTACTAAGTGTTCGACACCGAAGCTGACTCGTTTAATAAGTGCCTTGTCACCAGGTCCTCCAGACCATGGTACGTGTTAGCCAAAATTACACCCGCTCGACCTCCAGTCGAGTTTAGCGTTGGGTGGGGTTTGTCAAACCCAGTAGTACTACTCAACAGTGACTCGCTATTCTAAATATTAACCGGTTCGATGTGTAGGACTTCAAATATTTCGTTTGCCACTTAGCCTTTACAAGTGATATATAATTTATAACAAAATCTTAAATGCGTTATGGAGTATGTTATCTTCCCCAAGTGAAAAGCGTTTGAAAACAGTTTAAAGAGTGGAAAGTGAAACTCACTGTTTGCGAAGAATTTCCCAAAATAAATCACCAAGATGCGCGTCACCGAAAAACTCTCTCTAACGTTCTAAAACAACAAAGAGATTTTTTTCTAAGTGTCGGAATATTATCGAGTCTCTAGACCCGGCACATAATACCTATGCACATAACATGTTTCGTGTTTCGTTTGTGAATCGTGGGTGACTTAAACAAGTGTTTTTTGTGACACATTACATGTGTAAGCAATCATATACGTGCCATGTGTTCATAACGTACATTACTAGCAATTTTTCCCCGTAAGGGCATTTTGGTCAACAAATAACAATTAATTAGCCATTATTCCCCATGAGGGCAATTTGGTCAAATCATGGCAATCAATTAGCAATTATTCCCCGCAAGGGTATTTTGGTCAAAACATAACAATTATATAACAAGTATCATGTTTCATGCATTTTTACACAACTCAGCAGCTAGTTTCACCGAGACAGAAATCCTACTCGAAATATTGTACTATTTCACCAATCATAGCATCTCAATTAATTTACCAAAAATCATCACAGAAACACATATGTCTTAGGTTTCCAGAACATATTTTATTACATTTTTATTCCTCATAGTTTTCTCACAATCATATCATTACAGCAAACTCATAACAGTCAAATTCATGCGCAACAGAATGTTATTTGCAATTACCGTTAAACGAAAAATCCAATAAATGCAAGACCACTTGGGTTAGGTTCCTAACTCAATGAGTCAACTTCCAGAAGTGGAACCAACCCAATTGGTCTCGTAGTTCATGATATATAACATTTACAACATAACCTAACAGCAGGTCTAACAGCTCAGCTTTGCACAATGTTTTTGTAAATTCATAAGAGTTAACTTCTACTTGTCCAAAAATTACAAATTTATACTTTATAGAAACTAGACTCAACCTAGTTTACTGTAGTACCAATAATCTCAACCAATTTTCATGTTTACACTTCGTTACAGTCACTTAAACATCAAATACACATTCTGTCCAGAAACTGTTTGCATCCAAACTCAATATATTCACAACCTATGAACTATCATGCATTCATATGATCCTCTAAACTCCATAAACACCATCCATGCACATCAATTACATATTACATACTTGATTAGGGTTTGTGTTTGAACTCAAATCAAAGACACAACAATCAACATTCAA
This sequence comes from Bidens hawaiensis, assembly GCF_021521415.1. Classification (NCBI taxonomy): domain Eukaryota; kingdom Viridiplantae; phylum Streptophyta; class Magnoliopsida; order Asterales; family Asteraceae; genus Bidens; species Bidens hawaiensis. The sequence continues at coordinate 1,160,703 of NW_027491410.1, forward strand.
CAAGATTCAATCTAGTTATCAAATCATCATTCAATCAACCACAATCATATTAGCTATACACACTCACAAAATCGGCTGCTAGGGTTTGTTATTAACCCAACAAACATCAAAATCAAACAACAAGAATGTATATGATAATCAAATATACCTTCCTAGCACCTAGTTCTTCAATCAAGGGCTTGAATTGATGTTGTATGTGTGTGTATAAGTGGACGGCAGCCAAAGGGGAGAGGGGTTTGGGTCCCGATCGGGATGTGGGGAGAGAAAGAAATAATAGTTAGGGTTTGTTTATTATTATTATTTATAGAATACTATGTTACACTTTGGCCCCTCCACTTCTAAGTATTACTTTTCTAGCCTAACTAACTTGTTTACATCTTGAGTTAACATCTATAACCATGTTATCACATAACACATAAGTCTAACACATAATTATCACATAATTACTGTTTTGACGTTTTTCGTTTATTCATCAATCGTTTGCGTCAACTCGTTTGCGTTTCGGTGCAAATCCCGAAAGACTACACATGTAGTAAGTGTTAAGCGTCATTTAAACCCTAGTTTAAATGTAATGAAGTGTGCGTTATAGATTTAGTGATCTTAAGTTTGAATTGACGGAGTTGAGTTAACGGAGTTAACCTGAAATTGACGATTGTCACAAAGGACGATGCGTCTATGTTTATTGATCAGCCTGAACAAACCTACTCTTATGTTGCATCCCAAGATGAGCTAAAAGGTCATCACGGGAAATTTTCCGAGTATGCTACATCCAAGAATCAAGTAAAAGATCACCCTGCAAAAGTTTCTTATATTTCATCCATGAATCATCATCAAAACCTGATTGCTGACATTATTATTCCTTGAAAAATACTTGCAACAAGGTGAAGAAATGAAGTTACATTTCTTGAAAAACTACGAAAACATTGCCTTTTTACCCAGACAAATCTCTGATTCGATACCCTTTTCGTCAAAAGATCTTCCGGAAATCTACAGTAGGTTTTCTGTTCAACCTGACTCAGTGGACGCCAAAATCATGAAGCATACACTTAACTTATGCGAGTACAAAGCCATTAAAGGCGAGGAAAGAACTTGTGTAACTTCATTAGAATCCATGGTCGATTTCACTACTTCACAATTAGGTAAAAGGGTGAAAGCACTTTCTACCGAGGTGAACGCTAAAGAGAGTAATCCGTCACAAATGTACAAAATTGAGTCGGTCAGAATGCTCGCACCAAGTGAAGCTGTAATTTGCCATAAGCAAAACTACGTGTACGCTGTCTTTTATTGCCACATAACAGGTGGTACTCGATCGCATGCGGTGTATTTGGAGGGTGCGGATGGTACCAAAGTGTAATCCGTGGCGATTTGCCATAACGACACCTCAAATTGGAACCCGAAATATTTGGCATTTGAAATGCTTAAAGTGAAACCAGGAAGTGTTCCAATTTGCCATTTCCTACCTGAAGAGCATATTCTTTGGGTTCCATATTATTAGAAAAAACAAAAGCCATGTATATATGTGTGATTGTGCTTGCTACAAGCATCTGTATGGTTGAGTGAAGGTAGTAGTGCTCCTTATTGCAACTATCCTTATGTTTGGGTATTGCATGTCTGTATCAATATTTGTGATGAAATAAAACTACCTTCTTGATTATTTACATTAGTTCATGCATATGTTTAATGTGAAATTCCAGCAAGATCATCTGATGCCCACTTATGCACGCGAGCAAATATATTTACTTGATATCTAGTCACTTAAAAGTAATTGTAAGTTTCTAGCATACAATAAGTTTCAGTACCATGTTAGTTTGATTAATTAAAAACTAATTTAGTGAAAATAAACGGAGTTTCATTTACATATTATTTTTGGACGAAAGTCGTATAATTAATCAACTTTCAAGGATGATTTTGAAACTTTACTAAAAAAAGAATAGCGTTGTAAAGTTGCAAAAAATATGTAATAGTGGAAAGAGAGAGAAGTGAAAATGTGAGAAATTTCTCTAACTCCCTCTTTTATACCTTTATGAAAGTGAATTTTAAATGATTTTTGTCATTTAGTGAGTAATAGCTGATAGTTTTCAAATATCAATAGTCCAGTTTACAAGCATAATTCAACTTAAAATTAATTACATTAATGGTACACGTGGTTTGATAATATTACTAACGAGTGTTTTACTCGACGCCTTGCGCCGGGAAAAGTTGGTAAAACCTGGGTGGTGATAAACTCAAGCGTCGCCGGTCACTTGCAGTGAGTCAACGCGAATTCGGTTGGTTTCCGTTATGTGCGTTATGATACCGAACCTGTGACATTCGTCAATTTCGGGTTATCTTATAATTGTTTTTATGTTGTAAACCAACCCGATTTATATTCCTAACATTTCAAATATATAAAATATTGGATTTTTATGTTACTAAATCTTTCTCGTTTGTTTAATTTGAAAAACCCCTTTTACGGATTCGAAAACGCCTTTAAAACGATCAAATTACATCGAAAACGAACTTTCAGGACGCATAATGAACAACGCAAGACCAGCTGGGCCAACCCACCCCACGCCGGACACGCCGCGCAGCGCGGCCAGGGCAGGGGGCTGGTTGCGCAGCGCCTAGGGTCACCTGCAGCTATATTTCAGATTTTCTTGTTGTTTTGTGCTTTGCTTGCTTGTTTAACCAACCTATTTGCATGCAAACATGAAAGAGAACCTTAGAAAGAACCCTTGACCCTTACCCTATATATACACACCCATCTCCTTCATTATTACAGTTGCTCATACTCCAAATTCTCTCTGAATTCTTAAGATTAAAGGTTGTTCTTCATGTTTTTGACAATTTGACTTTCCAAAGTCAAATTGGCCATAGTCTTTCATTTTAATCAACTTGTTAATACTTGAAGCTTGTTATACAACATATATATAATATATACCCCTTGTTACCTTTGGTGGTCATTTCTCCGGTCTCGATCGATGGAGTGTCGGGCCTCGTAAGGCAAGGCTTCATGGAGGACTTTCGTAGTCCTTGATATATATATATATATATATATATATATATATATATATATATATACTTATATAATTTGTTTATACATGTTAATCATGCTTAACTTCTGTTAATTTTAGTTTGTGTATTATATATATGAAGTTCAATGGTTATGGGTTTGAAGAGACTAGCCTCGGTTTAACCGTAAATAGCTCTAAATCGTAAACAGAACTTTGTTTACTAGTTTTGTTAAATAATTATTTAAACATGTTTTATGTTAGATTTAAGTTTCTAAAATCATTTTTATAAGTTCTATGGTTATGGGTTTGTAGAATCTTACCTCGGTCTTAACCCGAAAAAAGATCCGAACCAAAAATCGAGCTTTTGTTTAAAAACTTTATTGTTAACTTTTTGAATGTAAAACTTAATGTATCATCATTTATACTTAATTATACAAGTTCTTTGATATTTGGGCATGTCGCAACCTTCCATGAACTTATTGCGAGATGGAAACCGAACCAAACCGATTTTCACTCGCTTAAAGCTATCAAGACTTGTATATTTCTTTAAAAATAGTTTATGAATTGATTTTAATTATTTTTCTTAAAGTACTTGCAATGTTGAATCCAACTTGATCTTACAACAAAGTTTGGACCGACAAAACCGAACACCCGCTTAACGTACGTTGTTAATTCTAAAACAATAGAACTACATACTTGGTTAAGTCTTATTAGATTTTATTGAGTTATCTCATAACATTTATTATTTTGGAAAGGTGACTTTGGGTTTGACCATTTATCAATACCCGAACCAACAACCCGAACATTCGTTAAAACCCGTTTTAGTATCTATATTATAAAGGGACTTGCATTCTTGCATTTTTACCCACCTTATTACTTAACATAGGTTGAGTAAATATTAAGGCTAGATACTTTAACCCAGTTTCGAGCAAACTTATATTTTTAAAGGACTATTGTTATAATTTCTCAAATATTTACCTTTTAAACCTTAAACTTTAATTGTTTACTTTTCTCATCATTTATTTTTTTTAAAGACTTTCAAGACAACTTTTCTAATACAAGAACCCTTTTCTTTTAGGCTTCGTTCGTTAAACTCGTCGTTTCGGTTAATCTCCAAATCATCAATCTTTCAAGTTTATTACTTGAACGTGAGCACTTTCATCCCCCGTTTTCTATATTTTGGTTTGGGGATGATATTGCATACTTATTCAAACTAAATGCTTTATGCTTGAGTCTTAAACCACAAACTTTATTGTATACTTTACTTAAATAAATGCTCGATTTGGTGTTCTATGCTTACATGCTTATATACTAATGTGTTTACCGCTTTTGGATGGTTGATTCATAAATCCTTAGCTATTTGGTATTCTCTTATAGCAAGGTGTCATTAATGTATTCTTATTAACGATCTCATACGAAATCCGAATCTATTTGGTATTCTCTTATAGACGGTGTCGTTAATGTATTCTTATTAGCGATCTCAATTATCTAAATTATTGCTATTATTTATTGTTTCGTATACAAGTTGTGGATTTTCCGATTATATACATATTTGTTCAAAACTATGAAATTGCTCACCAACCTTTGTGTTGATAAACTTTATTTTATGCAATGTTACAGGTTTGACTTTTGGTTGACTCGAGACTTAGAGAAAACGCTATCAAAGACCGTTAGAATATTAGCAAAAATGAACAATATATTATTTGCTATGTTTTGTTATGGTTATTGTATGAATATTGTTATGTGACGTTATGATTTTTGTGAAATTAAATGAGTTATTAAATATTGTCACTTTAAATAGTGTCTTGTGTATATGGGTGCGTTGCACCCCGGCATGTTCCGCCTCCTTTGGTCGGAGTGTGACAAATTGGTATCACAGCCACTATAAGATAGGTGGTTAGACGTAACGACGTAGTATAATTTTTGCTTTAGGGTCCTTATACGTGTGCTTATACGTTTTTACTCTACTTGATTGTTCATTGCACTTGTTTATTTATAAAATTATTTAATTTGACCAAAATCATAAATGTTCACATACACACACTTTCATAGTATGCTCAAGGTATCCTTACCTTAAAACGCAAAAACATAGATTTTCATTGTGTTTTATGGATTACAAGCCTAACTTGGATCCCGTTATTTAAAATCCCTTAAATGTTGCATTTATAGCGGGTTTGTAGTCAACATAGAGAGCGAAACACTATGAAACGACCATTTGACAAAAATATTCCAAGAATCGAATGTGATTTACTTACCTGGGATGGTTGAGTTGTAGTTTGTGTTTTCTAGGCCAACGAACCGTGTTACATATGTCAATACTTTTAGTAGTCGAATGCGAGCGTTCCGGTTGCCATCCTAATTTTTGGTGTTGAAACAATAGAGCCATGGTGGTAGGTGGACTAGTGTTTGATATGACGTTGTATTCCAATTTATTATTTTGTTACAATCGTTATTTGAGTCGAAAACATGAAAAAAACGCAGTGGTACGAGTACTTGTTTAGACTCCAACATGGTGTTTTATAAAATTTTTAGTGTCGGAATATCAAATCATGGTGGTTCATGTACGACTTTCCGACTCTACAAATCTCAAATTTTTCAAGCTTTAACCTCTCAAAAAAATCATTTACGTTTTTGTTTTTGGATTGTTATTTATATACAAAGTTTTATATTTTTTTTAACACTAAAATCTCCTCCTCACTAACTCTAGGAATTCACAATCAAAATTATTTTATTTTTTATACACCCGCATATTCATTTTATTTACCTCAAACTTATTCATTTATTTATAATTTATAGAATGCCTCCACTAAGACGCCAACCACGCAAGAACTCCAACCGACGCATGACTGCTTTCGTCGTCAAACAAATGGCCGCAGTTATATGCAGTCGGTTTTGGTTACAACGGAACAAAATAATGTGGAACAAACCAAAGACAAAAGAAAAAGATAAAAGAAAACCATTTACACACTGGTCTAGGCCCGCCAAAATAACAACATAAAAAAGAAAACCAATTAAAAGAAACAAAACCACCATCTGTTGGAGCAAAGGATCGAACCGCGTACAAAGCGTACATTTGCACCAAACAAAAGACCACAACCACCCCACCAAAAGCATATTTACTTCTAGGACGTGAAATTAATAGCTAATATAAAAAAACATAAAAATTCTTCATTGTGGCACCAGACTTCTTAAATATACTAATTAGATAATTTGCTCCTTAAGTTTAAAAAGCTACAACTTTAAATCATCTGTTTCCACTAACGTAACACCATTAATCCCTATAGTGGATAATAGTTAAGGATTTTCTTTAAGTGTGTGTCATAACCAAACAACTTATTACTACAAAAAACACACTAAAATAAAAATAAAAAAATATATTAACTTAGTAGGGCTAACATAAATGCCCAATTCGAACACAGGCGCAATACGAACCGCCTGATACCACAGCATGGCCGGCATAAAGGGGTGGCAGGGTAGTCGACGGCCACAAGCCTGACACCCCGCTAGGCTCAAAATTTTTTATAAAACAAAAAATATATGTGTGTTTTTATGAATATAATATGTATAATCAATGTTTCAACACAATTACATACCCACTAGCTTGGTCTAGTGACAAAGAGATATGACATCTAGCCAAAATGTTGTGGATTCTAATCTTATTAGAGACATTTTTAAGTTTATTTTTATACAAAAGTGTTTTACACAACCAAAATCATAACCAAGTAAGCCATTTAAAATTAAATTGTTTAAACCCAACAAAATGTTCATTTTACTTAAGGTCCAAAAAAAATTTCGCATTTGGCCCAAAAAAATTTCGCTTTCTCGAGCCGGCCCTGTACCACAGTCACAGTTTTCTTCTGTATTACTGTATCCGGCACTAGGAGAGACCAGTTTACCCTCACCAACGCAATTCAAAATCAAATGCATCTATCCGTGTTGAATGAAACTTTACTGGCGTTTGTTGCGATGGATTTGGGTGATGATTCATTGGGGCAAGACGTCAAACACTTGGTGGTTGGACGGGGATTTTCAAAACCATAAATTCAGTCTACACAGGTTGTGCTAGTTGATTGGACAACGCTCTTTGGATACCGGAGCAAGGTTTGTTAGGGGTATTCCTAGACAGCGGAAACGGTGGTAGCAAGCTATAAACAAAATGGAGCTGAGTTACATAACGTTGGTGGACTCGTGGGGATGTTGTGCCGTTGAGATGGGCTTGTGTTGGCATACGAGAGTTCGACTCTTTTCAAGCTCGTGAGTTGTTTTTCACGCATGGTTTTGCTCGTTTATGATTTGCTAATTAGTTTATATACGTTTTTAATTACTTTATATATATTTTGAGTAAAATCTTAAATGAGCCTAAGCCCAACTTAAGATCAACTGTGCAGTGTTAAATTAATACCAAGAAGTCCAAAAGATCTAAAATTTATAAATACACAAAACTTGTTAAGGCTCGATGTGCCTAAACTAGTGATTTTCTAAAAGTGGTCTATAAAAACTTAACCTAACTTAGACACTATAGTTCTAAATCTATAAACCTAGACTCTCCTAATGCTACATCACTAGACATGCAAGTATACCTATCGGCTGTAGTAAAGCCTAATGAAGTTCGAGATATCGAACCCAAAGGAGACTAGCGATACCTAGACTAGACTCTAGACTGAAAACTAGTTAAAATTCGTTTAATTGATTTTGAATTTGATTAAGAAAATATATATAAATACTCGATTAACTAAAAATAGACAGACTAACTTACTGACTTAAACGAACTGAAAAACTTTTGACGACTTCAAGAATGGGAAAAGCACTACCTAGGTTTAGAATCCTACTTGTAAATCTCATCTCTCTCTTGGCTACCAGGATCTTAAAATATGACACCCTTAAATGTAAGGCCCCGTTACCGGTAGCCCCACTTTAACGTTGGATTTACTCATAAACGCAGTTCTAAATATTGGAGTTAACAAAAACTTTCGCGGAATAATAAAACTTCAACCATAACATTTTACATAACCATTAAACCATGTCTTATAAAACATTAGTCAATTAAAACAAAACATAGTCTTTAAAACATCACAACATTTCTTCGAGATGCCAGTATCTTCGATTTCCATGCCATGTGTCTTCAGTCACGCGAGCTGCCTCAACCTATTTGCCTGCGTGCATACGAAAAATCAGCTATGCTGAGTGAGTTCTAGTTAATCACATAACTTACTTTTCATAAACATATACGTGCCCGAAGGTACGCATTACATACATATCCTGTTCATCATTCTTCCATACACATTCATATCTAACCATACATTATAAAGGGCGTTTCACCCTACATACCTCGGATATTATTAGGGTCCGGTCACCCTTCATCCTCGTATATTATTAGGGTCCGGTCACCCTTCATCCTCGGATATTAGTAGGTTCTGGTACCCTTCATCCTCGGATATTAGTAGGGTCCGGTACCCTTCATCCTCGGATATTATTAAGGTCCGGTACCCTTTCTTCCATCGCTTCATACTACACCTGTTCTTAAATACTCTTCCTGACAATACGTGCAATCTCCGAAGAGCGTTCACGTACCATTAACATGTCATACGTACATTACGCATACATCATATATATTATACCTGTTCTTAGATACTTTTCCTGACAATACGTGCAATCTCCGAAGAGCGTTCATGTACCATTAACATATCATACGTACATTATGCATACATCATATATATTCATACCTGCATTTTATCTTACATCATACATAGCAATCACATCTTTAGCTACCACCTGACGGTACATGAAATATCCGAATATCGTTCACGCACTGTCAAGCAATCATCATACATACATCATACAAGGCATACACTTACCACTTGAGGTAAGTGTATTAACTATCACATCGAGTATGCACACAGCCCCGAAAACATAACAAGGAAGTGGGGCTAGAAACTCACCTCAATGCGGTTGCGTTCACCGTTTACGGTTATTCCCTTCTTGAGCTGTGCACGACTAACTGTATAATAATTATACGTTTCAGTAAACTATCACTACACATATCTTCTTTCTAGTTTAATTATTACCCTCAATGAACGGGGGTCCTGGGGCAGCGTCCCTGGCAGCGGGGTTCTAGGGGCGGCAGCCTCTAGCGGGGTCCAAGGGGCAGAGCCCCTGGCTGGAAAAATTTTATTTTTAGATCAGCTTGGAAAAATTTTATTTTCATTAACTGTCTTAACACATTTTCCATTAGCATTTTGAATCATTGAATAATATGCTACTTAAAAGTTCAAGGGCTTATTTGTAATTAAATCATTCTTTTCTAAGTTCAGGGACCATTCTGTCATTCTGTTAAACTTCTAATTCGTTACTTATCCTTAACGAACTGACTTGCCATGACGAACTGGTTCTTGTAACGAATTGGAACCTTTAAAGAACTGGTTACTTACACGAATTGGACTTTTAACGAACTGGACTCTTAACGAATCAGTCCATGTAGCGAACCAGTCCAAGTAGCGAATTGGACCTTCTAATTCGTTATCTCCTTTAACGAATTGGTCATAACGAATCAAGGGTAATTCGTTACCCCTTTCCCTTAACGAATTGGATACGAACTACAGCTAGTTCGTTAATCCTTCCTTAGCGAATCAGCTGGCGAATTACCTCTAATTCGCTAGTTATTCCTTAGCGAACTAGGGTTAGGTCAGATTTGTCAGAACATTCCCTGACAACCTCGTACACGTTTTTCCGGCGCCGCCTTTGCCGGAAGGCCGCCGGAAAACCACGAACACGTCGGAAAAACGAGTTTTAACTCGTTTTTCGTCCCGTTCGATCCAGATCTGAGCTAGGGTGACCCCTAAGCTCATCATAGGTTCGGTTTATACCCGATTCCACCCGGATCTCGTGACTTAAACGGTTTAACGGTGTCGGCTCGTCGTTTCGTGTTTATATCTAACGGGTTTAAGCTCATACAATAAAATACTATCATACCTTGGGTCGGGATCGGTTTCTCTCTTGGTTCGGTCTAGAGAGAGAGAGAGACTAGAGAGAGAGCTTAAGTGTGTGTTTTGGGAGGTGTATGGAATGTGTGAAATGAATGATTAAAGGCCATTTAATGACTTATCTAATTATGGATCATGGGCTTAAGCCCATAGTCCTTTCCTTTTTCTTTCATAGCCCAAGTCCATAACCCATATCCATTTAACCCAACAATATCCCGACTCATAATAACTTGTATTTTAATTTATTAACCGAAACCCGAAAAACGGGATGTTACATTAAACGACCTAGTGCATCCCTAATCATTCTCCGGGTATGACCTAAAAGAAAATCCTAAGGGACGTGTAAACTTACCTGTTAGTCGGATTACCTGTCAGTCTCTCCAACAGTGCTAAAGTACCCTAAAAGACATATTACCTGTCAGTCTCGATATCTCATTACACCCTAAAATGAAAGGGGTAACCTAAAAACAATTGATAAGAAAAAAAATTACAATGAAGCTAGGCCAATCTAGGGAAACCTTGTGTCAGAGCGTTCTAGTCTAAACACTTAATCCTATTGACAACCCGACTATATCTTACCTCTAAGTCTCGAGATATGTAGAATATAAGGCTCTAACAAATCACCAACTAATGTTCCTATGGATTACTACGTCTAACAAAACTATAAAATAATCAACACACAGTAAGTGACCTAAACATGCACCTATAACTGAAAGACATTCAACAAGGCACATGTGGAACAAAGATCAATAATAAATAAAAACTAAATACGCATACACATCAAATCAATTGTAAAAATATTATTTAACCCAACACACGATTACTTTTAATATTTGTAAATTATTATGAGAAGGGTGATTCACTTGAGGTTCAGGTAATGCGATAAAAAAACCAATCACATATTCGATTAAGTTGATTGCGCAAGAATTATTAGACCTAGTAGTTTGATTGTGATGAAAAACGAAACCCTATCCGAATTGTTGACACAACTGAACACAATCTACCTAATTACCAGTATTAAGCAATGACTAATGATTATTGGTTCAATGACACAATAACCTAGTTCTAAATGTTTATGAACACAACCAGATAAGTGATGCAAGATTTGATAACCAAAACACAAATTGTTTAAACAATCAATTGGTAAAGTAAAACAAGATCAGATAGCAAATTCAATCATGTTCATAATCATTAAAGCTCATAGAATCTGATCAAATTGAGTTTACACAAAACCCTAGCATAAAGTGAACACAGTGTTTTTAGCCTGACATCGGCATCACGAAGAATTTGCTTATCTGATGAAAGGATGGAAGCATACGATGATTAGACGAATTGAGGGTTTCAGAATGATGCAAAATCATCCTAGGGTTCTCCTCTGGCTGCTGGAATGAAGGATATCTCAAATGGGGGCTGAAGACCGATTATATCAACGATTAGGGTTTTTTTCCTGTTTTTATATCCTTGTGCGTAGCGCGAAGGATGTTTCACCTCAGTTCGCGTAGCGCGAAGTAAGATAACCCTATAATTATATTCCTCTTGTGGAGAATCCCAAAATTCATATACTATGGGTCCCATAACTCATTTTCTAGGCCGAGATATGCCCATTTTACTAAAAGACACTTTCCTGGTAACCCGTTTTGTTCGGTTTTTGCTTCGGCTTTGGGTTTCTCATCCAAACCGTTACCGACTCCTTCTTAACAATCCATATATGTTTCTTTATGCTTTTGTCTTCTCGAGGCTTGCTTAATCTTAATCTGGATGGATTTGAGTTAGCTCGTTTAAGCTCTGAACACCTGCGATCATAAAAGAACTCAAAGTAATCGTGTTCGCTATATATAAACAATTGAAATTCATGAAATAACACATATAGCCGACCATCAAAACCCAAGTGTTGGTAAAACCGGGCGTTGTTGGTAAAAACAGAGTGTTGAATCCCAGATGTTGGTAAAACCTACTGGTGAAACAACAATCCAGATCTAAAACAACACTAGTGGAATCTAATAACTATCTCAAATCAAACCTTGCACAAAATATCAAAAACCCGGAACCCAGGTGTTTGTAAAATCCAAGCCTTGCAATCTGGGTGTTAGCAAATCCCATTCCTTGTAACCCTAGTGTTTGTTTCAGGCTGAACTGATAATTTCGGACATCTGTAATGTACCATTTTTGGACTTTGTTTCGGTTCACAATATTGGAATTACGAGTCTACAATTAGATCCGCTCAAGGTGAAGATGAGGTATGCTAAATTGCTAACTATATCAAACTAGCTGCTTAAGGTGAAGATAAGGTTGCATGTAATATTTTTCATTAAATAGGTAAACTTACTCGAGTGTAGAGATGAGATCGAGACCGTACCGAGTACATGTACCCGAAAGTACCCGTACCTAAAATCAGTAAATCCTGGTACCCATACTCGTACCCGAATTATATGGTACGAGTACGAGTGCTATATGAGTACGAGTGCCGGTACGAGTACATGTACTTTGGGTACGGTCTTCGCTTTTTACCGCTTGGTTCTTTTTTAAACAAATAAAACTCCACTAAATAGGTATCGGTAACGATACGATACCGACAATCAATCTTACTATACTATTAAAGCACTACAAGATATCCACATGGCATTCAACTAGCATGTCCACATAAGCTTTCAAGCCATCCAGTTTCCATCTATAGAATTGTCACATAATTCACTAATTAATTTTTTTCTAGATTTATAACCTCACTAATTAATGTTTTTTATAATCATAACCAACAATCTCCTTTCAAATGATTTAAGCACCGATTTTGACCACAATTAATTATTTATAACTGATTTTGTGTTCCTTTGTAAATATAACTATTATTTTAGCAATTCAATGATTTGTATAACAGTTTTCATCCGCCATTTATACATATTTTGTTTACATCATGTGGTTTTGCAGAGAACAAAGGTAAATAAATTCTTATAATATCTACATATATATTACGTTTGTATTATTTTTCACCTGTGTGTAACACGGGCCAATATCCTAGTTATCTATAATATCAAAACCATAATACCACAACTAGAACCGTAATACCGCAACCAAAACATAATATCAAAACTAATAATGAAACAAATCAACCATAATGTAAAATTCACTCCTTTTTCCTTTTACTTGTTTATTGTTTTCTCATTTCTATTAAAAACAAGAGAGGAAGTTAATACACGTTATTTAATGATATACACAATTACACATACATGAAATAAAAATATACGAATACACAATATATTAATATACACATACAGATTGAAAATGGACTTATTCAACTAATATGTATTATGTTTTAAAAATCCCGCTTGAAAGTTAAGTCATAAGTGTTAGAAACCTAATAAAATCTCCTACATATTCTAAACGGGTACCAGCACCTGTAATACTTGTACCCGAAAGTACCCGTACCTATAATCAGTAAATTTGGGTACCCGTACCCAATAGGCACGTATGGGTACAAGTACGGGTACTGAACATGTACTGGTAGAGGTGGCAATGTGAGTGAGTTGGGTTGGATTTGGGTGATGGGTTAGAATGGGTATGGGTTAGAATGGGTAAAATAGAGGGTTAGGATGGGTATGGGTTAAGATGGGTAACGTTAACCTATCTTGACCCAATTGAAGGTTAAAATACAAAGAGTTTTAAAAACTCCTCAAAGAAAATTCAAAAAAAATAATAACTCAAAATATAAATCAAAACGCAAAATGTAAAATAACTAAAATGTTTCCCCCGTCATCCTCGTTCATTAAAAATAAAAGAAAAAAGAAAAAAAAACGGTTTTGTTCCGGTTCAGGTTCGATTTTTTCGATTTTATTTTTCGGTTCGTTTTTTGTTTTTTTTTTCATTTCGGTTGGTTTAGGTATCTCTTCGATTTCAATTAATTCAGTTTTGATTTCTCGGTTTCTATTTGGTGTTGTGGGCTTTATTTAGAATAAAATTGGATTGAGCTTGTTTTAGTCCATTCTAACCCATAATTAAAAGTCACTAGCATTTCCCCAACCCATCTTAACCTCATTGGAAAATTTTTTTGATCCATCCTACCCCATTCCAATTTTAAAAATTATCCATATTGACCCAAAACAACCCATTTGGGTTTGTTTTGCCACTTGGGTATTCGAGAAAACAGTTTCATCCCTACTTGACTGTGGACTATATTTTTTTTAATTAAATAGTCTTTTTAGCTATCTGTTTGTTTATAATTGATACTTTTTGTTACCAATCTAAATATATAATATGGTGTATTGCAGGTTTTATAAACACAAGGTATAAAGTGGGACTGTAACGCAAATTGTAAAGATGTTGTATTGCAGGTTAGCGAAACTTTATAACTTATTAGAGTATTGTTGATGATAGGTAATTAAGCGGTTTATATCTTTAAAAGTTATACTCTTAGTTGTATTTTACTGCTCATGCAATTGTAATTCGGTTTTTGACGTCATGTTTTTTGTTCTATTGTAATTAAAAGACTATATTTTCTTTCTACCAGTTGTTTCTGCCATGGTGTATGTGGAGAGTATCCTAATTTAAAAGGTACTGATATTTTGTTTTGGGATCTTAGGTTTTTTGGTATTGTTGTGCTCTCTAATTTGGTAATTGACTCTTTTCTGCATGTTTTTTTTTTCAAATTGGAGTTTAGCTTGCTTTTTTTGGTTTCTCTGTTTAATCATGGGCTATGGAAATCATTTTGTGTTTTACGTTTATTGTGTTTCTTCAATTTATTAAGGGTCCTATATGTTGCAGATCTCAGCGGTTAATTTGGGCTTACATTTGTTTTTGAATACTTGTGGTTTTTAGTAGTAGCATAAACAGTGATTTGTTTTTCATCTTTATTATATTGGTTTTTGACAGTGACTTCGTGCTTGCTTCTTTAGGTTACAATATTTCGGGATGTGACGTATCTAACCTTAGGTTACAATAAGGTAGTAAAAAAATATTGGATGCCCTGTTAACAGTAACTGAATTGTCATGTTAAATTAGTTTAATCACATTCAAACTTTATAATACGGTTATGACCTCAATCTTGATTTGTTAGATGTATATGCAGACAAGAGCACCTTCCACCCTATAGATATATCTAATCTCAAATATAATTTCAGAGGTCCCTATTGGCAGAATGATAAAAAAAAAAATAGGCCTCGTGTGAGACAAAATTTGGACCTCTTTATAATATAAACTAATCAATTATACAGTAAAAAAAAACCAAATAGGAATGCAATTGTTATATAATAAACAAAAAGGAAAAGTAGTGTATCAAAATGATCGAACTTAATTAAGTGAATTTTGAGGCTCTCATAAGTAAAGCTCTTGGTCAGCCTTTTGCTTTCTTCCTCCTGGTTCTTCTTTTTTACTTTTTTGGGCATCGCAGAAGTATATGTTATTTGGGAACGGGAGGCATTATTTCTAGATAAAAACAAAAATATTCAACGTATTAAACATTAAGTTTCATCTTGCAAAAATAAACAAACAAAGTCCAAAATAGTAAAATTAACAAAAATCGTAATCAATTTCTTCTAACTTTTTATTGTCTTCTATTTTTTTTAACCTCAATTACTTCCTGATTCCCTTTTTATTGTTATGAACATCTCTTTGTTTTTAAAATCACAATTCATTAGGCTCAACGTAGTGGGCGATAAACACTAGGCGACAGGGGCGATTTTTGGGAGAGAACACCCCACCCCCCTCCCCCGGGCGATTTTGGGGCGGGGGGAAATTGTTGCCGGAAGGGGGGAAAAGAATATTATTATTTTAATCATATGTGTTATATATATATATATATATATATATATATATATAACTATTTGTAGCCCCTACACCATTACACCCCAAAAACAAATTCTCACCCCTTGCTGACTGGGCGCCACACGACGCAAAACGCCTCAATTTATAACCCCTCCACTACGCATAGCCTTATGGATCATATCAAGCAGGTTATACATATTTTGGGGCCAATAATCTTACTATAATTTAAATTTTAAATTTTATTATAAAGCAGGTTATTACGAACCAAATTTTTTGATTCTGTAGATTCCTAAATCTTATAACTAATTAATATGTGTATAAAATATATTAAATGTGGAGGCCTTTACAACCGATGGCCCAGAGCAATTATAAAAGTTGAGTTTGGGCCTGCATATATACAAAACAACTATAAAACCTTTGGGTCTTTGATATTTTGGGCCTCGTGCCATTGCATAGCCTAAAAACCGGGCCTGTCTGTAGGCAAAGATTTTCTTGAAGCAAGATGGTTGAATCCAGGAAACATGTATTTACGGATCTTGATGCAAGTAATTACCAAGTGAGTTATGAGTTCTGGATTCGTTTCAATTTATTTTGGTAAACTACGTTGTCTGCATGATTCAGGTACCACCTATTAAGGACATTTGTGGTAGATGTGTGTAAGACTGAAACGCGTCAAAATGTGTTCGAGCTGAAACGGGCCAAAATGTGTTTCGCCTTAAACTGCTCGAAGTGTATGTCCGAAAATGGATATTTTAGTACGATTCTGATTGCTAGCAAACACCATTTTGTCCCCTTTTGTAACATCCCGCTTTTGATGATATTAAATAAAAGAAATTATGTTTAATTAGGAGTGTGTTTATATTTAGTCAAGATTAAATAAAATATTAGAATGTGGGCTTGGACCTTAAAAGATGGAATAAGAGATGGTGATGGGCCTTAGGTTCATGGGCCTAAGCGTATATAAACCCCTTAAACCTTCCTAAAACCCTAAACTCTCATTCTTATCATCTAGCCTCCATAACACACCTAAAAACACACACAAACACTATCCTATATCCCGAGCCAAGATCCGGAAAAGACCCGAGCTCGTTGGTGCTAGAACGACGTGACGAGCAAAACCTACATCAAGATTAGATCGTGTTCGCAAACTGACTCGCTTAAAGGTACGTTTTACAACGAAACACTTGTTCGCCTCGTTTAGGATTCCTATATGTGTACAAATGATAAAGAATAATCAAACATGATGATTCCCGTTGAAATTCGTTAACGTTTGATAGGTTAATCGAGGGTATAAAGAACTGGTTTTAAACATGGATCAAATACACCATTTAAAACGTGATGTTTAAGTGCTTGGTTGATTAGGGTTTGTAGGCACTATGATTACGAGTCTATTGATACCAAGTTTGTGTTATTTCATTATGATTTGAGGTTTAATCGCAAATCCCGTTCAGTTTGACTATGTAGTGTTCATCAATTTTGACTTTGACCTCTTAGTCAAAGTTTGGATAAGACTGATGCCCATTCGTTATGTTGAACGAATCGTTGATCATTCGTTAGGCAGTCATAACGAATATGATTCATTCGCGCGTCTTTAGAACAAATGAACCCTTCATTCATCTTACAGACTTAACGAATGGCACTCGTCATTCGTTATTTACTCATTCACCATGTTAGGACAACGAATCAAGCCATTCGCTACAAGATACAGTTGCATGCGCTTATAACGAATGAACCTCCCATTCATCTCAAAGAAATCACGAATAGCCTAACCCATTCGTTACTCATTCATTCGTCTAAGATCAAACCATTCGTCATAACGAATGAGATAGCGAATGATGCTTAAACAGAGACCATTCGTCATAACGAATAAGTTAGCGAATAAAAAAATCATTTAAGAATTTTAATGAAATTTGTGTTAAGGACTGTTAATGGAAATTAAATATTGAATGATGCTTAAACATAGACCATTCGGCAGCTCTACCCCACCCAGGGGACCCTGCTAGGGACTGCCACCCCTAGACCCGGCTCACAGGGGCGCTGCCCCCGGACCCCCGTTCGTTGAGGGTTATATTAAACTAGAAATACGATATGGATAGTGATAGTTAATTGATACGTGTAATTCTTATACAGTTAGTCGTGCCCAGTTAAAGAGAGGGGTTACCATTAACTCGGAAAGGAACCAAGCTCATGCAAGTTTCTAACCCCATTTCCTTCTTATGATTTCAGGGTTGTGTGCATACTCGATGTGATTATTTAATACACTTACCTTAAGTGGTAAGTGTATGCTATGTGAATATTTATGTATGATGTATGTATGATATATGAATGTATACGAATGATGTATGTATGACGTAGAAAAGATAAAGAGTATGTATGAAAGTATATAACAATATAAAAATAAAAGGAAGGTATGTATGAACTGACGGTAAAGGGTGGCAGACTCTAATAATATCTGTGAAGGAGAGTGGCAGACCCTAATAATATCTGTGAGGTTATAGGGCGAAAGGCTCTTCAAAACGTATAAGTATATATGTAAAGAAAGATTAAAATATGAAAGTATGAAAGAAAGAAAGTACGAAAGTAAGAATGAATGAAGGTATAATTATGTATGTACGAAAGAAAGATGAACAGGTTAAGTAAGTATTATGTATCTTTGGATACGCATAAGTAAGTATGTGAATGTATTGTATGTTGCTTGATTAACTAGAACTCACTCAGCGTAGCTGACTTTTATTATGCACACAGGTGAATAGGCTAAGGTTGCTGGCTTGAATGAAGACACATGGCATTGAACGAAGATACTGGCATCTTGAGAATAATTTTTTGACGTCATATTTGATTATGTTTTATATTAAAAGACAAGATTTAAAATGTTATGTAATGAATGCTTGGAGTTTTACTTATTCCGCGAAAGTTTAATTAACTCTGATATTTAGAACTGTGTTTATGAATAAATCCAACGTTCAAGTAGGGCACTGGGACCAGGGCCTTACACCTTTTCTTTTAAAAAAAATTGCTTTAATTTCGTGTATGTTGTGTTCATGTCAAAGTTGTTCAAATACGTTGAAGTGCAAAAATGTCCACGTGCAAAGTTGTTCATAATATTATTATCTTGTCGTGGCTTTCGTATTTTCGCAATATTTTCAATACAAAATATAAAATTTATGTAAAATAATTCGTGCATTCTACGTTAAAAGTTACAACTTGTTTTAAAATATAAACATATATTCATATGTGCAATCACTAGCAAGAGTTGACTTATACTTGAAAGACCTAATATTTACACATCGTCAACTATTATCTTATTTTGAATACATGTGAACAATTTCATTTTAGGTTACTATACAACAAACTGTTTGTTGTATTTTGAGTGGTATTGATGTTCCTCAAGGCATATTGAATATTAATTTTTAATTTTCGTTTAATTGAAGTGTAGAAATATTCTACCTTATATCATACTGAGCGTTGATAGCCAAAATCTGAATTTTCTTGATGGTAAATATGATACTTAGCTATCTCAGTTGACTTATTTTTTGGTTGCATACTCTCAAGGGATTTGAAGTTTTTAAACAACGTTGAAAATTAAACAGTTGTTTTCTTGTTTGACCAATAATGTGTTCATTTTTTCATAAAGAGTTTCATATAATCCACGTCTGTAAATGAATCGAACGAATTATTTAACTTTAACCCAAGTTTCTTTTATTTTTTTATTTATATAAATAACTACTTAAGTATTTATTTAAATTTAATCTAGCAAACGTAAATGAACGAACATAAATGAACCAACATTATTCATATCTCAATGTTTATGTTAAGTTTAAAGCTAAACAAATCATAACCCAAAAACCACATATTTAAACAAAACCTAAAATACAATGAAAATTAAAAACTATCAATGTCACAAAAATTAATAACATTGGCTATGAATAAGATGAAAAACGGACAAATAAAAAAGTCAAACATTAAAATCACCTCTGCTACAGAGAACAAAACAGTTTCAAACCGACAACCATACCCCAAATATGCCCAAATCATTATAACAAAAACAAAATCCTTAAAAATATTTTTTTTTTAAAATACTAAACAGACACACACCAACCATAGCCCATGTAAGCCAAAAACATTATGTCGCATAATTAATAAAAATATTAATATAAAAAGTATATATTTTAAGTAACATTAAAAAAAACTAAATAAACCAGCGTAACATCTGGGCTAAAAGCTAGTTTCATATATTTGATTATAATAAACTACTAATAAGCTGGTGATTGAGTTTTAAGGGAGAGATTCGATGTTTTAATGTGACCAAGATTTGATTCTTGCCTTCATAATTTATTTTGGTGGCACGGGGTGATGATGAGAGATTAGACGAGAAGGTGATGTATGCTAGTTGAACCTTAAACTGAAAGATTTTTATCTCATCGTATCGTCATAACTTCGAGCATGTGTTCGTGGGTATTGAATGTTTTCCTGAATCAAATGATGAGTGTAATAAATAAACTAAACCCCATAGCCGGTAACCCATTTGACGGATTCTTTGCGGTTAAAATTTGTTTTTTGATTAATAAGCTTTTAATAATAAATAAACTAAACCCCTGTCTAAGACCTTATCCCATCTTCCTGTCAACTCAACTCAATTCAATCATCCAATCCAACCACCGGCGATACACGGTGTCTCCGGCTACACAACCACCGTACAATCCTCGTCATGGCCGCTTCACTCCCTCACACTTTCTCCATTTCTCGTACTCGTCACTCTTCAATTTCGCACTTCAAGTCAGTTCAATTATTCCTTTAATTTAATTTAGTACAATTATATGCAAATTTAGGTTTATTAGAGTATGTGTACTGTAGTCTATACTTATACGGTCAATTTTTCTGATTATAAATTACAATAGTTCGATTTTGTTTATAGGGTTATGTACTCATTTTATTTCAACAAATCAATAATCAATACATCTCGTCCACGCAAACAAGTTGAATACAAGTAGCAATTATATTGTTCGTTTTACTAATATCCTAATAGTCTTGGTAACGTTTTCATCAAGTCCTCGAGTCAACAAAAGTCAAACCTGTAAAATTTCATAAAATAAAGTTTGTCAACACAAAGGTTGGTGAACAATTCATAAGATTAAGCATATAAATATATAGTAATAAAAAGCCACAAAACTTGTATACAAAACAATAAATAAAAGCAACAATATGGATAATATGAAGTCGCTAATAAGAATACATTAGCGGCACCGTCTATAAGAGAATACCAAATAGATTCGGATTTCATGAAGTCGTTAAGAAGAATACATTAACGGCACTGTGCTATAAGAGAATACCAAATAGTTCACGGATTTATGAATCAACCTCCCAAAAGCGGTAAACACATTAGCATATAAGCACGTAAGCATAGAACACCAAATCGAGCGATTATTTAAGTAAAGTATACAATCACGTTTGTGGGTTTAAAGATTCAAGTAAATAAAGCATTTAGTTTGATAAGTATGAAACGTCACCCCAAAACGGAAGATGGAAAAAGGGGTATGAAAGTACTCACCTCGATTGATGAACCGATAAATAAATAGATAAATAAATGAAGCTCGAACGGTAAACGAACATATCCGACTTGAAACGATAAACACCTTAGCTAAAATAAATAATGTAATATATATTAATGAACTAGAAACCATAATGAAACTATATTGGAAACATTGAACGAGGAGGTTCAGTTGTAAATTGGATTATCGGTTAATTTGTTAATGGTTAGGGACTCGTACTTAAATGACAATTAAAATAAAATAATATTATTTTATTGGACTTTTAAATAGCTAACCAATATTAAATATAAGCAAGACGGTTTTAAATCAAAAGTTCATTTTTTTTATGAAAATGAATTTATAATGAAGCTTATAATAATATTATTTATGATGATGATAATAATGATAATGATAGTTTTGAAACATGTATGAATATATATATAGATATATAAGATAATAATGATAATAATAATAACAATAATTATTATTAATAATACTAATTTAGTATAATACTAATAATATTAGTTTAAGAATAACGATCTTAGTATTAATTAAAATGTTGTTGATAAAAATAATAGTAATAATAAATAATATTGATAGTAAATAGTGATATTATACTAGATGTCGGTTTGATTTCTAAACGAATTCATAAAATAGCTATAATGATATTATTGTTAATAATTGATGATAATAATATGAAGATAATAATAATATGATCTTTAATAATATTAATAACTTTAATATTTATAATAATAATGATAATACTAATAATTATCTAGTTAATAATAATAAGATAATGATAATAATAATCTAGTTAATAATAATAATGATGATGATAATAATAATAATAATAATAATAATAATAATAATAATAATCTAGTTAATAATAATAATAATCTTTACGTATTTGTATTAATACTAATAGTAATAATAAATTTATTAAGTATAACAAGAAACATACCAAAAACCGATCTAGGATGACCTGAACCCGAGACTCTAATTTAATAAACATACCAACCAAACCGAACCAAAATAATTAAACCCAAGAACTTATTATATCCATTTCCCGGGTGTTCATCTTTTACCCAATTCATACCAACAACGCAAACCCGATTCGTTTCAAAGTATTTAACCAAAATATAACCGATAATACCAAAACAAATATTAACAATTTAAATCCGACAATCGATATATGACAATTTATAACACCAAAACCCAAATTGATTTACCTATTAGACGTGTATATACTCGTGGCTCTACACCGGGAAGAACCCGAGCTAAACCCGCCGGAGACGAGGGCAGCGGCAAGAGAGAGAGAGAAACGGAGGGAGAGAAAAAGAGAGTGAGAGAGAGAAAGAGAACACAGAGAGAGAGAGAGAGCGGCGGGGAGAGAGCTGCGGTGCCGGAAAAACATGCGGAGAAGAGAGGGAGTTGAGGTAGAGACGGCGGCCGGAGGTGGTGGGGTGTTTCGGAGCTGCTGCCGGAGTTCGGCTCGCCGGAAAGAAGAAAAAAGAAGTTGTGGGTGGTGTTCGGAGGTGGTGGCCGGCGGGAGTGGCGGTGGCTGCCGGAAATCGGCTTCGTCGGAAATTGTGGTCGCCGGAATAGCGGCTAGGGTGTGGGAGACGGCTGGTGGGTTATGTGATGTTAAGGCTAGGGTTTGGTTAGGTTTATATATACATATTTACACAAAAGGTCCCCCAAGTTCTAAACATCTTATAAAAGGGGTATTAAACTTTATAAATGTTAATATAGATTCAAAGATGGCAAGTATTACCCTTTACAATTTATAACTAATTTTTGTTAAAAGAACAATGATTAGTACACGCCTACATGATGGGTTCGAAGCATAACTTATTAAATTAAAGCGTGAAAGAAAATCAAAATCCGAATTTGACGAATGTCACAGTATCCCCAACTTTTTGTAAATTTCGTCCCGAAATTAAAATAAACTTAAAGAAAAAGTAATTATTAACGAATATTCCTTTGTAAAATAGTTGCATGAATAAATTTTTTTAGCAAAGAATAACGTCAAATCCTAGCATAACTCGAAAAAATGTTACAAATGAGAAACATGATAAAAGCACTTATATATAGGATGTACCGGCGGCGTATCCACCATGCTTTTATCACGATTCGCATTTCCATCGTTTCTCTGTCATCATCCTCGGGTCTGAGTTATCGCACACAACTGTACTTACCATGGCCCATACGGGGATCTCGATAATTAAGTGTGCACCCATAATTATTTAAATCGTCATATGGTCCACATGGTTTGTCCCATTGCGTGGTTTAAGAGACATTTATATATATATATATATATATTTGAAATATTAAAATAGATGTGTAAATGAATTTGTTGAATTTTTACCAATATTGACAAAACGGTACTAACGGTTGAAAATTTCGAGATTGACTTTTTTTTAAGTAGAGAAAATGGGATACCTAAATGAAACAATTTAAAGTCTTAGAATATAAACCAAGGCGAAAATAGCAATTCGGCTTAAATTAATTAAAGACGATCAAATAAATAAAATTTTAGGGTAAACAATTACGAAACGAGGTTTGTAGTCGAAAGTCATCAAGATAACTGTCAAGTCTATACATCGAGGCATTAAATAACACCGATAAATGAAATCCGATAAGTGAAAACGAGAATCCAACGTGTGAAAATGAGAAATCCGATAAGTGTAAATGAGAAGACAAAAGTGAGTACATGAGGTAGGGGTAAACAACATTACGATTATCAATAATGTCGTACAATGAGTTCCATATGTGTACAAACTTGAGGTTATAAGTAATTGAGAATACGATTTCGCGAAATTACGAGGATGAGGTGAGTTTCTTTGGGGTGACGCATACGTGCATCAATATAAATAAAATAATATTGACCAACAACCAAAACAATCGATGAAATGTGATAAAACTTGAATACGGCTACTATTGTGAAACCATTTATATAATCGTCATTATAATAACGGTTTCTAATAGCGCCAAAACTTGTAGACAGCCACACATAGGCTGTTAATAGATTAGATGAAATGATATAGAATAATGTGTAGAATCGTGTTTGCATAAATGCTCAAATATAAATAACATAGTCATGAAGGTATCGTTCAAAAAATAAACAAGATTTTTGGCGAAGTTAAGGTTTTGAAAGTATTACACAAAGTGTTATTGAATAGTTTGCATTCGGTCACAAAAATCAAAACACCAAAATGAAATCTCATGTGCATAATATTGTCATCGAAACATCTCATCAAATGAAAAGAAAAATCGCAATAATCGTAAGACTCGAATAAATGTCAAAATATGTAAATCGCGTAACGTATAATAGAATAAAATTTGAAATAAGGTCTTAAGTAAGGCCGTTTTATTGTTTCTAAGAAATGTATATAATAACAAAGCATCGCAGTAGCTCGTAGCTAGAGAATCATTTAAATCATTACCAAATGTGAATCTTGTAAGCCAATTCGTTAAGGGAATGTGTATACATAAAGTGGTTGTGATGAAAATTATTTATAAAATAATGCTTGCGATAATAAGAAGTAATAGTTTGCGTAATTCGTTATTGAGCAAAAATTTGTGTAACAATAACATATATTTATAAACGCGTCCCAAAAAAAGATTTGCAAAGCCATGATCATTTAGTTTATGCAAGATGGTGAAAAGTTGTAATTTGTTATTGAATAAAACTTACATTCAACATTCAGAATGAAACCTCGATTATAAAGTTATTAAGAGATTTATCACCTTAGGTGACAATATTTAAAATCTTGAAATCATACACATAATCGTTTAACAACCTTTGAAAACAAATCCTCATAATCATATTCTTTTTTGTCATGGCAGTACAATATATATACATATATATACATATTTTTAGAGTGTATAATTTAAAAGTATTTATTTGAACACATGAGGTCGTTATAAATACATTAGCTGTATGTAGGTATATATATATATATATATATAAATTAGGGTAAAACGAAGCTTACATGTGTATGGAGAGGTTTTAGGCTTCGAATGGTGAATAGTTTGGAAATTTGGTGAAGAGCGAGTATGTTTCGGTTGGCTTGCGTAGTTGGGTTTTCTTGGGTTGGATTTATGAGGTTTGTTGAGTTTAGGTCGGTTGAGTGGTTTAGGCTTAGATGATTTGGGTGAGTAATGGTTGGGTTATTCAGGTGAGGTTTATGCTTATTTGAGCAAGAGTTAAGTTGATGGGTTGGATAATTCGATCTTGACTAGTTTGGGTTGAGTTTCGGTTTATTCATGTATTTTGTAAGGAGTGTTTGGGTTGCTATTTTGATATCAAACTCTATGGTTGGATGAGGAAACATTGTGGCGATGTGGTTTGTGACTCGACGTAGCTTGGGTCGAAGGGTTTTGTGGATGACTCGTAAAAAAATCAAACATTAAAATCACCTCTACTATAGAGAACAAAACAGTTTCAAACCGACAACCATAGCCCAAATATGCCCAAATCATTATAACAAAAACAAAATCCTTAAAAATATTTTTTTTTAAAAAAACTAAACACACACACCAACCATAGCCCATGTAAGCCAAAAACATTATATCGCACAATTAATAAAAATATTAATATAAAAAAGTATATATTTAAAGTAACATTAAAAAAAAACTAAATAAACCGGCGTAACATGTGAGCTAAAAGCTAGTTTCATATATTTGATTATAATAAAGTACTAATAAGCTGGTGATTGAGTTTTAAGGGAGAGATTCGATGTTTTAACGTGACCAAGATTTGATTCTTGCCTTCATAATTTATTTTGGTGGCACGGGGTGATGATGAGAGATTAGACGAGAAGGTGATGTATGCTAGTTGAACCTTAAACTGAAAGATTTTTATCTCATCGTATCGTCATAGCTTCGAGCATGTGTTCGTGGATATTGAATGTTTTCCTGAATCAAATGATGAGTGTAATAAATAAACTAAACCCCATAGCCGGTAACCCATTTGACGGATTCTTTGTGGTTAAAATTTGTTTTTTGATTAATAAGCTTTTAATAATAAATAAACAAAACCCCAGTCTAAGACCTTATCCCATCTTCCTGTCAACTCATCTCAATTCAATCATCCAATCCAACCACCGGCGATACACGGTGTCTCCGGCGACACAACCACCGTACAATCCTCGTCATGGCCGCTTCACTCCCTCACACTTTCTCCATTTCTCGTACTCGTCACTCTTCAATTTCGCACTTCAAGTCAGTTCAATTATTCCTTTAATTTAATTTAGTACAATTATATGCAAATTTAGGTTTATTAGAGTATGTGTACTGTAGTCTGTACTTAATACGGTCAATTTTTCTGATTATAAATTACAATAGTTCGATTTTGTTTATAGGGTTATGTACTCTACTCTATTTGAAGATGATTTTTGTAATTGTTAACAAAAAGGATGTGATTAAGTGCTATTAATTAGGGATGAAAAATGCTCATGAGCTACTCGAGACCTTAATTGACTCGTGTAGCCAAAGCTCAGTTGTGCTGTGTGAAATCAGTACATAGAAGTGCACAAGAGGTCAAACTTAAAAATACACAAGGCTCAAGCTCGGGCTCGATAACTAAACGAGCTTTGTTCGAGGCTTGGGCTTGTTTCGGGCCTTTTATCGATCCGATCTCGATTAGTTCGCAAGCGGCTCGACTCATTTGCACCCTAATTTTATTTATAAGTTTTTCCTTTATTGGACTGTAAAAGCTCTAATTATGGAGAGTTGTTGTAGTCATGCTAAGCAAAATACATATATGTATTTCAATGAATAAGATAATATCATAATTGGAAACATTTTGAGAAATGAGATACAAGCTGACCTATCAAATAGGTCTATTTTCAACTTCAAAACTGAATGAAATCCTACATTTTTGAGTATACAAATCATAAAGTGTGACTTTTGGAGACTGTGAACTTGAAGAAATTGAAATTCTTCAAGATCCATATGAAGATAATAATCAAGAAAGTTAACGTGTATATATAGAAATATGGGATGCATTTGAATTCGAAAAGGGTTAATACAATGTATATTAACACACTTTAATACTCTAGTGAGCAGATTCTTGGTGTATACCGCTTTGATGTCAACTTCACTAGGCAAAAACAAGCAAAAGTGGTCTGTCAAGGTATGTTAGCACCTAGAAAGTTCATGCAAAAAAGTAAAAAAGTTGAAGAATTTAAAGATGATGCTAACGAGGCGGATCAAAAGAACTGGAGGAAGATGATGAATGAAATTGATGAGGTGGGGTCCGCGGTTTCTGTACTCAGAACACGAAGAACTAAGAACCAACCTCTTCCAAAAGACCTAGTTTTGGGAACATTGGTTAGATTTAAGCAACAAAAGAAATGGAATATTGTTGCAGAGGTAAAACAATATTCAAACCAATCATTAGTAAATGTTCTTTATTTGGTATTGATTTATGTTCTTTATTCAAAATAATATCAAATAAATTAATTGTTCATTGAACGTTCAGATCATTTACAGGCCTAATGTTCTCTTACTTTTGTAGATTCTTGAGTGGCTTAGAACTCAGCATTGGTGGAATTTTAATGAAATGGATGCTTTGATGCTAATAACTGCGTATGGTAAACAAGGGGATTTTAATAAAGCCGAACGGGTTTTTAGCTATATAAACAAAAAGGGTTATCCACCGAGTGTAATATCTCATACGGCTTTAATGGAAGCATATGGAAAAGGCGGTCAATACAACAAAGCCGAAGCAATATTTAGAAGAATGCAATCTTCGGGACCCGAACCATCTGCTGTAACATATCAAATAATTCTTAAAATATTTGTTGAGGTAATAATCATACCTCATTTCTGTTTCATGTTATTTGTATGATATTGTATATCAATAATCATCCACATTTATGGGATTTATGGATATTGCAGGCAGACAAATATGAAGAAGCTGAAGAAGTATTTGAAGCAATTTTGACTGATGGCGTGTCACCTTTAAGTCCTGACCAACAAATGTTTCATATGATGATTTATATGTACAAAAAAGCCGGGAAGAACGACAAGGCACGAAAACTATTTTCAATGATGAATGAAAGAGGGCTTCAACAAACCTCAGTGACTTATAATAGTCTGATGTCGTTTGAAACTAATTATAAAGAGGTTGCAAAAATCTATGATCATGTAAGCTAAAACAAAATGATACTGTTTTTTAAAGGAATTATTAATTTTTTATTAATGTCGTTTCTGTAATTTAATTGATTATGCAGATGCAAAGAGCGAAGGTGAAACCTGATGTTGTGAGTTATGCTTTACTAATTAGTGCTTATGGGAAAGCACGAAGAGAGGAAGAGGCGTTAGCTGTTTTTGAAGAGATGTTGGATGCTGGTGTAAGGTTTGTTTCGTCCTCTCTAATAATTAATGCGTTTATCGTGATTACAAAACATTATTATTACAGTATAGGTTAACATCTTGCGTTTTCTTCATTAAATCTTTGAATAAAACGATTCAGGCCAACACAAAAGGCGTATAATATCTTGCTTGACGCGTTTTCAATATCTGGAATGGTGGACCAGGCGAAGATCATCTTTAAGAGCATGCGGAGGGACAGGTAAATTTCTTAAACCCTGGCTTGCCAGTAAACGAACCGAACTTTCAGTGAACGGTCCGTTTATGTTTGTCTATTTAATAAACAAACGAACATGAACAATAAAATTTGTTCCTTTAGTTAAATGAACGAACATGATCACATGTCTCATTCATTCATTTATGTTTGTTTACGTGTATTTATGTTCTTTAGTTTACGTTTGTTTAAGTTTGTTCGTTAATATATTTATTTAAAACTTTTGGCTCGTTACAACATAGTTTAGTCTTATTAACTTTACAGGCCCAACACATTGTTCTTTACATTACTTTTAACTGGTTTTAGTTCAGTTATTTGTTCATTCATGATTCATCTATGTTTAATTATCTTTGTTCGTTTACGTTTGTGAACCCAAACAGATATAAACGTGCTCATTTTCTTTACCAACGAACATGAACAAGAGAACCACGTTCGTTTGATTGTTTGTGTTTGATCGTTTGCTCGGTTAAAGTAAAACGAACCAACGAACAAGAATATGCTTTGTTCGTGTTCGCTTACAAGCTTTCTACCTCTAATTACTTGTGTTTTAACAGATGCACCCCTGATCTGTGTTCATACACAACAATGTTGTCATCATATGTAAACGCATCCGACATGGAAGGAGCCGAGAAGTTTTTCAAAAGAATAAAACATGACAGGCTTGAACCTAACGTTGTCACGTATGGAACATTAATCAAAGGTTATGCGAGAACAAATGATCTTGAAACCATGATGAAGAAATATGAGGAAATGCAGTTACATGGTATTAAAGCCAATCAAACTATTTATACTACAATTATGGATGCATATGGAAAGAATCGGGATTTTGGAGATGCTGTGATTTGGTACAAAGAGATGGAATCGAGGAAATGCACTTACATGGAACATTAATCAAAGGTTATGCGAGAACACATGATCTTGAAACCATGATGAAGAAATATGAGGAAATGCAGTTACATGGTATTAAAGCCAATCAAACTATTTATACTACAATTATGGATGCATATGGAAAGAATCGGGATTTTGGAGATGCTGTGATTTGGTACAATGAGATGGAATCGAGCGGGGTTGTTACTGACAAGAAAGCGAAGAATATTCTTTTGTCGTTGGCTAATACAGTTGAAGAGAAAGCGGAAGCTAGTGAGTTAGTTGGACAAACCGATCATCATTTTAATGATCAACAAACGGTTGTTAATGAGAATAATCGTTTTGATGGCTAACTCGATGTTGATGATGAAGATGACGATGATGATGAAGATGATGAAGAAGATGAACCGACTCTTTCTTTTATAGATGAAAGGACAAACGAGTCGGTTCGCATTGGTGTATAACATACCTGTTGTGAAATTTTGGAGCTGCAATTCTGCATTTGTGAATAGTCTAGGGTTGTATTAATTGATAGATTGCGATAGTTTCAGCCCGTGATTGTTGCTTATCAGGCTAATGTATAACGATACAAGTTTTGTCTTATTGCAACCAGTTCATTATCCATTTACCCTCATATTAGCTCGTATTATAGGTGCATGTGAGTTGGTGTTTGCTAAAACCTAATTAAAAACCAAAGTTCGGTTTTTTAGTTTTCGAAAACCGTTCTCTTTCTCTGGTTTTTGGGGTTTGAGTTAGGTGTTATATTTCAGCTTTATCATTTGAGCTTATTTTTTTTTCTATTTTTTTGGTGTTTTTATTTCATTTTGTCAATTAATAATTAAATATTTGGGTTAAACTATTAAAACTCTTATAAATTCAGATCATTTTCATTGCATGCAAAACCTATCCGAAATCGGTTTTTGCGAAAACACCAAGCAGAACTGTTGTTATTTTGGATATGGCTTTTGTTTTTTCAGTTTTACGCGCACCTCTAGCTCGTATTGCGATAGTCACACTTGTTTTAGATTCCTTTTCTCATTCGCTTTTTGGGTGGTGAAGAAACACGGATCCGATCCACGGGTATGGGTCCTGGATCCAATGAATCCATATGGTAAAATATGATAACTACTAACACGGTATGAGTACAACCTCCCAAAGTCCAGTGACCGGAACCTGCAAAACAGACACCGTGAGTCTCGTTACAGGAAGGACAAGTGGGGGGGGGGGGGGGAGGGGGGTGTCTTCCTGTAACCATCCTCCGGCGTGAGAATCAGTAACGTTCGTAAAGGAGAAAGTACTGAAAACTAAGTAGACTAAGTGTAGTCAGAGTATATGTGAGTCAGAATGATTGTGAGTGAATGAATACCTCATATGGTTTGACGAGGTATTTATAGCCGAAGGATTAGGAAGATGATTGGGCAAGTTGTCCTCTTCTAGAAGGCCTTGACAACTACCTGGACGCGTGTCCTTCTGTGATAGGTTGAGCTATACGTCCCATATGCATGGGTATAACAACCTGGACACGCGTCACCTTATGATAGGACGGATTGCACTCTGGCCATGTGCACGGTTATAACAATCTGGCCAGGTGTCCTTTGTTCATTGGTAAATAAGTCACGTATTCTTCAAGTAACAATCGTGGACATTCTTCTAGAAGGTAGTTAATTGGTGACAGCTGTCCCATTGGCATTGCCTTACGGTCATTTTGGCGGGCAAACATCATGTCCTGCGGATGACTTCTGAGGATGCTAGGATGCTTCCGCGCGCGGTATGAGGACGCTCTTCCTCTACTGTGATATGCGGGTGATCCATATGTCCCGCGGGTAGTATATGAGAGGCTCCTCTATGACCCGCAGATGGTACTTAAGGGTATTTGGGTCTTTTTGGTACCCTACCTCTATAAGTCCCCCCAGTCCAGTGTTTCTTCCGTGTGAAGTCTTTATGCGGGTGAAATTCTGGACTTAATGTATGTTGGGGGTTTTTGAATTTTGAAGTTAGGTAGAAAATATCTTTTGTTGGTGTAGATAATCATGAAAAAAGAACAAGTTAACCACTCGCAGGCGCGTGAACAGATGATGGAACGTTTATGACGGCTGTCACTGTACCCGACTGTGCAACTTTTTCTCTTTTTCGAATTTCCCGCGTGACGTGGTGGTTGCTGATTAGGCGATGAGTTTCTCTCTCCACTGTTCATATCCCATCGCATTAATTGCAATGGGTATAAATGGGGAGAGATATCTTATAGTCGAGTTTATTGTCTATAATTCTTGATTATTTTCTTGCTTTCTCTCTGATATAATACTGATTTCGTACATCTTCATCAAAGCTTATTATAGTGTCGAACGTTCAGACCGAAGTTGATGAGATAAAAGTTTCATGGGATCGTACGGAGTACGAGAAGCTGCTTGTGACGTACGGCATTCCACCAGAGTGGGAGCCGGAGTTTCCTTCTCCGGGCTCTATAGCCAGTTTACCGCAGCCTGGTAAAATGGTTGTTTATTCATATTATTTTGTTTATGGGAATTTCCGTTTTCCCATAACGAAATTTTTCATGAAGTTGCTGACTGCTTATGAAATTCATTTATCCCAGTTGCATCCACGTATTGTAATGCGAAATCGCCATTACGAATTTGTATGTATAACACGTGATATGGTGCCACACCTTGACCGATTCCCCGTTTTCTACCGTCTTACCAATCACAATGGTTGGTATACGTGTCAAGGTTTCTCTGATCGAAGTATCGGATATGAAGTTGAAAAGGGATATGCCGATTGGCGAAATAAGTTTTTTGGATTTCGGAGGACGTGGTACCTATTACCATGGTTCGCCGTCCGGTTAATTCTCCTCTTCCGGACGTCGTCACGGCTGCCCATGATGGACGCGATTGGTTTCGTACTCTAATGGCGGAGCCAACGCCAATGCGGGCGTTACCTGAGGAAGCCCTAGTGTGGGCTGGCATGAGCTGCTTGTGGCCTTCAGAGTTTATGGAGCCAATTTTTGTTGATTTGAATGAACGTGAGTTATTCTTTTACCTCTTTTTTGAAGTTTGTTTTATGAAGCTTTTTTATGACTGATTTTTAGCTTTTTCAGGCCGGGGTTCTATGCTTAACGCTCTTTTGAGGATAGGGGTTGCGTCCGTAAGAGCATCCGTGATGCGGGGGACCAACCCATCCTTGAGAAGACCAAGTCTCGATTTCTTTTTCCAAAGAAGGTGTGGGTTGAACCTGTCATTTCGGACGCCACCTTTGAAACAGGTGCGTATGTTCTAAACCCTCCTCCGCTTAATGTCGTTACTTCTGATGGGATGATCGCCATCCTATCGTCAAGCGATGATGATGGCGATGCTTCTGAGTTTTCTGCCTCTCAAGAAGAGAGGGACTCTGAAGAGGATGCCCCTGAACTTTTCTCTGTCTCATCTTTATTGGCAGAGCTGGAGAAGAAGAGAGATTTCTTGGCTTTTCAAGTAAGTCAAGCGGACGCAAAGGTTGCGGACACTGAGGCGGGACCTTCGAAGAAAAACGAAAAACTCATCGTCCTAAGAAGCCACAGTACAGTCTTACCGAACGCATTGATATAGTAGAAGGTATGTACTTCCTTTTCTGCGTTTTTACTTATTTTGAAATGTTAATTAAGTATAGCTTTTCTGTTTTGTACATCCATTGATCTTCGGGGATGATGTATCTGAAAGGTTGCCTACACCAACTCCCCAAACTAAGAAGCCATCATCTCCTCTTCCCGAGAGGATTACACAAGATTGGCTGCCGTCTCCTCTGGTTGAGGTGGGCACAGAAGAAAGAGCACCGACTCCCCCGGTTGATACTCTTTTTGAGGAACCAAGCACCCAGTCTGGTAATGATAATCGTTATGACTATCTTTTTCAGGCTGGGAGTGCTACTGGTTTTCAAGGGGACAACCCTGCCGTGAATGCGGACGGTTTTAGGCTTAACGAGTCTCCTTATCGTCTTCCTCCACAACAATCATCCTCAATCCCAGTTCGCCTTAAAACTTCAGGTTCCCGTTACTATGGGGATGCGAACTTGGGAGATAAGTTTGATTTGTTTGTCCCTCCATGGGATATTACTAATGGGTCTCGGTTTTCTGACCCCGAGACTTGCATGAGCTTTGTTAAGCATTGTGTGCCGCCAGCTGAAATGGCGTATCAGCGTGACCACTCCCGTCATGAACTCCACACTGATCTTTCAGTTTCCTTGGCTAATTCTTTAGCTTGTAGCCAGGAAATCTTGCGCGAATGGCGTTCTATGGGCGGGAAGCTGGGTGAAGCTTATCGGGCCGCTGAGGCTGCAAAAAAAGAAGCTGAAGAGCACCGTGTAGCAGCCAATACTGCTAAGTGGAAGCAGGCGGATGCCGAGATCGCTCTTATGGGTGAGCAAGACCGGAATGCTACCGCTGCTCGTCAATGGAAGGAGGCATGCGAAAAGCAGAACTCTCTTCTTGAGGCTGCCCGGGCTAAGACTACTCCCATTGGCAATCTCACAATCTCAATCTTACATTATAAAATTAATTTCTCTCTCTCCAATCTACATAATTTAACTCATCCCAATCTTTTATACACATTCACAACCCATCCCAACTTAAAAAAAATGTTTTTTTAACGAAGTCAGTTTTTAATAAAATTTATATCGGAATGTTCATAATTTTTTTAAGAAATATCGTGTATTTAATTATTTTTTTAGTTAGAATATTAAAAGTTAATTAAATAATTAAGATATCGGGGGTTAGTTTGGATTGCAATCTAGGTTTGCTCCACCAACCTAGATTGCCAATCTAGATTGCATTATTTTCTTTTTTCAATTTGTTTTTTAACTTTGGACACACCAATCTCATTATGAGATTGCCAATGGGAGTAGTCTAAGGCCAAGAAAGAGAAAGATGAGTTGGCCCGGGCTCAAGAAGCAAATTCGGCTTTGGAAAATCAAGTGGCTCTTCAAGGCACTCGAATCCAAGAGCTTGAAATGGAGCTGGAGCTGCAGAGGGAGCAAGCTGAGCTTAAAGACAAAAGTGTTGTGGAGATTCAAGCTGCTTATGACTCCCTCTTGCAAGCTCAGGAAGAAACAACTGTGGAATCTCAAGCGCTCCGGATGCGAGCTGAACGTGCGGAGAAAGACCGTCAGTGGCTCCTCAATCGGGAACTTGATTCTGTAAGTTTTTCCCTATTTGTTGTTCTTCTCTTGTTTTGATGTCAAATACTTATGTTTTTGTCTTATCAGGTCATCTGCCATATTAAGGGGAGTCCTGAGATGGTTGATAGCTTTGCCAACCTGATGACTGCCTCTTCCCAACTTGGTAATGTGAGAGGCTTTAATGAAGGGGTGACCTATACTCAAAGTAACTGTTCATTTAAAGATCATCCGCTTCATGGCCTAGATGTCAAGCAGGAGCGGGAAATACGGATTAAGGAGCATGATAATCTCGTCTTCGTGCTTCAGAACATGCTCCCGGAATTTGCTTCCGCCAGTGACGATGTGCAGCAGTTAAGGAGCTACTTAGGTGACGAGCCTGAGG
The DNA here is from genome assembly GCF_021521415.1 of Bidens hawaiensis. Lineage (NCBI taxonomy): Eukaryota > Viridiplantae > Streptophyta > Magnoliopsida > Asterales > Asteraceae > Bidens > Bidens hawaiensis. Next base: position 1,195,940 of record NW_027491410.1, read on the forward strand.
TCAATTCTTCTGAGGACACTTCATCTAAGGCTCCGGAAGACACAGTAGCTTAAACACGTATACTAGATTTTTAAGCTTTGTAATTGTTCTTCCATCTATTTTGTAACCATCTTTTGAATGGAAATGAACTTTTTTTATCTTTTGTAATATTCAACTGTTTGAAGAAAATATCCTTAGAAGATATTTTTGAATTTTGAAACTTTTGCAAGTTGGGTACTTATGATGACGTGGCGGAGAGAGAAACTTCTTAGAGGCAACTGACAAGACGTGTATGACGCCCTTGACAGCCTGTTAACACTTTCTTGAATCTCCCTCCTGACGTGGCAGTCATCTGGTGGTCCGTGGTTTCTCTCTCTTCTGGTATTCCATCAGTCGCATTAATTACGATGAGTATAAATAAGCCACTCGTGGCTTCCATTCAACTCTTATCTCTTTCGAATTCTCTTTCTCTCAAACATTCAAGACTTGAACTTTCTGAAATTTCTTTTGTTTTTCTTACTTAAATGGCTGGAGAGAAGAAAGGTACCCCTACCATTCGTAACGTCGTTGTGGCTCTTAAGGAAAAAGACTTTGACGACATCGTTAACGTATATGGATTAGCGGCAGAATGGGAGCCGGAGCGTCCGGCGAAGGGTTCCGTTGCCACCCGTCCGCCGCCGAAGAAGATGGCTTTGTATGTGGACCATTTCACGACCGGGAACTTCCGTATTCCGGTGACGAAATTCGTCCAATCGATCTTGACAACCTTTGGGATTCATATATCTCAGATTCATCCTTTTGGGATGCTGAGGATTCGACAATTCAAATTCTGTTGTCAAGTTCGAACTTTTGAACCTTCTGTCGGCATGTTTGCCGTTTTCTACAAAATGACCTTCCGCGATGGATGGTATAGTTTTGCTTCCACCGGGAAAAATGTTATAGGTACGGAATGGATCCGTAGCCTACATGGCTGGAAGCCAAAGTTTTTCTGGATTAGGGAGGATGTTATCCCGTTCCCGATGACCCGTCGTAAGGCATAAGAGGTCTTGCCAGTGATTGTAGCTTCTGCTCATGAAGGTCAGCCATGGTTCACGACCCTGACCGCCACGCCGACTCCCATGCGCCCTATCCATGAGGGGGCGATGGTGAGTGCAAAGATGAGCCGTCTATGGTCGTTCCCTGAGTTGGAGCCCTATTATGAGAAGACCGACAAGAGTATGCTTGATGTTACTTCTACTTTCCTTAATAAACGTCCAATTTTTGACTTGTGTTATTATTTGTATAGGTGAGGGTTCCGCCTTCGACACTTTGTTAGATCATGAAGGGGGAATGATGGTGCGCCGCCCAATAGATCCTAGGGATGTACCCTTTTTGGAGCGCACCGGTACCAACTTCCTATTTCCCACCGCGTTTCGTTCGGAACCAATAGTTTCAGAGGAGATGTACGCCCAAGGTGAGGGATATGTTAAGGAATGTATCCAGAAAGGTGAGAACATTCTACAACCCCGACCTGTGACTGCTATTACTTCCAGCGGGGTGATTGTACTCTTTTCATCCAGCGAAGAGTCGTCATTCTGCGGAGGAAGTTTTCCAGCTGATGCTAACAACGTTGTGGACTCAATTGCAGGTCTCACCCGCCAAAGAGCCACCACCAACTAGGAAGCGGGTCAAGACGATGTAGACACTGCTGCGGAGAGAAATCATCCCGCGCCTGATGATGTCACCATCAAGGGTGAGCATCAAGCTGGTGACGCGGGTGCCTCCAAGGTGGCTGGCAAGCGCAAGGTTAACCCAACCAAGGCTGCCCCCAAGAATAAGTCTAAGAAGGTAAAGCCTGCTGTCTTGGAAGCGATTTTGAACCAACTTGACGCGGAAGATGCTTCCTTGGGTAAGTTAAATATTTCTCACATTTGTTAACTGTGATAAGTTAGATATATTTCTAACCAGCTGTTAACGTTTATTCAGTGGACCTGGATGACCTTACTGAAGGTGTTTCAGGTTTGAAGAGTTCGACTCCTCTTCCGCCACCACCATCTCCACCTCCTAATACTGCCAAAGATCCGATCTTTGTGGCGGATGATTCTCCCCTGAAGAATAAGGAGGTTGACGATACTGAACACGTTAGTATGTCACCTTCATATAACGTTCATCGTTTCAGGGATCAAGGAGGCGTGAGCATGTTTTCTCATGGTCCCCGAACCTCTCCGGCTCTTCAGGAGGAAGATCCTACCCCGCACCGTCCGCATTGGTCTCTACGTCGAGACTCAACGTTCCGCAACGTGGACCTATGTTTCGAGTATTTGCGAGAGAGTCTTCCTCCCGCCGAGAAGGAGCGTCATCGCCGTCGTATTCGCCAAGAGTTATTGAACTCAAATTCTTATCATATGGCGAATACGATCTCCACTAGTCAAGAAATAACCCGGGACTGGTTGGTGATGAATGAAGAGTAGGATGAGTTGGCGGCCTCTGCTTCCGATGCCAAAGAAGAAGCCCTTAAGGCTATAAATGAGGCCAGGGAGGACCGCCAGGCTCTGGAAGCGGAGAAGGTCGCTCGGTCCGCCGCCGAGGAAGCCAGGGTTGTTCTTCAAAAGCAATTGGATGAATAGGCCAAATTAGTGGAGACTCTACGAGCTGAATCGGTGACCAAGCACAAGCGCTTATCTGATCTTAATGCCAAGAACCGAGATCAGGCCTTAGAGTGTGCTGGCCACAAGATGGAACTTGTCCGGGTTAAGGCAGACAAAAAGTGGTTGTTGACAGAAGGGATTCCCAAGGTATGTATTTTTTCTTTGGGTTGTAAATAATCTTAGTGTTTGAAGTTACTTATATATATTTATTCCAACGGGTCATCGCCGATGTCCGGGCGAGTGATGAACTTGGGAACTGTGTTGCTGTCCTCTTGAAAGCTTCTAAGCAGGCTGGCCGCCAGCTAGGCTTTCATGAAGGCTATTAGTTTGGTTCCACTTCCAAGCTTCCTGAATAGTATATCTTGGCTGGCCAGGATATTGCTGCCGTCCTCATCCAGAAGACAAAGGATTTTGACTCTGAAATTTTTTTTGGCAGAGCAGATATCTGAGCTTGCAGATAGGAAAGACAGCATCGAGCAATTAAAAGTCCTTCTTGACCTCGGTGAGGAGGATGAAGAAGATGCTGATGATGCGGAAGACAAGAGTGCGGGACATGATAATGGCGCGCCATAGATAGATTTTGTCTTGTAATTAAACTTTCTTTCATGTAATGCCTTTTGTATTAAATGAAGAAGTTTTTTGTTGTATCCGATACATTTTGTTTTATTTTCATAATATAAGTGTTTGTAGGATCTTCTTTGTATGCCAATAAAGGATTACATGACAATACAAGTCGTAAATGACTTAAATTAAAATTTCCATAAACAAGGCATAAGCCGAATTACAAAAAATGAAAGTACATAGTTTGTGACTATCTAGTTAGGAACGCAGGCCAAAAAAGAAAAACATTCTACATATAACATTTCTTTAGTTGGGCCCCATTCCAAGTTCTAGGGATCTCAGTCCCATCCAACTTTTCTAACTTGTAGGCACCTTTAGATAAAACTTTCTGAATTCTATAAGGTCCTTCCCAAGTTGGGGCCAACTTGCCCGGAGGCTTCATTATTGCGGAAAACAAAGTCTCCCGCATCGAATTCACATCTCTGGACCCGCGAGTTATAATACTTTTGCAACTAGCGTTTGTAATTATGCTCGCAGATTAATACTAATTCTCTCCTCTCCTCAAGGAGGTCCAGGTTTATCCGGAGTTCACGATCATTATCATCGATCAATAGAACTCTGGCGGATGGAATTCCAATCTCAGCCGGAATCATGGCCTCTGTGCCATAGGTAAGACTAAAGAGGGTTTCAGAATTGCTGGAATTCTTTTGGGTGCGGAAGGCCCATAGTACATGGGGTAGTTCGTCAACCCAACCCGTCCGTTTAGTCCCTAACCTTGCTTTGATTCCTTCCTTGATGGTTCGATTGGTTCTCTCAACCTGACCATTTTCTTGCGGGTGAGCTACAGATGTGAAAATTTGAGAAATGTGTAACTCTTTTAACCACTCTTGTAGC